>NC_081409.1:694031921-694631921 GCF_030272615.1 Cryptomeria japonica
CTCTCCCTCCCTCTCTGCTCTCCTCTCCCTCTCTCTCCCTCTCTCCCTCTCTCTCCCTCTCTCTCACTCTCCCCTCTCCTCTCCCTCTCTCTCTCCGTCTCCCAGCCCCCCTCTTCTCTCTCTCCCTCTCCCACCCCCCCTCTTCTTCTCTCTCTCTCTCCCTCTCCCCTCTCCCTCTCCCTCTCTCCCTCTGTCTCCCTCTCCCCTCTCATCTCCCTCTCTCTCCCTTCCCCCCCCTCTTCTCTCCCTCTCTTCCTCTCCCTTCCTCCATACCCCTTCCATAACTTTTTTAAGGGCCTAGTTATGGCATAAGTGGTACTTATTACTCATACGTGGTACTATTCCCATTATGCCATACCCTGGGATAAACATTTTTAGGCTTAGTAGCACGTACGCGCTACTTATTAGCCAAGAATACCGTTGGGCTTGCCAAGATTTTATGGCCTAGCAACGCGTACACGGTTATCAATGTAGAGCGTACGCGTTTTAGAGACATAATTTTAGTTGCCCAGGAGCCTCAATGACCTCGAAAGAAGTTTTTTGAGGTCATTGAAGGCCCCACTTGAACTATGTTTTGCACTTCTATCACTGTTGTATACATAAAAGTAAGTGAATTTTTTGTTTTTTACATGATTTCAAATGATTGAATGTTGTTTTTATTAGTTTTTTGTTTTTGCATTGGTTTCAAATGATTAAATTGTGATTGTTTAATAGTTTGATTCCAAAAAATAGTCATAAGATGCATACTTATGGTTATTTATTTATTTTTGAACTTTCTTTACCGTATGTATCATCAAATTTTGACAATTTTTTGGACTCAGGGCACTTGAGAGATCTCACTGGTAGGGTATGACTCTCGACGTTCTGGTGCTTTGGGATGCATGATAGGGGCATGCCTAGCATAAACATGCCCACCCGGATGCACTTGCGATGTCAGTTTGTGCACACGAGGAACATAATCAATTCTAGCCAATCTTGCAACTTTTCCTTGCAAGCAACTGACTATTTTTGAGTCAGGCAAAAAAATGCTACTAATTGAAAATGGCTCTGAGTCATCAAAAAATGAGATAGGCCACTGTAGAGGACCCTCACTCCACCCCATGGGATCAAATAGATTGACCATATGTGTCATGGATAGGAAGAAACAGTCTATTAAATTTTGACAATTTTTTGGACTGAGGGCACTTGAGAGATCTCACCGGTAGGGTATGACTCTCGACGTTGTGGTTCTTTGGGATGCATGACAGGGGCATGCCTAGCGTAAACATGCCCACCCGAACATGCTCGTGATGTCGGTTTGTGCACATGAGGAACAAAATCAATTCCAGCCAATCTTGCAACTTTTCCTTGCAAGCAACTGATGATTTTTTGAGTAGGCGAAAAAATGCTACTAATTGAAAATGGCTCTGAGTCGTTGAAAACTAAGATAGGCCATTGTAGAGGACCCTCACTCGACCTCACAGGATCAAATAGATTGACCATATGTGTCATGGATTGGAATAAATAGTCCATCAAATTTTGATAATTTTTTGGACTTAGGGCACTTGAGAGATCTCACCGGTAGGGTATGACTCTCGACATTCTGGTGCTTTGGGATGCATGAAAAGGGCATGCCTAGCGTAAACATATCCACCTAGACACGCTCGCAATGTCGGTTTGTGCACACGAGGAACATAATCAATTCTAGCCAATCTTGCAACTTTTCCTTGCAAGCAACTGACGATTTTTTGAGTAGGCGAAAAAATGCTACTAATTGAAAATGGCTCCGAGTCATCAAAAACCATGATAGGCCATTGTAGAGGACCCTCACTCTACCCCATGGGATGAAACAGATCAACCGTATGTGTCATGGATTGGAAGAAACAGTTCGTCAAATTTTGACAAATTTTTGGACTCAGGGCACTTGAGAGATCTCACGGGTAGGGTATGACTCTTGACATTCTGGTGCTTTGGGATGCACAACAGGGGCATGCCTAGTGTAAACATGCCCACCAGGATGCCCTCGCAATGTCAGTTTGTGCACATGATGAACAAAATTTGACCATTGCGAGTGTGAGGGTGCTCTCGCACCAAACACATTGTTGTTTAAATTCATATTGTCGATTTTTGTTGTTTATATTCATATTGTTAATTACATATGCAAATATTCATTTAAATTTATAAAAGGGCAGCCGCCAAATACAATGAATACACAATAATGAATTGAATACAAGGAGTTTTGTAGGGTTAATTCAACATTTTAGAAATTTTATCAAATCATATTCCACGATTGCAATGCTTTATATCATATATTTTTGTTGTTTATATTCATATTGTTGATTACATATGCAAATATTCATTTAAATTTATAAAAGGACAACCACAAAATACAACGAATACAAAATAATGAACTCATTACACATTTTTTGGATCGAATATTGATATTTATATATATATAAAAAGGCATGTCTGCCAAGTCAATACAAGTATTACAAAAATGTGGCATATGCCATGTCCAAATCGATATACAATAAAAATGTAGAATATATCTACATGTATTGGTCATTCTATGACCAGAACTAACACTATATGATCCTAAACTTCTAGAGGATCATCAAAATCAAGCCTCTTCGCACAGTACGCGGCTCTGTAGATGGCTGAAAAAACCATAATTCAAAAGCCAAGTTAGAATTCTTTTGTAGAAAATAGTTCACAATTAACATCATAACTATTCATTTAACTTTAATTCCTTTGCAATTGAAATGTAGATTACCTCATCGGTCGATCCAGGAGCTAATGTCTTCACTCTCCTCTCCTTGTCACTCTTAGGAGTTTTCTTGAAGACATACTTAAATGGATCCACGTTATGGCCGTACTGCGAACAAGTCTATTGTATATTAAATGTACAATTAATACAATTTACTAACATAAATATATCAAAAACACTTAAAAGCTATAATATAGAGAACAATGATGTACCTATACAAAAAATGTACAAAGATAAAATACAATTAATATAATGATAAGTATTGAAGGTTGAAAACAATTAATTTTACATATCAAACAAAAGTGTACCGGATCCTAATATGCTTCTCCAGTGCAAGGAGGAGGGTTCGCCATTGACGAAATAAGTATGGATATTTCTTGTATGAAAAAAATATAAGATTATAATATATCACAAGTTCAAATGTGCGCGTGCATATAATCATGAAATCAAGAAAATAAAGTAGAGATACATACCTTCACCCTCTCTTGATTCATGGGTGAATCAGGTGCATTCAACATATCCACAAATCTTCATGGCCGCTATACATGTAAAATAGACAAAAAACACTAATCAATCTACAAACCCCAACTAATACTTGATTTCAACATTTTCAAACAATTGTACAACTAAAAATGTGTTCGATTACCTTCTTCACATGTTTTGGCATCTTCGAGATATTCTTTTTCTTCGAACGAGCCCTAGATGCAGAGGGGGTGCCCTAAAAACAGAAAATTAACATGAGATATTAGTATAGCTAATAAATTAAACATAATTTTAAAAATCTAAAATGAAATGACTTGCATATTCCATCAAAACAATACATAAAAAGAGTTGTACAAAATATGATACCGTATAGCATTGTAGGCCAAAATCGATCGTCGACAGCGTGATGTCATCAATCTAGGACATTTTGTCTCCTGTCAACACCTACAAACTAGAAATTGGACCAATCATTAAAGATAGTTAGTATATCTTGTATTTTTTTTAATTCAAAGTGTACTATTCTATTTTAACATGTTACAAAATTTATACCTTAGGCTTCGAAGTTGTAGCTGTGGTAACTGGGGGAGTTGTATGGGATACTGCTGCTGCATCCTGAAATGCATATTATTTGCCTCAATTTAAATCAATGTATAAATGAAAATTGATTTATGTAATTACAAAATTAAAGTGATTGATAAGTAAAATTTTATGAATTCAAATCAACACACCTGTGTCTATGGCTCATGGGCAAACACCATGTCCATCAACTCACATGTCAGTGTGACATCCTCAACCATGTGAGCCTAACATCTACAACCGCAAATTGTGCATAGATGATATGAGTATCCATCTGCATCGGCTACATCATCTATCCCTGAGCATATCCCCAAGCAACTAACACACATATGCTTGATGGGCTCTCTATCGCCCTCTAACAGCTCATCATCCAATACAATAGGGTGTGCTAATGATGTCCCATGCTAGATGATGGCACCAGTCAATGTTGTGGCCGCCTGAAGAGTCTGTAGCTCAATCGACTCTTTCATCTCTAATGGGACAACTTGATGCACCTTGGGTTTGGGTGCTTGGGGGCGGTGAATCTCCATGGCTAATCTCCTATGGGCTCCAAGTCTATCTTGGGCAAAGCCACCACCTCTACCATGAAACTCTCTCATGTCAAAATAATTTGGGCGCACATTGAGCACAAACTCACAATATATTTTTCTCAAAAAATATAATGGCACCTCATAATTATTACAAGGTGGATTGTCAAAGACCATCCACCACCTCTGCCAAAAAAGATTCTTCATCTGCACATTGGTAAACCAATGTATGGGAAACCTCTTTGCATTAGGAGGTAATGACTGACCAGTTTTGGGGTCAACAAAAAGGGCATATATTTGTTGTTTAGAAATATTTTTGTATTTAACTCCATCGTATGATAGCCCATTGGCATAGAATTGATGACACCTATCCCTAAAGCTTCCCCATTTGGTAATTTTTGTGGAAACAACTTTGGGACCACTAGCTAATGTTTCTAGGCTAGTGGCGAGGGATTGACGATGGTCAAGCTCAGAAGTTTTCAATTTTACAATCAGTCTATTGATTTTGGATGTATTTTGCCCTAACTGATTAATTAATTCTTCCTATGTTTCGATTGTGCGGTCAAAAGAGGAATTGGGGGTTGTTCTTGTGTGTTTTTAGGAGGTGCATTTGGTTGTTCTTGTGGGTTTTCAGGAGGTGCATTTGGTTGTTTTTATTCTGGATTAGAAGAATCTGGTTTTTGAAACAAAAAATGAAAAAACCTAATCAAAATTAATGAAATTAAATTCAAAATGTAAAACAAATTGCATAAACTAGAAAGAAAGAGAAAAATAAACAAAAGCTAACCTTCATCCATAGCCTGGAGGACAAATTTAGCACCCTGTTCACGATTTAGGTTAGAAAAAGGGAAAAAAACAAACTAAAAAATGCGCTTTTTGGGTAAATGAGAACCCAGTTTTTTTTAAAAACTTTTTTATCAAGCATCGCGTACGCTGTTTTACTAAGATTATTAGTGCGTACACGCTCATTTTCCTATAAGCAGCTTGTACGCACTAATTTTCCTAGCCGTAGCACATACGCGCTCAGTTTCCTAAACTTAGTGCATACACGCTACCTTTTCTAGGCTCGAGAAGAACAAACCTAAGCGTGTATGCGGGAATTTGAAATTTTCAAACCATGTATGTGCTACCTATTTTTCCAAGTTTTTTTGGGGTGGTG
Source organism: Cryptomeria japonica (assembly GCF_030272615.1). Classification (NCBI taxonomy): domain Eukaryota; kingdom Viridiplantae; phylum Streptophyta; class Pinopsida; order Cupressales; family Cupressaceae; genus Cryptomeria; species Cryptomeria japonica. Next base: position 694,037,413 of record NC_081409.1, read on the forward strand.
TCCATTTTTCTAGACCACCATCTTTGTGCACATGCCCTTCATTTACCCATGTAATAGGAGTTTCTAGGTGCGTTTGTTCTTCGTTGATAGATTTCCACAGAGAGCCTGATTGTTGTGTACGGGTTGTATTATTTTTTGATTGTATGAGTTTATTAATGTTGTTGATACCTTATAGGTGTGGATGATTGGATGATTGAGCATTTTATATGGTTACTTTTTCTACTCAAGTGGGTTTTCCAAAGTTGGATGTGAGCAATCAAGAACAGTTGTTGTTGTGCAATCGTGTTTGATCTTGTTCTTGAAAAAAAATTATACTTCAAGGTCATTTTATTGTAATGGTTTTGAAGTTATATTGATTCTTTTGTAATTATTGTGAGTGCAATAAAATTTTGGTAGTATTATATAGTTTGAATTAGATTCTTGATAGGTCTTCGATGAGTGGAAGAATTTTGAGATTAAGGTGTCTCAACCTTTGAGTCCTAACATTGATAATTAGTTTAATTAATTATTTTGGCATATATATTTACCCTAAATTGATTATTTCCTAAGTTTTTGATTCACTTTGTAGGTCCTCTTGGAGAGGTGTAATCCTACATAGTACATGAAGTCAATGGCAAGTTTCATATTATGTAGGATAGTACATATGGTGTAAAACCTATCTTCTAGAGAATGGGTGCCTAATTCAGATGTTCTATTATTCAGGGAATTGAAGTTAAATATTTGATGTTAAAGATTAAAGTAAATTTGATAATCTCTTATATTTAGAAGGGGGACTTGTGTAGTTGTTTTCCTTAATAAGAAAACAAAAGAATGTATTTTATTTTTTTATCTTTTCTTTGAGGCTAAGTTAAGGATTGAAATATTTTCCTTAAATATTTACATCCAAGGAAGAGGATACATTTTTTTGGATATGCAAGATGAAGTTAGATTCACTCGCAATGTGTTTTATTCAGCCGTTTTTCTTTGTTAAAGATGGAATTGATTTATTTGACAACTAGCTTGTAAAGAATTATATGTTTGAGCTGTATTTCATTATTGAATGATAGTTTCAAGAGTTTAGAGCTAATATTATACTATCTATGTTTCTCTAGAGAAGAGAAATATGTAACTCTCCATGTTAAGTATATGAGCCTGCAAGTGTATTATAACTTATTTGTTGCAGATATATACATTGGTTTGATGCTTTGGATTGTGGGGTTTTTTACCTAAAAAGGTTTTTCCAACATATATTAGTGTTTCTTCTATTTTGTCTAATTCTTCTTTCTTTCATATTTTATGATATTAATTTACATGTTGTTATGCTATTTAAATTTGCATATATCTATGAGCTAAATTATCTTTTCTCAAATGGTTAATGCAATGGAATATTAACTATGTTTGTTTCTCCTTTAAAGGCATAGTATTGTGTTCTTGTATCATGCTATTAAACAATTTAATTAAAAGAAACCGAAGATAATGAAAGGTCATTTTGATTCTAAGAGGTCATTTTGATATGCCCTTTTTCTATCAATCCCAAACACTACAATAGTATGACTTCGTCATAATATGTTTTGGTTAAGCCTAATACCTTTACTTGCCTAATAACTCGTTATGACTCTAAATTCCTGGTGTTGCTCAAGTTTTAGCGTATTTTTTAAGAGGATTCAGTGGACTAGTTATTCTTAATTCATTTCCTTTTTTGTCCTATTTATCTGGAGCTAAGAACTTAATAGAGTTTCTTTTATGACACAATACAAAGTCTTGCTCTTAACCAATTAGCACATCTAACACCATCCTAATATAAAATTCCTTAATTCTTAAAGATCCTATATTATATATTAACTAGTTTTTCACCATTATTTATTTCGTGAATGATTTAATCTATATCATAAATCACATAGGTTTTCACTCTTCCCAAATCAAAATTGCTAAATGGGTTGCAATCTGCTACTTCATCTATCTATTTAATATAAGATCTCTACAACTACATTCAATTGGAACGTTATGGAGAAAATTAATGCTTTCAGATTTAAGGGAGTATTTCTTGTATGGCTCTTCATTTTAAAGCCTTGCGTAGGTATGTCTTTTACTGTGTGGGGTGGACCTCGGTGTAATGGGTACCAGGCCACTTCCGCTTATTGTGGGTGTATTAGACTACCCTCAACGGAGGATATGAGTTTGTTGAGGGATGACAGATTGTATTTCTCTATAGTGATAATAATTGCGAAGGTGAAATACAGACTACACTTGTTGCCAGTACAAAAGGCTGCAGTGGTTTTGGGTGGAAAAGCGTCGATATTCAGTGCCCATGATGTATGCTTTATCCAAAATGCAAGCTTAACATTGGTTGCTTTCAACCAATGACTATTAGTTTGAATAAAGAAAGTGTTTTGTGCATCTTTAGTTGTGTCTACTGTAGGAGGAGTTGAGTTACGTTTCTGATCAAGCGTAATTTCTTTAATTTAGTAAGACTTGTAACCCGTCTTTATGATCGAGATGCATCCTTATGGTTAAATCTTCTAAGATTTGTATCTCGCCTTTCATGGACAGATACTTATTATGTTAAACATGTGGTACATAGATTCGACCTTCGACATCGTACCTATCTCACCTTGAAATAAGTATTGAGTTTTCATTTGATGAGATTGAAGTTCAATTTTCAAGGACTTACTAACTAATTGATAATAAAAAATTAAATTGAGAAAATGTTTCTAATTAAATCTATTTATAACATTTCAATAAAATTTGTATTGTCTTTTATATCAACTTTTATTGTTGATGACAGATGTTTTGATTATCACATTGGACTTTACAACATGCAATGCAGGTATTTCATAGTGTGCATGTAACAATTTGAATGATGGCATGATTTGATGCACTATGAATCTAATTGAATAATTGAACTTAAAATTAGGGAGCAACCATTCCTCAAGTGATCCTCTGTGATAATTAATTTGCAGTTTTCCCTTAAGGAATCTCATGAACTTCATGCTGAGTTGATTAGATAGGTTGTGCTTTATGATGATCGTTGTTGGCCTAATAGTGACCTTCCAGATACATCCAACAAGGTAGAGATCTCAAAGCTCATGGTATAGAGCAATTGAATAGTAAAAAAAATTTGTAATATCAATTTTGTAGATTATTGAATTTTACATCTAAGTTCATTTTCACCTTGGATCCATAGAGAAATTTAAAGTATAGAGTATAATTATCAAATTTTCTTTGGCTGGATCTTGGACCATTTTTTAAAATTTTGCTGACCATCATTTCTCTCAACTAATAGAAAATATTGAATTCTTCTATACAAAGAATGACATTGATTGGAAGTTTCCATTGATACTTTGACAACCAAGTGGATGCTCACGTATGACATTTTGGTGACTTGCATGAAAATTATTATTACCATTTACATTAATAATAAGTATGACAAGAATTACGTGTTATCAAAGTAAATAAAAATATAATAAATTCAAGTCATATATGTAGGAATAATTTTCTTTAAAGTTCATTTGATTAGATAAATTTATTAAAAAATTCATTATATGAATTGAATGTATAAAGTTAAACATGAAATATAACAAAATAACATATATGTAGAGCGTCACTTTATTATAACAAAAAAAAGAGATGCAAGGATGTTAGTAATTATTGTTATGGTGGAAAATCACAAAATTATTAATGATAATTTATATCATATTATTTATAAATATTTATTTATTTATTTATTTCTGTACAATATAAGTATTACATGTATGTGGTGAAGTTGGCCTTGAAATAAATAAAACATTTTCTATGTAATGCTCAACATATTTTTTATTATTATTGCTTTCTTTTTTCTTCTTTTATAATATAGGATGCTACAATGGTTTGTACTTTGTTTCATTCTATTAATTTAGAAAGCAATAGATGATTTTTTAATGTAAGATATTATGACAAGAATATATGAGGTATAATATATTATATTAAAACAATGAAAAGCCATGAAAATGAATTTGAACAAAGATATATTACATCGATTATCTTCTAAACATTTTAATCTATTTTCTTTGGTGTTTTGCTTTGCAAATTGTATAGCAATTTTTTTTTTTCGTAATGATCATATGTGAATGTTGACATTATTCTGAGACCTTCTAGAGATTTTACTGGAGACATTGCCACAAGTGTCGATGAATGTTCTTCTCTTGATCCTATATCAATTACGGTTTTTGATAGAATCAACCCTTGAGATTTATGTATTGTCAATGCCCATGTCAATCTTAATGGTAATTGAGGTGTTCTTCCAATTTGCATTAGTATTATTGGAATTATATTTGAATGATAATGTAAAAGTGGTGTTCCTAAATAATTACCAAATTCAACACTTGATCCGGAGGTCGTGATTCATCTTATCCAGAAGCTAGATTTAACTGGTAGGTAGTTAATTGGTAAAATAGGGTCTCTCAGTGATGTTTTGATTCAGAATGATTTCTGATGATTGCGGTAATTTTGGTGGTTAATTTAGTGTTCTTGGTGAATGAGAAGATCCTTAGGAAGTGTGTCAATGCACTTTTTTGTTCCAATGCTATGTTTTGTTCGAGATTGAAGCCAACTTGGAGCTACATGTTACACTTATTGAAGACGAATTGAAGGAGATTATTTTTTATTTAAGATTGGATATATAAGATCTAATTGGTGATTGGTTTTGGAGGTATTACAATTGTGGTGATTCATTTTGGTGCAATTGGACACACTTTCATGTGCGCACTTTGCTTTCAGACAATCCGGTAGCTGATTGAGACAAAAATAGAGTATTCAGTAGAGCAAAGACAATCGGAGATTCAGTGCTTAACTGAAACTCATTCTTGCATTTTCAGATGCTTCTTGAGAGTTCATTTCATTGTATTCCCTCATTGTAATTAAAAATTGTAAGTCAATGAGACTTCCCTGAAGGTTGCATCCTTCTGGGCAATTGTAATTGAGCAGAATGGAAGTGCATTCCCCATCTATGTAATATTTATGTACTCCTAGCCATCGTATATGAATATTGTGGGTTCCAGCCCCACCATGGTTTTTCTCTTTCTGGGTTTCCACGTAAAAATTATGGTGTTGTAGATTTGTGGATTCTTTGTTGCATGTTTATGTTCTTTTCTATTATGCATCGCTAACCGGTGGATAAAGAATAATTTTGTGGATTTGATTTCCGGTAAATCACTGATTCACCCCTCCTCTCAGTGATCCCTGATTCATCCCCCTCTTAGTGATCCCTGATTCTAACACACCTTAGTGGGTAACATGAAATGAAGAGGGAACCATACAACCCAAAGAGAGAGAGCATTAGGAATCATTAAGGGAATTGGATCTAAATCTATAGATAAGGGAGCAGTAGGAGAAGGAGGCTGAGTAGCAGGAGGAGACATCCTAGTAGGAGAAGGCGGCACCAAGACAAGAAATGACTTTGAGTCACCTTTGGAAGCAATATGAAAGGTTGTGAGATGGCAGTAATCAAGATCCTTCCACTAGGAGAGAAAAACATGTATATGAGATCCATGGTGGCAAAAAAAAGTGAGGCAACCCAAAATGAAATAACATCTGCAACAAAACAATATCCCTTCATAGTCAAGCATATTGTCTAAAGTCGCCTGCATAGCATCAAGATTATCTTGGTATCAAGTGCATTTTTTATTGTTATATTTATATTATTTATGAATTTTAACCAACCCTTTAGTGATAAGGACTTTCTTTATTATTATTCCATTATCGATAATTTAATCAAACAAGCAAGCACATTTTTTTTAGACTCAAGAGTTATGTAGCCCCTTTTATAAATTGTAGTGCAGTGGGTAAAATTTTTAAGGTGATTGGAGATATTGGCATGACACACCCTTTGATATGGCTTGGGATGGGGAGGTAGACTAGACCTCACGACTTCGTGCCTATGATAGGAAGCTCTTGCCAATCAAGTGAAGCCCCCAAACCAAAAGAGTAAGAACATTGCATTTGTAAGTTGAAACACACTTCCTAGTCTATAATTTGGATAAATATGATGACTAGTTATTTTCAATAATGATTTTTGGTAATCTACAAGTAAGATGTTTCCATCATTGTAGGAATGAACCAAATCTATCTCCATTTTGTTATTTATTACTATAAAAATCTAACAAGATGATTTCATGTTTGATATTGTATGAAAAATATACAGTAAACATTCCAAATAAATCTTTGAAAATAAAGACAAAAAAAGGTGAAAGATTGATGAACCATTCCAAACTTGACCTCCTATTTAAAAGATTCATTAAACTAATGATTCTTAAAATTTTCATTTCATATAATGACACAATACAAACTCCCGTTCCCCACCCATTAGCACATCTAACACTCATAATATAAATTACATAATCCCAAAAAGATCTTTGTCTTCCGCCTTTTAAGTGATTTTTTAAGACTACTTCAAGAATGACTCTAACACTACCATAATATAAATTACCTAATCCCAAAAGATCTTTGTCTTACGCCTTTAACTGGTTTTTTAAGACTACTTCAAGAATGACTTAATCTATATTATAAGTGACATTGATTTCCAGATGAATTGCTCCAAATGTACCGCTTCATCTAACTATTCAATTACAAATTCATCAGATGTTGGATGCTCGGAGTATTTTCTTATTATTATGTAATATAAAAAGCTGTGTTGAACGTGATCTTAATGTTAGTTAGCGATTTTGATATTGTAAAATAAAGAAGAAAAAGCGAAAAGATATCTGTTAGCAAATACCAGTCAGCCGGCAAACGAAGACGACAATATAACGACATTGAAATAAATATGTTAAAAATAAATCAAATCTTTATCTGAGGACCAAAACAATAAAATCCATTAAGAAAGTAAGAGCAGAAAGGAGTCAGGAAGAAAGGCTTCAAAGAAATTGACACCGGCGCAGAGACTGACTGGATTAAATTTGTCAATGCTCCCTTCAATAGAAACAAAAAGCAAATAATAAGAGGAAATGATGTTTCGCAGAAAACAAATTTTAAATTTCCCGTTTGCCGGCCAATGAACAACAACAAAATCGCGTCAACCCGTTTATGGAAAATTGGTTCCTGCAAGCAGACATTTGGAAAGGAAGCTATTAAAAAAATCATTTGCAGGACGTGGAAATGTCAAGTGATCAATACGACAATACAAATAATCTCTTCCAGTCTTTTGTCTTGACAATACAAACAACAAGAGTCGCGCTTTTAGAACCTTCTCTCGCTCTATATATAGAAAGCACAATTGCTTCATCACTACATGTAAGCATTTGCTCTTTACGACTAAATTCAATCGGAACGTAATGGAGAAAGTTAACGCTTTGAAATTTATGCGAGTATTGATTGTATGGCTCTTGATTTTAAAGCCTTGTGTGGGTAGTGTTTTTATTATGTGGAAAAGGCCTGGGTGTGATAACGTGGGATTCAATTACGCTGGTTGTGACTGTTTTATATATGTTTAATGACGATGATTGCGTCGGTGAACCGCATACTACTCTTGCTGCCAATACAACCGATTGCACTACTTTTGAGTGGAAAATCCTCAGCTTTCCGTGCTCATAATGCGTGCTTAGCAACTAACGCTATCCAAAAGATGAGTATTACTATGAATAAACATACTGTTCTTGTGTGCCTCTCGTTGTGTCTATTACAGTATAGCAGGAGTTGGTTCAGGATTTTTATCAGTTGTGGTGTGTTAAATTTAGTAATATTTGTATTTGGTCTGTATCTATGATTGAGATGTATTCTTCCAGTTAAATCTAGTAGGGTTTACCTCTAGTCATTAGATTGATCAATAGCTTTTAAGTTAAACCTGGGGAGTTTGTAATCGATCCTTCACATCGTATGTATGTAACCTTTATAATTGTAGGCTTTGTTTAGAGAGAGATTTACAGTTCAAGCGTTGAGTTTAGTCAATTAAAGTACCGAGTTTTTATTAATGAGATATTATATTCAAATTTTAAATTAGAATTCGTAAGTAAGTAGTAATAAAACATAAGAAGGATTAGTTTCGTACTGGAACTTAAGGCACGTCACCACTACTATAAGATAGGAGGCCCTACCCATCAATCCATTCTCCCGCACATCACCCCTACTATAAGATAGGAGGCCCTACACATCAATCCATTTTCCTCTAGGTCCAGTCTCCTATGTAGTCTATATATTTCTTTAAACACACCTAACATAATCTCTCTTTTTCAATTTGATATATTCCATCATTATCTAATGTGTATAATTTGGAATAATAAGTTTATCACTCCTTTACATGATTTATAGTTGTTATTATTGTAGAATATTATCAACTATTCTTTTTCTTTATTGTGGAACACTCAAGATATACATTAAGAGCTTTAGATGTATCTAAAGTATTGATAGTGTTACCTCTTCTTATAGAATGAATGATAAAAGTGCCTATTATTAGACTATTTCTTGTTTTTATTGGAAACACATACCTTGTATTTGAGTTGTTAGAACTATGTTCTAGGTTGGTGAACATTAATAAGGTGTTTTAGATTATTTTATTCCTATCTTTATAATAACTTTCTTTTCTTGGAAACCATATCTTATGAATTTAGATGGACAATTCTTAAAAGCATGTCCATCATTACATAGAAATTGTCAAATGTTTGACTCATCCTAAAAAATATTTTCTTAGTGAATGAAATACATAATTGGATTGGATAATTTGATTAGGCTATTTGATCTTGTATAAATCCAAGAGAATTCGGGTGTTATGTTTAGTATCTCTCATTTAAAACACAAAAATCTAATTTTGTTTATCTATTCTAGATTATATAGTAAAACATGTTCTTGGAATCCTTCTAGTGGAATTTAGGCTAAAGATTGTCTGGATTTCAATTTATATTTCTCCTTGATTATTGAGATGTTGGATATAGTTTTTAATTCTCAAACATTGAGATGTATTGTGATCTTTCACCCTATGGTACTCTCAATATTCATTATCCTTCTACCATATAGGTTTGCCTTGAGTTTTAACAAATGGTCAAGTCATGGGATATTTGACTAGATCTTCTTGGAATTTTTTTTAGAAATGACCTCCATAGGTTCTCCTAATGGATTATCCTCTTTTGGGATTACTATTTTTTGTTCCCTATCCTTGTAGGATTGGAACATTGTTTTAGATAACATATATTTTAGGATTAATTTTGGAGGATGGTGGTGTTTTGTTGTTGGGCTTTAAGTACATTAACTGATTTCATAAATAGGAAGAGGGCCCAAACTCTTACATAAAAACCAACAAGTGGAAGAGAGGAATCTCACAAGTAGTGAGATGACTTAAAAGAAAAAAAAAGGAAAAACACGTTTTTAAGGACAAGAAGATTTTTACAAGAGCAACAAATTGGTGAGAGACAATTATAATTCCTTGAATAGAAAATGCAAGTTTTGCATTGGACCCTAAAACCTAAGGTCAAAACCACCTTTAGATAGTAAGGAACACTATCAAGGTATGGGAAATTAGAACACTAGCTTTTGAAAGGAATCCTAAACTGTCTAACTTTAAGAACTCTTTGCATTGTACAAAGCATAGCCAAAGAATGAACCATAATAGAAATGATTAATAGGTTTTGGAAGGTACCTTGATACCATTTACAAAAACAACCACTATGAAAATAATATTTATAGAAATAGAAAGGGGCAATAACAAGCCCAATAATATCTGAGAAGAGTCCCCTACAAACACAACATCTAGGTCCACCTTGATAGGCCCATAGTTAGCAAACAACAAATTTGAAAGAATCAACCCACCAAGAGTATATGGAAGGAAACCTAAAACCTATTATAAATAAAAAAATGCATTGAATCAATACATTCTAAGAGAAGGAAAGAGATCAAAAATACATCAAAAATGACAAAGAAGATAACCATCCTCTGATAGAAATGAGAATAGAGAGGAAATAAAAGTTTAGATGTCTTATAAGGCACCCAAAAACCTAGTAATAGTAGAATTCCCCAGTCACTCCAAGAATAATAGGTGCCAATTTAGACTAGAGAAGCTAGTAGGAATACTAACTAAAACCACTTTGAAATAGGTTTAGAAAAGATAATATCCACCAAATGATTCATGTCAAAAGGACCAAGAAGTAGTTTCACTACACCATCCAATAGAACAACAAGAGCCACCGCAATATGGTCTCCAACAAATAAGAGAACGTCAAAAACCACCAAATAGTCCACCATTATAGGACAAAGTACAAGATTAGTTGCTAGAACCAATGCTGTAGAAAGAGCCACCTTTAAAAGATCAACTATAGTGAAGAACACAACAAAAACCACTTCTTAGCAAGGAAGAAGGTCCAAATAAGGAAGAAACCACTATCTCTAAATAAAGCAAATCACATCACAACCCAACCTAAGAGAGAAGAATCCATTGAGAGTGAAAGAACCTTGTTATTAAAAGCCATAAATACACCAAGGTACATGGGGATAAAACAACCCTGGAATGGAAACAACAGAAACCCCAAAAAATAAATAGTATCTTAAAGGCAGTAGCACTAAAGAACTCACAAATACATCCACCAATGGCAATAGGGTAAACTTCCAAATTGTTGAGAATCACACATGAATAAAATGAGAGAATAAAATAGTGACACCTCTATAGAGGGTTACACACCCTTCTGCAGAGGTAGTAATACACCTAGCATGCTTATTCATAACATTGTTAGAGAATGCAAACTCCCCAACCAACACAATTGATGAAAAAAGATATACACTTCTAAAGGCAGTAAGGCCATGAAGACACCAACTGCAAGCCATGAACATACAAGAAAACCTCTCTTGCAAGACCCAAGACACTCAACCGCAAAAGGACTAGTCCAACCTTTACCATGGTAGGCATAGAAGATGGAAGATCAAAAATGTCAAAAGAGATTGAAAGAATCAAAACACCTTCGTCCAAACTATTTACCTTAGCACCCCATAAAATCTAAATAATAGACCCCTAAAGAGAAAGGGGAGCATCAAGATCAAACCCTACAAAGATAAGGGGTGTCAAATTTGACCCACTAAAGGAAAATATAATTAACACCACAAGGCCCCAAAGTAGGCCATTAAATAGAAGGAGTTAAAATAAAAAGATCAAAGCCAAAATAGTTATGAGTTCACGAAAGATAGATGCCTTCGAAAACAAAGGACCCAAATTTCACCCTCCACTAAGATGCATAAATAGAGGAGAACCTAGACAGAAAAGATAAAGACCCCCAAGAACAAACAAGAAAGAAAATTAACTTTAACCCAAACTACAAATACAAGGAGCTTTTCTCCGACCTCACCAAACAAATCACAAAAGGAGGCAAACCTACCAACTAGAATAGGCTTATTGCTAGGAAGAGCCTATGCATCTCCTTTATCTTCCGATTCCCTATCCTAAACCAAAAATTCTCCCTCCTAAAGCCCTAGCCTCTCTTCCACTCTCACTCACCATCACATCACCAAGATTACTTTTTGGACACATTTAGTATATTCACACCATTATTAAAGTTATATTTTGTAAGGTGTTGGTAAATTATACCTCCAAATTTAAATAATCTAATGGAATATCTCTCAAATTATTATAAATATAAATGAATGCAATGTGCATACAAGTCAGATTTGAAAATGAAAATAAAAATTAAGCCATGAGGCATGTCAGGTTCATCAAATTGTAAGGATAGATAAATTATGGATTCAACACTTTGGTACATGATAAAGCCACTAATTTCACCTTGAAATAACCTTACTTTAAAGGAGAGAATTGAACTTGATAGATCCAATCCTAAAAAATGACTAAATATAGATCAAGTTAATCCTTCATTCCTTTGTTAGAGTTGAAATTTAAATGTAATTAGGTTAAGTGGGAGTTCTAGATCTAGGATAAATAATGAGAAATTAACATAAAATAAATAGTAAAAGAATGTTCCAAATATCATGTAGAAGTATAAACGCATATTCAAGGACGGAAAATAGATCAAAACCTATGATGAAGATTCAATCTAAATTATCAAGACTAGGCGGAGTAGGTCGCATTTTTTCTCTAAATATACTAGCGAGACAGACTAGATATCTTTTTGGATTAGGATGACACACATAATCTAGTGTGAAAAGGTCATTATAAATTTCTAGCAATGAGGGGAGTCGGTTAGCCCGGTCTTTCACTTTTTTCACCTTCAAAAGCTAAGTTTGGTTATCACCATATACATTGTTGAATTCCTTGCTTGCAGCTCCTGAGACAATTTCATGCATGCAAAGAGAAAGAAATAGGGTTGTTGATGGGGGTTTTCCCCAATTTAGGAATTAACCTTGAATTAAATTAAAGTAGGGTGATGGTGGGAAAATGATGAGTGATAGATCAAGAGGAAAGCTAACCCTTTCCCTTAAAGAGAGATGAAGGTTTCACTATTGAGTATTCTTCAAGCATTTTTTACCATTACATTAGGGAGAGAAGGGGTAATTCACTAGATCCACTCTCCACACAAAGATGATAGATTGAATTCCGAATGAATTAAGGATGTTATGATGATCCGCTTACTCCCTTTTGTTTGATTTGGAAAGGAAATTGATTGAATTATGTAGTGCAAAAGAGACAAATATTCAATTATAACTTAAGATCTGAATATGGGATGAAGTTGTGCACCTGGATTTGGAAATAAAATGTTAAGACAAATTCATCTTGCAAATTTGACGGAAAGTTGTCCAGACCGTGGCAGGAATGTACATGGTCCTCTAAAAAATGCATGAAACGAAAATGGTTTTTCTGCCTCTACAAATGAAGCCCAAATCCAAAAATACAGTTGTGCACCTACAACCTACACACACAGAGGAGAGGGAAATGTGTAGGGATTGGGGCTTTGCCTTTAGGTCAAACCCTAGTTTTGGAATTAACCAAGTAATGAAAGAAAGTACTTGCAAGTAGATGTAAATGAAAGCCTGAATTGTAAATCACCTCAAGGGAGTTTGTAGTAGCAATTTTGATAGAAATGCTTGTATGGAATTGTATGCTGAAATCAATCTCCTCTTTAATGGTTGAATCCTTGACTTTAATGCAACACCTAGCCTTGAAGGGAGACTTGAGAATGCTCAATTCTGGAAAAGTATGCTTGAATTCTCTTGAATGGTTGATCGCTTATGAATTTTATACTCATCCAACTTCAACATATCCAACTTGTGCAAATGAGAGGATGAATGCCTCTTAAATACATGTTTGAAGGATTTGAATTTCGTTGCAGGCTGACATCGGGGAGATTTCCCACTCACTGCACAACCCACAATGCTTGCACTAAAAGGGTCCTACTGCAAAATAGGAAAGGGAGAGGGGCACCATGCCCCTATCCTAGGAGGACAAGGATGCCACTCCCCTATCCAATGGGGAAAAATGATGCTATGTGTCTTTCCTACCCCTATCTTCGAGACAAAGTGTGGATAGAGTGATGTAGAGGCCAAGGAAGAAGCAATTTTCACAAGCCAAGCACTCTCCAGTCTATGATCACACTAGAAGATTTGAGTTCGCATGCGTGAGGACCCTAATACAGTCATAAATTTATAGGGTCACAATTTTATGACACTGCATTTAGCCACAACTTTAGTGGGAATATAATCATATGCCAATACTATCAGTAAAGTACAAGGAAACAAGATTGAAAAACTTTTACCATGTCAAGGAGGCAAGATGCACCAAGACCCTAGTGGACTTAGGATCTTATGACTTCGATTGACATAGTAAAAGGGAAGATGGAGAAGGGGATAACCATGAATGCAAGTAGAGAAGTCCCCTTCACTATGAGTCACGAAAACAAGGATACAAAAGATTACAAAGCAAAGCGAAATTCACTAAGTAATTCTAAGTATCAGAAGAAGGAAGGAATGAGTGGAGTGTATTCTCGCACACTAAAGTGATCACACATGCCTTATCAGGAGTGATTTATTTACGGTAGTATACACCGAAGAAAAAAAGAAGAGAGGGAGCACGTTATTGCAAGGATTTAGCCCCTAATTGAGGTATAAACCCAAGGATAATGAACACAAAACATGAGGTAGTTTCTCTTTCCTCGGGGTCAGTATATTGTATGATAGCTCATGTTTATCATGTATGTATATGCATATAATAATCTTCATTCCCTAAAGAAAGACACTACCTTAGAAGAAAGGGAAGAGAGGATGTCTTTTGGTTCAACATGAAAGAGACCTAGAAAATATCTTAATGCCTTGCATCGTCCCCAAGAAGACATTAAGCGAAGAATAGAAGAACAAGGATACATATAGAAGAATGGTCACAAAAGAGAAAGAAAGAGAGAGAGAAATATATACAGTGCTAATATTGCTAATCTAGCACAACATCCACCTCCCGATCTTTCTTATCACTATTTTAGGAAGGCGAGAAACATGCCAGAGGAAAGATATCGAGCACAACAAATGGAGCTATCACAAGATCCAAACAAGGACTATGCTCATGTTGTAAGTCACTTTGTTTGATTCTAGGAGATAGGATTAATGTTTGTGAAAAATCATCCGATAAATTGTTTATCCACATCAATATATTCATGCTCACTATCAGAAGCATTAGGAGTTGTATTACCATTATGAATAACATTTTCACTCATTTCTGCATCAAATTTTAAAGCAAGAGGAGAAAGAATATGAATAGGAGTAAAACCATCACATGTTTTATGCAACTTATGATTTGGAGATGTTGGTTGAACATCTTGCTTAGGACAAAAGGGAATCATGTCAACTATTGGAGTCTGACGAGATTGAGTATTGTGAGGGATAGCTTCATGAGATAGAACACGACGTCTTCATCGATGTTCTCTTGCACAATGATTCCGTTGAGTCTTAGTAGAGGGTTGAGAAGGAGGAGGAACACTTCAAGAAGGAGGAGTGGTTTTCCCCTGAATAGTGGAAGGTTTAGGTTGATTTATTTTTGGTTGAATGATAGGAGAAGCATGCCTCTTCTCTTGATAAGAGGAATGAGGAGGAACTATGCCATAGAAAGGAGGAATATTAAGTGTAGGAAGGAGACCAAGTCCATCATGAGGAGGAGTTATAGGTCTAACCTTAGGCTTCAGCCAATAGGACATATTCTCCCTCTGTGTCCATGCTTCATGATTCAAGAGTCATAAGATAGTAATAATTGTTGACTCCCCTTGAACCATACATATCCTTACACATTTAAGTGCTGCTGAATGGTGGGACAACTCCCATATTTTGTCTCAAGTACTCAAAATATGCCCAAAGGAAGTGGCTTGGTAAATATGCTAGCACTCTTCTCACTGGTTGAAACATAGTCGACTATGACCTAATTATTTGCTACCTTCTCCCTCAAGAAGTGATACTTGATTGCAATGTGTTTTGTTCTTGAGTGCATTATTGGATTCTTGTAGATTTTGATTGCACTTGAGTTATCACACCGGATTGGAATAGGTTCCGATATCTCCACTTATATGTCCTTTAGTGTATGCTTCATCCACAATACCTTTGAACTGTGAACAATATGTAGCAACTACTATATACTCTGCCTCAGCAATAGATAATGACACTGAATCTTTCTTTTTGATGTTCCATGATACTAACCGATCTCCTAAGTAGAAGGAGCCTCCAATTGTACTCTGACGGTCATAAATATTTCCTGCCCAATCTACATTAGTAAAATCCTGTACAGAGAAGTCTCCTTTCTTTGCATACCACAAACCATAACTGATCATTCCTTGAAGATACCTAAAGATTATCCTAACTACATTTAAGTGAGACTATTTAGGACCAGCTTGGAATCTTGTAACCATGAAAATTGCTTGTACAATATCTAGTCTAGATGTTGTTAGATATAACAGACTACCAATCACAGACCTATACAATGTCTGCTCTACTTTTGGAGACCCATCTAGTTTGCTCAAATTACAACTAGAAATCATGGGAGTACTTACCGATTTACTATCCTCTATTTGAATTTTTTTCAACATGTCTTTGACATATTTGGTTTGTGAGATGAAAATCTCTTTCTCTTGTTGTGAGATTTGCAAACAAAAAAAATAAGACAACTCACCCAACATGGTGGTGTAGGGGAACTTAGTAAATTTTGTTGATTTTGTCTCCAAAATGTTTGAATCATGTTTTTAGTTTTGTAATAAGGCCAAGAGGCCATTGTGTGTGTGCTCAAATGAATGTAAGGGCCCTAAGAGTCTTTTTTTGGCCAATGGTTCCATGTGAGCTATTAAGGGTTCCAAGTAGAGAACTTAATAGGATAAGTTATTTTTGGGTTAATGTAGGTTGTTTGATGTTGTTTTGAAGTTTTTGAGGTCATATGAGTCATTTTAAAGTGACCAATTTTGGGTTTGAGAAAATTTGCTCACTTATGCAACAAATTGCAAAAGTTGTAAAAGTTACTCATAGCAACTTTGCAACATTTTCATACACCAATGGCTAGTTGGTTGACACAATTGGTTACGAGTGTGTGTAACTACTCCAAGGCCATTATAAGGCTTTGAAAGGCTGAAGATAATTAGTTGTTTAACATCTGAAGCAAATAAACTAATTTGGTTTCCCATTTGGTGTGTTTTTTTGAGTTACCACCTGTTCTTTGCAAGTTTGTATGTCTTGTAGAGATTGATACATCCAAAAATGGGTCATGGATTAATAGACCGGTCTCTTACCTTCATTTTATTTCATTTGGAGTCTTGAAGTGTTGTAGTTTGTGAATAATCTTCATTTTGTTGCAAGAGGGTTCAAAGGTCCTAAAAACAAGGGTTTTGAGAACAAAATTGCTCCAACCTAACATTCCATGGTGGATATCCTCTCTAAAACCTTGCAGAATGCTAGGTTGAATTGTATACTATGTTTTGTTTTTGGTTTTGAGTCAGAGGAAGCTAAATCAAAGATTTACCACCATACCCTAGGCTTGGCACGTTGAGTTGGCAAGCATTAGGTATATGGATACAAGGCCCTGATTGGGTGAGTCAGGTGGGTGAAGGTGAAGTATGACTAGATTGGAATACCATATGGAGGTACAGACCTCAAACCAACATCAATTCACAAAGGCAATCAGACCGGTGAAGGAGGTTTAACCAATCCCTACTTTGAAGGCCTAAGAAGGGGCAATTAGGCCTAATTAAACTGGTAAGGGTTAGATATGTTAATGATAAAACCCACCTTTGGTTTCGCAATATTGTATGTAAACCCCAAAAGGGTGTCTAGAATATAAAATATTTTATAGGTTTGTTAAGGAAGTTTAATCGGTAAATGCAAAATACCTAGTCGACAGGGCTACTAGAATTAGGTCTCCTATTATCCCTAAAAGTGCAGTTTGTGGATAAAACACCAAACCAGTAAATGTCTAAAGCTCATGAGAAAGGAGTAGGGTTGGAAATCCATCCAAAATCATCCACTCCTATGTGTGTGGTGTGTGGAATGAATATCCTATGGTAGAGTGGTTGAACTCTTAGGTTGAGTGTGAAAGGGAGTGGGAAAACAAGGTCTCCTAGCCAAGAAAATGGAACTGACAAAACAACAAGTGCTTACCCTAGCCTAATGACCTTGGGAAGGTTAAAGAGGGTAATTCTTGCAGACCCTTGGAGGGTGTTAGGGGTAGAATCATTGGATGGTTATTGTGTAGCTTGGAGGAGATATGTAGAGAAGGAAGCATTAATAGGTGAGAGACAATCTACTCTACATCAGATTGGTATCAGATCCAATTGATTGAACAAAGTGGTGTATGTCAGACCCAGAGGTGGAGTTAGAAGCCAAAAGCATGCCACCAAAGGCAACAAGCTGAGAGACCATTAGGAAGTTGGTCCAAGACATGCTTAGTGAAGCCTGGGAGCAAGAAACCAAGAAAGGAAAGGGCAAAGTCATTGAATAGGTTGATGAAAGTGATGATGAAGATGTAGATGTGATAGGAGTCCTAGCAGAAAGGAAGGATTTGGACAAAGATCAATAGATCTTCTTGGATGCCCTCAGGTCTCTCAATGAAGATAATTTAGAAGGTTTACCTATCTACAATGGAAGCTTAAATGGAGAAGAGTTGTTGGATTGGATAGAAGCCTTCAACAATCATTTTGAATACAAGGATTTTGCAGAAGAAAAGAGGGTCAATTTTCCCAAGTCAAGATTGAAGGGATCAACCCTGGTATGATGGAACATGATGCAAGAAGAAAGAGAACAAACCGGGTGGAAGAAGATCATCTCTTGGGAGAGAATGAAGATCAAGATTAAAACTCAATTCCTACCTATAGATTATGAGGTGTAGATGCACAAGAAGTTACAAAATTTGAAACAAAGAGAAATGGATGCGAGTACCTACACAAAGGGATTCAACAAACTTACCCTAAGATCTAGGAATCAAGAGGAAGAAGTGGAGAAGGTTGCAAGGTACTTAAATGGCCTTAGAAAAAACATCCAAGATGAGATCACCATGATAGCACTTGACACAGTCCACAAATACTTGTAGTTAGCTTTGAGAGTAGAAGATAAGATCAAAGGAAAGGTGAACATAATCAAAGGGGCAGAAGTGGCAGATGTTTCCAAGGAAGAGGTACCTTTGGAAGGGGATATAACCCCAACAAGAATTAAGAAGGAAATCTATTAGAGAATGGTGGTGATATTTCTCAAAAAGGAGGATAGTCTAGAGGCAACTCTAGAGGGAGGAATAACTATAGAGGCAGATTTGGTTATTCAGGAAGAGGAAGTACAGTTTTCACTGGAAAATTCTACCATTGTCATCAAGTGGGGCATGTAACATGAGCCGGTGTCTTGAAAAGACTTCAAGCTCTCACATGGGAGACAAGAGAACTAAGTTGGTGCAAGAGGAGGATTGTCAAAGTGTTACCTCACCAATAAGGAAGGCAGGACCAGTCCTAGATGGAGAGAATTTGATGCTAAGAAGGACCTTGTTGAAGGTACCACAGTCCAAAGAACCTACTCAAAGGAAAACACTTTTCAAAACCACGTGTAAATATCATGGAAAGATTTGTAAAGTTAGAGTGGATTCAGGGACTACTAAGAACATTGTAGTAGTTGAGATGGTAGACAATCTAAAATTGAAAAGGTTGCCATATACCACCTCATATAAGGTGTCTTGGTTGAGTAAGGTTTAGCATGTGCTTTTAGATGAGCAAACTTATGTAGATTTTGAAATAGGAGATTACAAGGATAGTGTTCTATGTGAAATATTAGCCATGGATGCATGTCACTTGCTATTGGGATGCCCTTGGCAATATGATGTCAAAGCCATACATGATGGGGAGAAGAATTCCTATGTTATCACCAAGGAAGGTAGAAATTTTCAAATTGATCCCTTGATTGATCAAGGAGAAGAAAGACATGTTGGATCAAGTGTTATATTGCTCAATGGGAAATAATTCTTGAAGTTGTTGAAGGATGAAGGGAACCAAGGATGTGCTCTCATAGTGAAACCTAAAGAAGAGATGAAGACTAAAACCAAACCGATGATACCTCAAGAGGTGAAGACCTTGCTAGACTGGTACAGGGACATAGTTATCAATGAGATGTCAGATGCCTTACCCCCTATGAGATATGTTAACCATCAGATAAACCTCATACCTAGTTCAAATTTGCCAAATAAAGCTGCTTACAAAATGGAACCTACTGAAAATGATGAAATAGAAGAAGAAGTACAGGAATTACTAGAAAAGGGGTTGATAAAGAAGAGTTTAAGTCCATGTGCAGTACCTACTATTTTGGCACCAAAGAAAGATGGAAAGTGGAGGATATGCACTGATTCAATGGCCATAAACAAAATCAAAATTAGGTACTAGTTCAACATGCCAAGGATTGAGGATCTAATGGACTACCTAGGTGGAGCTTGCTACTTTTCTAAGGTGGATTTGAAATCAAGCTATCAACAAATTAGGATCAGACCTAGTGATGAATGGAAGATGACCTTTAAAACAAATGATGGGCTATATGAATGGTTGGTGATGCCCTTTGGGCTCACAAATACACCTAGAACCTTCATGAGACTCGTGAATGAAGTTTTTATAGAGTTCATTGGTAAGTTTGTCATTGTTTATCTTGATGACATTTTGATTTTTAGAAGCTCAAAAGAGGAGCATATCAAACATTTGAATCAAGTTTTGAGGAGGTTACATCAAGAAAAGTTGATGATAAACCTGGACAAATGTGAGTTTTTCAAAAATGAATTGGTGTATCTTGGTTTTGTAGTTTCTCAAGGTTGTTTAAAAATGGATCCATCAAAAGTGGAAGCAATAGTGAATTGGCATACTCCTAAGTCAATAGGAGATGTAATAAGTTTCCATGGTTTAGCTTTTTTATATAGGAATTTCGTTAAAGATTTTAGCCATGTGTGTTCACCTATCTTGAACACCATCAAAGGTGGGATAAAATGTCATTTTAAGTGGACTAGTGTAACAGACAAGGGGTTTGAGTTGTTAAAACAAAAGGTAGAATAAATACCTTACCTTAGGCTCCCTGATTTCAATCATCTCTTCACTGTGGAGTGTGGTGCTAGCAAGTTGGCTATAGGGGCCATTTTGAGCCAAGAAGGTCACCCGATTTCATTTTTCTCTAAGAAGCTCAATGAGGAAAAACAAAAGTATTCTACCTATGATCTATAATTATATGTCATGGTGCAATCTCTCAAGAAGTGGTGGCGTTATTTGTTACCTAAAGAGTTCATAGTCTACACTGATAATCATGCACTTAGTTTTGTGAATGGGCAGGAGAAATTGAAACAAAGACACCTCAAGTGTGTTGAATATTTGCAGGCCTACACCTTTTCCATCAAACACAAGAAAGGAGTCACTAATAAGGTAGAAAATTCCTTAAGTAGAAGGGTTGTAACCATCCAAGAAGTGCAGCTACAAAGTGTGGGGTTAAATGATCTCAAAGACCTCTGCCAAGGTGACAAAGATTTTGGTGAAGCATATAATATTTTCTCAAAGTTTGCTAATGCTTATCATGTTGCCTATTCTGATTTTATGTTGCAAGAAGTCTTATTGTTTAAAGGACACCTACTTTGTATACCACAGTCCTCTATGAGAGAATATTATCAAGGAGAAGCATCAAGGCAGTCTAAGTGGATATTTTGGTCTTGACAAGACCTTAGAGCAGGTTGGCAGGTTCTACCATTGGCCTAAACTACAGTCCAATGTTAGGATGGCTATGGAGGAATGTGCTATTTGTCAAAGGGCTAAGGGTACCTCCAACAATGCAAGTTTATATCATCCTCTTTCCATACCAACAAGGCCATGGGAGTGTGTGAGTATGGACTTTGTTCTTGGTTTACCTAGAACTCCAAGAGGATATGACAATGTCTATGTCATAGTGGATAGATTCAAATAGATGGAACACTTTGTGCCTTGAAAATGCACTAATGATGCATCCTACATAGGAGGGTTGTTTTTTAAAGAGATTGCAAGGATCCATGGTTTACCACTTAGTATTGTGAGTGATAGAGATACAAAAGATGTGAGCCACTTTTGGCAAACCTTTTAGAAGAAACTTGGTACCAAACTTTCTTTTTCATCTACATACCATCCACAATCTAATGGTCAAACTGAAGTAGTAAATAGGTCCTTGGGTAATTTACTAAGATGTCTCACCAAACAACATGGTCAAGTTTGAGATTTAGTATTGGGACAAGCAAAATATGCCTACAATGACTCTATCAATAGGAGCATAGACTAGAGTCCATTTGAGATTGTATGTGGATATCATCCAAGGGGTATTTTAGAACTCAGAGATCTCAGTTCCATTAACAATAGGAGTTCTCAAGGCAAAAAATTTATAGAGCAGAAAAACAATGAGAAATACAAGACACAAGAAAATAAGACAAGAAGAGAAGTACGGTACAAGATAGGTGATCTAGTTATGGCCTATCTGAGAAAGGAGAAACTCCCTAAGGGACAACTTAGCAAGCTATGCATGAAGAGGATTGGACCTCTTAAGGTTGTGTATAAGTATGGAAACAATGCCTATGAGGTTGAACTACCACCAAACTTGGGAATATAACCAAATATTTAATGTGTGTGATTTGCATTAGTATAAAGGAACTCAGTCAACTAAAAAAAAAGAATAGACTACTACTATGAAAGATGTCAATTGGATCGAAGACCTACCTCCAAGCCAACCGATGACATTGAAATGCATTCTAGATTCCAAGACTGTCAAAAGTACTAGGAAAGGAGTTTATAGAGACTACTTGGTTAAATGAATAGGTCTCCCTAAATCTGAAGCTACATGAATGTCTTTAGGAGATATACTACAACATGGAACCACTGTTCAAGCCCTATCCCCTGAAGGGACTTGAGATCATCCTACCCGGGGAGTATGGTGTAGGGGCACTTAGCAAAATTTGTTGATTTTGTTTCCAAGATGTTGGAATCATGTTTTTAGTTTTGAAATAAGGCCAAAAGGCCATTGATTGTGTGCTCAAATGAATGTAAGGGCCCTAAGAGTCTTTGTTTGGCCAATGTTGGCATGTGAGCTCTTAAGGGTACCAAGTAGAGAACTTAATAGGGTAAGTTGTTTATGGGTTAATGTAGGTTGGTTGATGTTGTTTTAAAGTTATTGAGGTCATATGAGTCATTTTAAAGTGACCAAGTTTGGGTTTGAGCAAAGTTGCTGACCTATGCAATAAATTGCAAAAGTTGCAAAAGTTGCTCATAGGAACTTTACAACATTTTCATACACCAACGGCTAGTTGGTTGACACAATTGGTTATTAGAATGTGTAACTACTCCAAGGCCAATATAAGGCTTGGAAAGACTAAAGATAATCAATTGTTTTACCTTCAATTTATTGCAAGTGGGTTCAAAGGTCCTAAAAATTAGGGTTTTGAGAACAAAATGGCTCTAACCTAACATTCCATGGTGGATATCCTCTCTGAAGCCTTGTGGAATGTTAGGATGCATTGTATACTATGTTTTCTTTTTATTTTTCAGTCAAGGGAAGCTAAATCAAATATTTGCCACCATACCCTAGGATTGAGACATTGAGTTGGCAAGCATTAGGTATATGGATAAAAGGCCCTAATTGGGTGAGTCTGGTGGGTGAAGGTGATGTATGGATGGATTGGAATACCATATGGAGGTAAAAACCTCAAACCAACATTAATTCATAAAGGTAATCACACTGGTGAAGGATTTTTAACCAATCCCTACTTTTAAGGCCTAGGAAGGGGCAATTAGGCCTAATTAAACCGGTAAGGGTTAATATGTTAATGAAAAAACCCACCTCCAATTTTGCAATATTATATGTAAACCCAAAAAGGGTGTCTAGAATGTAAAATATTTCATAGAGTTGTTAAGGAAGTTTAACCAGTAAATGTAGAATATCTTGCTGACATGGCTACTAGAATTAAGTTTCCTATTATGCCTAAAAGTGATGTTTGAGGATAAAACACCAAACCGGTAAATGTATAAAGCTCTTGATCAAGATTAGGGTTGTAAATCCATCCAAAATCACCCACCCCTATGTGTGTAGTGTGGGGAATGAAGATCTTGTGGTAGATGGGTTGAACTCTCAGGTTGAGTGTGAAAGGGAGTAGGAAAACAAGGTCTCCTAATGAAGAAAATGAAACTCACAAAACAACAAGTGCTTATCCTATCCTAAGGACCTTGGGAAGGTCAGAGAGGGTAAGTCTTGTAGACCCTTAGAGGGTGTGAGGGGTAGAATCATTGGATGGTTCTTGTGTAGGTTGGAGGAGATACCTAGACAAGGAAGCATTAATAGGTGAGAGATAATCTACTCTACATCATAAGGACATCTGAAATCCTCTCTTCATCTGATCTGCAAATTATTTGCGCATGATCTCCTTATCTCCACAAAAAATAATATCATCCACATATACAATAACAATAATCACATGACCTCCATTTACCTTGATATATAAGTTGTTATTTGCATTCCCTTTCCAAAATCCTTTCTCTTTCAAGTATTTGTCTAACTAGGAATACCATGCTTTGGGGGCCTGCTTCAAACCATACAAGGCTTTCTTCAACTAGCATACACAATTATCATCATCATGTAATAGATATCCTTTCGATTGCTCCATATACACCTCTTCTTCAAGATTACCATTCAAGAATGTAGATTTGACATCCATTTGGTAAACCTTGTAACCTTTATAGGCAGAGAAAGCTAAAAAAATTCTTATTGCCTCTAATCTAGCAACTAGTGAAAAGGTCTCTTCGAAGTCAATACCTTCCACTTGAGCATACACTTTGAAAACTAACCTTTCTTTATGCTAGATTATCTTGCCTTATTCATTTATCTTGTTCTGGTAGACCCACTTGGTACCTATGACATTCTTGTTTTGCCAGTCTAGGAACAAGTTCCCAAGTTTGATTTTTCTCAATATGTTTCAGCTCTTCATCCATGGCATCTACCCACTTCTCACTTTTGCTATCTTCATCAAAAAATTTGGGCTCAAGTTCTATCATGAGGCATAAATTTACCTACTCATCATTCCGGGCTAGTCTCCTTCTGGTCTACACACCTTCATTTTTATCTCCTTTGATTTGTTCTTCTAGATGGTTCTTCTGAACATACCAATTAGAGTTCTTTCTTGGTACTTCTTCTACTGGTCCATTGTAAGATTGATCTTCATGATCAACATCTAAATCATCGATATAGGGTGTCGATGCAAATTCTCTATTATGTAGGTCTTCATCTATTCTCACATTTATACTATCAACCATTTTTCTCAATTTCTTGTTGTGGCATTTGTAGGCTTTTCTATTGGTTGAGTAACCCAAGAAGATTCCTTCATCACTCTAGTAATCAAAACTTCCTAATCCATTACCATCTCTTTTGATGAAACACTTACTTCCGAACACTCTAAAATTCTTGAGTGATGGTTTTTGGTCATACCATAACTCATAAGGAGTCATTCTACTATTCACTCTTAGCTGTATCTTGTTTAATGTGTAGACAATAGTATGAACGGCTTCCTTCCAATATGTATCTGGTATGCTAGCCTCATTCAACATTGTTCTAGCCATATCCTTCACTATCCTATTCTTCCTTTCTGCCACACCATTATGTTGTGGTGTTCTTGTTGTTGAATACTGTCTCCAAATTACATGTTTCTCAAAGTAGTCAATAAATTCATTTGAAGAATATTATCCACCCCAGTCCGATCTTAAGCACTTTAACCGGTGTCCACTGTCAGTTTAAACCATCCTTCTAAAAACCTTGAATCTTTCAAATGCCTATGATTTTTCATGCAAAAATGTCACCCAAGTCATCCTTGAGTAGTCATCAATGAATAGCATGAGGTATCTCTCACCAGTTAGAGCCCTTGTCTTTGTTGGTCCACATAAATTTGTATGTACTAACTCCAAAGGTCTTGAGGTATTGTACTCTTTTGTTTTGCAACTCCCTTTGATTTTCTTCCATGTAATGCATTCATCACAAAAAGTACTTGCTAGTTTAGTTATTTGTGAAATATTTCTCACATAGCAGTTTTTGGTTATCTTCACCACATTATCAAAGTTCACATGACCTAATCTTCGGTGCCACAACCAGCTTTCATCAACATGTCCCATCATGCATTAGGACTCGTAGCATTCCTTCAAATTGTAGACATTACCATCTATCCTCTTTCCTTCTGCTACAACCTGACCAGTACTCTACTTGCTTATCTGATAACCGGTAGAGTCAAACGTGAACTTGTACCCTTTTACACTTAACAGATTATTCTTTATCCCTTCAACATAGTACATATCATGATCCTTGAGCTTTCCATCAATATTCAATGTAGCATGGCCCTTAGTCTCGATAGAAGAATTGTCACCAAACTAGACAGAACCACCATTCCAATCATCAAGCTTGATAAAAAAATTCTTGTCTCTAGTCATGTGATTTGAGTAGCCACTATCTACTACCCATAGATTCCTCCTTTTAGCATGTACAACACTCTGCACAATCAAGCTTGACTTTGTCTTTTTCTTCTCCTTCTCTATCCAAACCTGTTTCTCTTCTTTCTTCTCCTCTTATGTCATCTTGTGTTGTGCTTTGGTCTCTATCCTCTGATCTGGTACTGTTTTGTTTTGCTCATCAATTCTCAACTTACAATGCCTTGCTATGTGACCAAAATTTTGACACTTGTAAAATTTTACATTAGCATTGAAATATGTATCCAGAGCAATCTCGTAGGACATCTGCACATTTCTCCTACACTCATAAATCTTATGACCATATTCATTGCAATTATAACATGTGACATTTGTACTTTGTAATGTAGAAATGAGTTTCTACTATCAAAACTAGGATTTACATTCATTTTCCTACAATCTTCCATTCTATGACCGTACTTATTACACCGGTGATGATAACCATGAAAGTTTGGAACATACATGCTAGATTGCCTTGGTCCTGCAAATGACTGCCCCACCAGGGGTCTTCCTTTCATACTATTAACTATGGTGAACCCTTCATGATCAACTCTTGCATTTCTCTTTGGATCTGCATGTTGATGCATTGACTATGGCCTGCGGTTCATTTATGGTGTATACCGGTTTGTGTGGTAGTTTCTAATAGAATCTGCATATGTCTACTTACCAGTATCCTTTCTTACCATGAATTTCTTCTTCTCTTCACCTTCATTTAAAGAAGTAAATTGTATCTCCTTACCGTATGTGTCTTTTCTATTTGAAATTGGACCTTCTACAAATCCTAAGCCATTGGTATCTTTAGATTGCTTCTGTTTTCTCAATATCTTGTCTAAAGTTTTGATGTTTCCTTCATATTTGCTTCTCACTTTTATTTCTTCCTTACTTTTCTCTAGTTCCTTTTGGAGCTTGAAAATTTCTTCTTCCACGTTCTGATGCTCCTTCTCCTTTTTACTCAAGCTAGTACTAGTAACTTCACAAATCCTCTTGGCCTCTTCCAATTGAGTTTTAGATCTGCAATTATTTTCTTAGATTCTTCAAGATATTCTTCCAACATTTCTTGGTCTTTAGCTACAACCTTTTTCATCTTCTTCAGATCTCTTCTTGTTTTCTTCATCTCTTCCAAGGCACTGATGAGCTCCGCTTCAAGATCTACTCTCCTTCTTCAGGTACTGGAACCTCTTGGGCCATGAAAATATTTTCTTTGACTTCATCTTCACTGCAACAGTCATCTGAGGCACTTTCCTCATTTGTGGTATCATTTTCATGTGTGTAAAGACTGCTATTCTTTCGGTAGCCTCTTCTATCATGCCCATAGACATTCTTCTTCCTGTCCTTACCATATGATCTGCTACCACTTGATTGATCATCTTCATTCTAATCACCATAGGGATATTGGGCAGAAAAATGTCCAATCTTTCCATAGTTGAAATATTTCAAGGGCAGCTTGCCTTTGTATTTGCTTGAACCTGTCTTGAGTCTTCTGACAATGTTTTCCATGATATCATTAGAGTCTTCACAAGTTCCATCTTGAGTAGACTTTTCTTTTCCTCTCCTCGATTTTTTGAATGTAGATTCTTTCTTCACAACCTCAGTACCAGCAGTCCTCATCTCATAAGTAGTTAGGGAACCATACAACTCATCCATTGTAAAGACTTTCAGATCTTTTGCTTCTTCTATTTCTGAAACCTTTGTATCATACTTAGATGTGAGAGATCTATGTTTTTTCTTCACTACCACCTCATCTTTTATTTCTTCTCCAACCCCTCTAATGGTGTTTGTCATTTCATCAATCCTTTGGAGATAGTAAAAAATCTTCTCTTCATCTCTTATCTTCAAAGCCTCAAGTTGTGCTCTCAATGTCTATAACTTGGCTTCCTTGACTTTAGCATTGCCTTCAAATATTTTCTGCAACTTATCCCAAGTTTCTTTTGCAGATGAGTAGTGCATGACCTTAACAAACTTATTATCAGATAACCCACTAACAATGGCATTTTTAGCTTTAGAATTGTTCTCATATTACTTAGCATTTGGATCAGTAGGGGGATTATTAAGGACTATATACCCATTCACAGTTGACATCCATACATCACAACCTCGAGAGGACAAATATGTTTCCATTCTTCTACTCCAAAAAGAATAGTTGACACCATAAAACATAGGGGATTTTGAGGAGGTTAATTCATTTCTTGCCATTGCGAACACTTGATAGGATCTACCCAAGCTAGAGAATGCTTTGACAAAACAAGATACCTAGGCTCTGATACTAATTGTTGGACACAATGGATAACACTTTTTATTTAATCAGGAATATAACAAGATATACAAGTGCTGACTAGTAAGACAAACTATGAAAACTAAGTGTGTGAAAATATTTTATATAACATCAAAATAACACATACACAAGAATGCATCACATAACAACAGATATACGAGGAAAACCAAATGTGGTAAAAACCTTGGTGAGAATAAGTGTTGGAGATATTCTGCTCCAATCAATCCTCACAATGAAAATGATCTAATTACAATTTTTGGGCACCAACTCAAGTAGCACCAACCCTTGATTTATGAGCATCGACTCAAAGGACCACCAACCCCTGAACAATTTATAGGCTACAACCTAAAGGAGCTACAACCCCTTCACTAAGAACCTACTTAGTGAAGACAATATAAAGATTCAAATACAAAAATAAATTTGTTGTTGCGAATGAAGTTTTGCAACCCTTCAATACTTTGATACACCAGTTTCAATCCTACCGGTTTGTGAAACCTCCACACACACTACAACACTACCTTTATGTTGGTCCTTACACTGCTGAAACTTCTCTTTCTCTATTTGCTGGATTCAATTTACACCTGCTCACACTTTGTCAAGTTTTGTCCTTGCTGGTTTGTTCTCTATCGGTTTACACACCTTACTAGTTTCTGCTTCAACACACAGTCATTTAAGATTTTTTTTGTTTTTCACTTCAACAATTTTTTCTAACTCTCTTTCATTCACCAGCATAATCACATATCATTCTGCAACAACAACCTCATCAATTTAGACTTATATATTTAAGAACAAGTTTTCCCACCAGAACAAAATTCAAACTTCAGGTGGTTAGGGTTTCTTTCCTTGGACAAAATTTGTATCAAAACTGATTCAATACGCCTTGGATCATTAACTTACTTTGGGGAGATTCATATGTACACATATTTATTCATCCAATGCATGTCTTTGAAAAATAGCAGACTTCACCCTGCTTTATGGCCTTGCTCTTTGTTGTCCTCATTTCACCCAGCTGTTTCTAACTGAAGGTCAATTTGTAATCAGATTTCATGCCTCGATCACAATGCCAGTAATTGCCTGATCATTCTCTATCGTGCATTCTTCCTCGAGCTACATCAGCCAGATATCATCTTGTGATTTGTATTTTTATGAATTAATAACCACCAACTGTACAAACAACCATGTCGATGAACATTTCATCAACCTTTACATATTTGCCAACTCACCTCCCCATTACACACATCGACATACTTTCAACTCACCTACAAAGAGTCGGTTTAAACCTGAACATCCCTACCGATACAAACCCTTCTACCTATATAAACCTTTACCGGTATGCCCACCATACTAGACAACAACTTTTACCTGCATCGCATCACACTGACAATTCATCTTGCCTTCTGGTATGTCTTCATGCCATTCATTTTGTTCAACTCACCGGGTATTGTTGTGATTCATCTAACATTTTGCTTCTTCATTATAAACAAATAACCATCCATCATACAGGTTTATGTCTTACCGGTTAATACTGAAGTGTGCCAACACACTATTGTATCTCACCTCATATGAGTGATATCATCTGCTAACTCATAATATACTTCTCTTCTTTATGTCGGTTCAATCTTCTTCATATTGCTTGACATCAATGACAACTCAATACAAACATAAACGTGTATTGGAAGAAACAAATATGATAGTGCGGTATTGTTTTGTTGGAAGTTAACAATCTCAAAGAAGATATCCAATCAGACTTGATACGGATTGGGTCTGTGAAGATAACCCTAGGATGAAAGATTTGATCTTTAGTTTTGGCGAGAAATCTCGAGTATAAATATGTAGATTGAGGATCTGAGTTAGTTGATGCTAGTAACCAGAGAAGAGTTTGTTTGAGTGATCAAAGAGGTGAACAAATTGAGTGAGATTAAAAAGATTCAAGTGACTAAGTATTTGAATTAGAACCGACAGCATAGGTAGAATCGATAAGAGGGGTTTAACCGGTGATCTATTACAGAGTTGACAGTCAAGTAAACAGGTAGTAGTTGAACTGGTAGGAAGGCACCAGAGAGTGAGTGAGTTCAGAGTGAGGATTAGAGGAAACTAGAAAAGGTAGAGACTGACTGGTAAGGGGTTAGAGTGAGTGAATAGTGAACCAGTAGCAAAAGAAGTAGTGAGACTGAATGACCGGTGCAGTGTATTCATTGGAGGTGTTATAAAATCCATTTGTAACAAGGTGCTTTCATTGTAATATATTTTATTTAATTATATATCACTGAGTTGGTGCTTGGTGTAGGGGTTGGTTCTCCTTTGGGTTGGTGCCCATAAACTGTTAGGGGTTGGTGCCCTAAATCTTTGTAAAACTATGTTTTATTGTGAGGTTGGATTGGAGTAGTAGACTCCAACAACATTTATCATCGAGGTTTTTCCCACATTGGGTTTTCCTCGTATATTTGGTGTTCTGTGATGGATTCTTTGTCTGTATTTTATTACTAGTGTGTTCATTACTTTACTGGTTGCACACACATAGTTGAAAATAGGTTTAAATCACTAATTCATCCCCTCTCAGTGACATTTTGTGTTCTACAATTGGTATCAAAGCCTTAGGTTTCCTATAGGGAAAAGCTTTCTCTAGCTTGGGTAGATTCTGGTCTAAGAACATAATGGAAAGAAATGAGTCCTCCTCCTCCAAAGCTCCCATGTTTGATGGAACCAACTATGCCTTCTGGAGTAGAAGAATGAAAATTTATCCATCCTCCCTATGTATTTATGTTTGGATGTCAATTAAGAATGCGTATATTGTCCCTAATGTTACTTCTATATATCAAGATGCTAAGAAGGAGTATGAAAACAATGCAAAGGCTAAACATGTTATTCTTAGTGGGCTGTCAAATAATGAGTTTGTCAAGGTTATGCACTGCTCATCTACCAAGGAGACTTGGGATAAGTTGAAAAGATTATTTGAAGGAGATGTCAAGGTCAAGGAGGCTAAGATGCAAAAACTAAGAGGTCATCTTGAAGGATTGAGGATGAAAGATGAAGAAAAGATTGTCGACTACCTTCATAGAGTTGATGAAACTATGAATACCATCAAAGGACTGGGAGAGGAAATAGATGATGAATTTATTGTCAAAAAGGTGTTTAGATCACTCACATCTAAGTATGATACTAAGGTCTCTACTATAGAGGAAGCGAAGGATCTGAAAACATTTTCAATGGATGAGTTATTTGGCTCTCTAATTGCTTATGAGATGAGGACAACCGGTGAAGAAATTTCCAAGAAAGAAGCTACTTTCAACTCCACCAAAAGGGGTGAGGAAGAAAGTGCTCATAAAGAATCTAGTGAAGACTCAAATACTAAAGTTCCAAACTTTGTAAGAAAGCTCAAAAGAGGATCGAGTAAGTATAAAGGAAAATTGCATCTCAAATGCTTTAACTATGGTAAAATAACACTTTGCCACAAAATGTCCCTATGGTGAAGCCAGTGGAGATGATCAAAGGAGCTCTGGTAGGTCTTCTGGTAAAGGTAACGAGAAGAAGATCTACCAGCAAGAAAGAAGATGATACCAGAATCATAACAGTCTATATACCTTTGAGGATGATGCCACAAATAAGAAAGTGCATCAGAAGATGACTGACATGAGGATGAAAGAGAAGTTAATCTCTTTATGACACTAGGTGAACCAGTTGATGAAGATGATGAAGATGAAGATATTGAAGATGAAGTTGACTTGGAAGGTGAGCTCATAAGTGCAATTGAGGAGTTGAAGAAAAAAAGAAGAGAACTCAACAAGGTTAAGCATGCTGATGCAGAAGAACAAGAATAACTGGAGAAATCTGTGGAAGAATCTAAGAAGACAATATCTTATCTGAAAGTCCAATTGGAAGAAACTAAAAGGACATATGAGGTCACATGCTCTGATGCATCAGAGAAGGAGAAGGAGCATCAGAAGTTAGAAGAAGAGATGGTAAGGCTCAGAAAAGATCTTGAAAAGAGAATGGATGAATTGAGGATAAGAAGCAAGTATGAGGGCAACACTTAAGCCTTAGACAAGATGTTGAGAAAACATAAGAATTTAAAAGATATCGGTGGTATATGATTTTTAGAAGGACAAAGTTAAAACAACAAAGACACATCTAATAAGGAGATACAATTCACTTCCTTAAGTGAAAGTAAACAGAAACAAAACTTTACTGTCAAGAAAGATATTAGAAAGAAGACCTATGTTGAACCTACAATAAGTCATCCTGTGAACTGGAATGCTCCATATCATAAGGGTTAGACACTAAACTGGTATGCAAATCATAAAGGCAAGCCTAAGGTAGATAATGAATGATTCACTAGAGTCAACAACATGAGAGGAATGCATCCGATGAGACAAAGTTTTGCTAGTCCAAAGCAACAAGACTGGTATGTACCCAAATTCCATGGTAACTGCTACAGATGTAATAAGTTTGAGCATAAAGTGGTTGATTATAGAATGATGAATAAGCCCCCTATTAGCTTTGAAAGTAGAAATTATTTTGTTGCACTCTGGGAGATGAATGTTGTGTGTTATCAATGTAATGATCTGGGTCATAGGAGTTTTGAATGTAGGAAAGGTCTACCGATATCCTACAATAGGTTTTTAAATTAATCATTTAATGTCAATGTAAAGTGTTACAATTGTCTGAAGTTTGGGCACATTACAAAACATTGCAAACTCAAGACAACCAAGCCAAAGAAGTCAATACCGGATCAAGAACTGGTAACAAAATTGGAGCATGAAATTGTAGCAAATAGGAAGAAATAAGCCAACTCAGTTTGGGTTGAGAAGGACAAGAATAAAAAAGAATCAAGTCTGATTGTACAGACTGCCCTGCATGTAGAAAGAATAAACTTATGGGTTGTAGAGAGTATATGTTCCAATCACATGACCGGTGACAAAAATAAATTTATTAAGCTTGAAGATTGGAATGGAGGTTCAATAAGATTTGGAGACAACTCTTCCATCAAAATAAAAGGAAAATGTATTATGAATAGAGATGGAAAATTGAATGCCCATGATGTATATTATGTGGAGGGTTTAAAGCACAACTTACTAAATGTGAGTCAAATTTGTGATAAAGGTTACAAATTCACTTTTGACTCTACCGGTTGCCATATAAGAAAAGAGAGCACTGGTCAGATTGTAGCAGAAGAAAAAAAGATAGATGGAAATGTATACAATCTGAAGGAATTCTTTGAGTCCCAATGTATTATGAGACAAGTGGATGAGAGCTAGATATGGCATAGGAGATTAGGCCATATAAATTTTGATAATCTGGTTAGAGTAAGCAAAAAGGGCTTTGTGAGACATATACCACCTATCATCAAACTGGCAAGCACATTTTGTGATGAATGTGTAAAAGAAAAGCAGGCTAAGGTGTCCTTCAAGATTAAAGAACACAATAATTGAAGGCCACTTGAACTTGTGCATACTGATCTATGTGGACCAATCGTAACAAGAGATCTAGCCATTGAAAGATATTTCATGCTCTTCATTGATGATTTTTCAAGAATGATATGGGTCACTTTCCTACAGGACAAATCTCAAGCCTTTCAAAGATTCAATATTTTCTGGAAGATGGTTGAGAGGGAAAGTGGATGCAAGCTAAAATATCTAAGATTAGACCGGGGTGGAGAGTTCACATCAAACGAGTTTGAAGATTACTGTGAGAGACATGAAATAAGAAGACAATATTCAGCTCGAAGAATACCACTACAAAATAGTGTGGTACAAAGAAAAAATAGAACACTCAAGGAGATGGAAAGAACCATGCTAAATGAGGAAAACATATTAGATATGTACTGGAAGGAAGAACTTCACACTGTTTTATATACTTTGAACTGGGTTTAATTGAGAACAAAGAACAAAATTACACCTTATGAACTATGGTATGATCGGAAGCCATCGGTTAAATGCTTCAAAGTGTTTCGAAGTAAATGCTTCATCAATAGAGATGTGGATGGCTTGGGTATCTTTAATTCTAGGAGTGATGAAGGTATCTTCTTGGGTTACTCAACTCATTGCAAAGCCTACAAATGTTACAATAAAAGGATAAGAAGAGTCATTGAGAGTATACATGTCAGAGTTGATGAAGATATGCATAAAGGCAGACAAGAAAAAGTAAATCGGTATGATGACACCTATGATGAAGATGAATTTCAGTTAGATAGCAAACCAAAAGAAGCATCCAACAAAACCCCTAGCTAGTATGTGCAGACCAGAAGAAGACTTGCCCAGAATGATGAACAAGTTAATTTATGCATCATGACTGAAATGGAGCCCAAAACATTTAATGAAGCTAGCAAAAGTAAAAAATGGATGGATACAATGGAAGAAGAGCTGCAGCAAATTGAGAAGAACAAAACTTGGGAGTTAGTTCCTAGACCAGCAGACAAGAATGTCATTGGCACAAAGTGGATCTACCGGACCAAAATGAATGAAGAAGGTAATATTGTTAAGCATAAAGCAAGGTTAG
Source organism: Cryptomeria japonica (assembly GCF_030272615.1). Taxonomy (NCBI): domain Eukaryota; kingdom Viridiplantae; phylum Streptophyta; class Pinopsida; order Cupressales; family Cupressaceae; genus Cryptomeria; species Cryptomeria japonica. Next base: position 694,072,024 of record NC_081409.1, read on the forward strand.
TGTGCATAGGTTTTTCCCAACTAGAAGGAATAGATTTTGCAAAAAACATATGCACCGATTGCAAGAATTAAAGCCATTAGAATGTTTTCAGAATTCTTTGCCTATAAAGGATACAAGGTATATCAATAGAACAGCTAGAAGGATTTTTGTTGCATGATGATGAAACTTTTGTGTGTCTATTGCAGAAAGCTTTGTATGGTTTGAAGCAGGCTCCAAGAGCATGGTATTCAAGGTTAGATATGTATCTAAAGGATCAAGGTTTTAGAAAGGGAAGTGCAAATAGTAATCTGTACATTAAAGCATATGGAAACCACATGATTATTGTGGTTGTATATGTCGATGACATAATTTTTGGAGGAAACAAGGACACTCTATGCAAAGACTTTATTGATAAGGTGCAGTCATAATTTGAGACGTCAGTGCTTGGAGAGTTGTCATACTTTCTTGGTTTGCAGATTTCACAGCAAAATAAAGGGATATTTATCTCTCAAATCAAGTATGCTAGAGATTTGTTGAAGAAGTTTTAGATGGAAGACAACAAACTAGTAAGTACCCCCATGGTGACCAAATGCAAGTTGAGCAAGGATGATGAGTCACTGGTAGTCGATCAGGCATTGTAAAGATCCATGATTAACAATTTGTTATATCTTACTCCTTCTAGACAGGATATAATGCAGGCAACATACATGGTGGTTGGATTTCAATCTGCATCTAAACAATCACATGTGAATGCAGTCAGGAGGATATTCTAGTATCTACAAGGGACACCTGATTAAGGACTATGGTATCCTAAGCAAGGATTTTTTACCTTACAATCCTACATAGATGTCAATTGGGCAAGTTGTATTGATGACCGAGATAGCACAAGTGGTGGTGCATTCTTCCTAGGTAACCAGTTGGTATCATGGCACAACAAGAAGAAATACTAAATCTCCCTATCTACTGCTGAAGCAGAATATATTGTTGCTGCCGCATGTTGTTCTTAGGTGCTATGGATGAAGCAAACCCTCATGAATATTCAGGTAGAAATTTCTGATCCCATCTCCATCTGGTGTGACATTTCAAGTGCAATTAACATATTAAAGAACCTAGTTATGCACTCAAGGACAAAGCACATTGCCATCAAATATCATTTTCTCAGGGAAAAGGTGGCTAATTAGGAAGTTAAGGTAGAATATGTCACTATAGGTGAACAAGTAGTTGATATCTTTACCAAATCTTTATTGGTAAGCATATTTGAGTATCTAAGACACAAGTTAGGAGTTGTGTCACCCACTTCATGCACTTAAATGTGTATGGGGATGTATGGTTCAAGGGGAGTTCACTGCCATACCTTTTGACTCTTGGACCATTTGAGGGACACAAGGGGAGATTGTACCGGTCGAATATTGTAGTCTTATGATCTATTCTACTGGAAAAAGGAAGAAAGATAGAGGATACTAGATGGTGGAGAGGGAACCAATATGATAGTGGATGATGGATACTATTAGTACCCTTTGTATTGTTGTCAAAGGGGAAGAATGAACTAGTTGAAGAAATGTAGAGTGTGTTGACATCAATGCCAAAGGGGGAGATTCTTGGCATTGTATTGTCATTGATGTCAACCGGTATGTGTTCACTAGTATGGATGGCTACCGGTATGCAAGGTGTATGAAAGATGCAAGGAGAAGATATTACCAGTATGGATGTTCACCGATGAGTAAGCATAAGAAACAATAAAGACAACTAAAGGTAAGACTGATTATGTCAACCAGTATACCATGATCAACATGTATGTATTGTTGACTAGTATGAAGGAAGGTGTAGTATCAACCAGTAAACAAGATCACCAGTGAGCATGTATGAACAAGAAAAAGACAAACTAATAGAGTGAGTGATTTCAAGATCACATAGAGTGTGAACACAAAACTGAGATAAATCTAAACTACCTTGAACTAACTGGTAGAACACTGAAGAGATGATACAATGATTGACCAATCATTGCATGACCAGTAGCATAAGGCAAAAAATGGTAGTATGTTTTTTGGTCAGTGCATGAGCCTAAACCGACAGAGTGAACTAAGGTGGATGCCGACGAAGATGACACATAGGATCCAGGTGGCTAGCGTGTAGTAGTGAAGATTGTGTCGGTGAGGTGATTGCCGACTAAGTTTGCATTAAATGAAGATTGCAAAAATCAGGAAGTAGTTGCAGGGGATTGTGGATCAAAGTAGTTCAAAGGACAAAGATTTGATCCTTTGATATCTTTATCAAAGAAAGACATCTGATCATCTTGTCAACCTAGAGAAGGAAACTGCTAGACCATTTAATGCTAGTAACAAAAGAAGAGTCGGTGTTTGATAAATATAGTAAATGTGTATTGAAAGAAACAAATATGGTAGTGCAGTATTGTTTTGTTGCAGGTTATCAATCTTGAAGAAGAGATCCGATCGAATTTGATACGGATTGGGTGGGTGAAGATAACCCTAGGACGCAAGATTTGATCTTCAATTTTGGCAGGAAATCTCAAGTATAAATATGCAGATTGAGGATCTGTGTTAGTTGATGCCAGTACCCAAAGAAGAGTTGGTTTGAGTGATCAGAGAGGTGAATAGATTGAGTGAGATTAAAAATATTCAAGCGACTAAGTATTTGAATCAAAACCAGCAAGAGAGGTAGAACCGGCAAGAGGGTTTTAATTGGTGACCTCTCACAAAGTTGACAATCAAGTAAATTGATAGTGGTTGAACCGGTAGGAAGGCATCAGAGAGTGAGTGAGTGTAGACTGAGAATCAAAGGAAATTAGGAAAGGTAGAGAGTCACTGGTAAGGGGTCAGAGTGAGTGAATAGTGAATCGGTAGAAAAAGAAGCAGTGAGACAGAATAACCGATAGTGTATTAATTGGAGGTGTTACAAAATCTATTTCTATTAAGGTACTTTAATTGTAATAAGTTTTATTTAATTGTATATCACTGAGTTGGTGCTCGGTCTAAGGGTTGGTGCTCCTTTGGGTTGGTGCCCATAAACTGTTAGGGGTTGGTGCTCCTTGGGTTAGTGCCTTAAATCTTTGTAAAATTGTGTTTTATTGTGAGGCTAGATTGGAGCAGTATACTCTAGCATCATTTCTCAACTAGGTTTTTCCCACATTGGGGTTTCCTCATATATCCGGTGTTGTGTGATGCATCCTTTGCATGTGTTTGATTACTAGTGTTTTCATTACTTTACCGGTTGCACACACATAGTTGAAAATAGTTTGAAATCACTGATTCACCTCCCCTCTCAGTGACATATTGTGTTCTACACATACTTATGATTTTGAATCTTAAACTGCATTGCCTTGACTTGCAATTCATTTTTTTTGCAAACCCAACCTAGTGGATAAGGTCTCTTATGTGGTGTAGTTTTCAATCCCAAATTCCTTACAACATCTTATGAGATTAAGCTAGTTTGGGATCCACTATCTATGAGTGCATCAACTTTAGTGTGTTTAGCAACAACCCTTATATGAAAAAACTCATTTCTTTTCTTATCTTTAGGCACATCATAGTTTTGAGAGGTAGAAGCACAATTGGCAACATAAACATTGGAAATAAAAGCTTTACCTTTTAATCCTATCGTTGTTATCTTAGTTTCATCTTCAGACTCTGGGCCAAGATCCATAGCAACATTAGCAGCCTTTTCCTTACCTTTCTATTTTTTATCCCATTTTGGCTTCAATTTTGGATGCATCTGCCAACAATGATCTTCATCATGTCATTTCCTATCACAATGAGAGCATATAAGATGACCATCCTTCTTCTTAATGGAAGTTGTCTTCTCCCCTTTTCTTGTCTTTGCAACTTTGGATGAATTTCAGACAAAATTATCGTCGTCAGTATTCTTACCTCTAGACTCTAGGTGTGTGGCTTGAACACATACTTCATATAAATTACTAGGATTCAACATCATAATAGAATGTCTTAGGTAAGAATCCAAACCACCTATGTACTTCAGAAGGCTATCTTGAGTATACAATTGAAAATTCAAAGCAATAGCCCGTTTCCTAAACTCATGGGTGTAATCTTGGATAGATTGCCCCTTAGCTTTCCTAAAGGATGGTCAGTTCATTGTCAATTGTTGCATATGACCTAAAGGGTAGAACTACTTCTTGAAAGAAGCAAAAAATTTCATCCAAGTCATACTGACATTACCATGGCAAGAAATTTATGTTCGAGTCCTACTCTCCCACTAGGTGAGAGTTGTTCCTCCCAACCGAAGAATAGCTAACTGGATCCTAGAAGCATCTGCTACTAGGCCTTGAATCCTACAATACACTTCTACCTATTGGACCCAATCGTCCAACTTTTTGGCATCCAACTCCCCACAGTATTTAGGTAATTGAAATTTGACATCCAATTTTATAACAGGCGTAGAGGTGCTCTTGAAAGGATTAATAGAAGTGGAAGAATAAGAAGAAGGGGAAGAAGGAGAAGAAGGAGATGGAGTTCTTTTTGGTGAATCACCACCTCCCGATCGCTTCCCTTTGTCCTCTTGATCTTCATGGTCCTTTGATGAATCTCCTTTTTTCATGCTTCATCTATTCTTGCCTCTCTTTGTAGAGTACGTCCACCATAGCCTTCATTTCAAGAAATTATTTTTGAAAGTCTTTTTCATTGATCTTGGGGTATTCCTACTCAGTTGCAATTTCTTACATCTTTGGTGGAAAGGTCCTTCGTTTATCGATCTCAATATTATACTCTACAAATGTACCTTCACCTCGTTGGCTCTTAGATCACGTTAACATACAACTCTGCAAACACTAGTCAAACAAGCTCTGATACCACTTGATTTGATGTTGGGATCTATGACTGTTGCACGTGAGATGTTAACTTTGACAACGATTAAATTGAAGGTCCTGAAATTGAAATTGAAATGCTTAAATAAACATCACAATGATTAATCAAAGAAATATCAATAAAGAGAAATAGAAGACAAGGAAAATATGAGTTGATAACGGAGCTCACCAAATGGCTGTCTTTGGGTCCCTCTCCAACAGAGTGACCAATCCTTGATTATGCTCTAGAAAAAGGTTACAAGGTCTTCAACTTGTTACAAAGTCTCCTCACGTCTCCTTGGACGATAATAAATTACAAAAGTCCTTCCCTAACAAGTACAACAAGCTTGACTTCAAGCTTTCAATGCACAAAGACGAACAATTCACTACCACAAACTAACTCTCCAAATTGCTTGGCTCCCACACTTCTCACACAATTCTCCAATATCCAATGTCCTCCATAACAAAAATCATCACCTTAAATACTATTTTGCATGCCCCAAATGGGTTAACCATAATATTTTATAATATCCCCATATCTCTCACTTTTAAACTATCTCATTAAAAAAAAACCAAAATCCTATCATATCCCATCATCCTAATAATATAGCAAAAAATTCCTTATTAAAATGGGCTTTTATGGGTTTTGATGTTAACAAAACAAATTTGTTTGTGTCAACTCGCGGATAAACCGCACAGTATAGTGTTCTGGAGAAGTTTCAGTTATATGGGTTGTCTTTTACTTTCTTTGCACAACGATAAATCAAAGATAGCCCGCCATTCTCTCGAAAAATGTCGCCTGGCATAGTGGCAATCATCAGTGCTACGACAAAGGAAGGTCGGATATTCAAAACCGCTCGACCATATTTTTGGCAAATGAACTATCCTTAGTGTATAAGTTAAATAGAAACCACCAAGAATAGAATCCAGGGAAGTCCGACGGTGCTACAAAGTATTTTCTCGTTACCTAATATAATAAGCCGTGTTGAATGTGATCTTAATGTTTGTTAGCAATTGAAATACTATAAATTAAGAAGAGAATATAATGACTAAAACTCAAAGCTTTATCTCGGAGCAAAATAATAACATCCTTTTTAAGAAATTAAGAGCAGAAAGGAGGGCAATGGCGGGAAAAAAGGCTTGAGAGAAATTGACAAGGGCGGAGAGACCGTTGGGATTAATTTGGGCGATGCTCCCAACTATAAAAACTATTGTAAAAGGGAACAAATGCCAGAACAAAATGAGGAGAAAAACAAAAGGCAGTCAATACCTAATGAGGAGCTGATATTTCCCAGAAACGAAATTTGAAATTTCGTGTTTGGCGGCCAACAAACAAGAGCAAAATATCATCAAATCTTTAATGAAAAGGGTTCCCGCAATCAGACAATTGGAAATGACGTTGGAGGGCGTGGAAATATAAAGTGATCCATACTGGACACATTTCTTGTAGCTAAGGAAAAACACATCCAATTTTCATCTTGACGCTACAAACAACAAGAGTCACGCTATTGAAACCCACTCTACCTCTATATATTCAAAGCACAATTACTTCATCACTACATCTAAACATTTGATCTGTACAACTACATTCAACTGGAACGTTATGGAGAAATTTCATGTATTGAAATTTATGGGAATTTTTCTTGTATGGCTCTTGATTTTAAAGCCTTGTGTGGGTAGTAGTTATCTTACTGTTTGGTCAGGACCTGAGTGTAATACCCAGGGTCTCCGTTTCAGTGATTGTGGGTGTCATAGCATACCCCACCACGGAGGATATGAGTTTATTTACGAAGGACAGGATGCCTCTCTTTATAATACAGATATTTGCGAGGGTCCAATACATACTACACTTGTTTCCAGTACAACAAACTGCACTAGTTTTGGGTGGAATAGCGTCTTCATTAGTTGCTTATAGTGTATGCTTTATCGAAAATATAAGCCCAACAACCATTGCTATCCAGCGGTGACTGCTGGTATGAATAAAGAAAGTGCTTTGCGTTTTAGTTTTATTTACAGTAGGAGGAATTGATTTAGAATTTTTATCTGGTCCTCGTTTGTTATATTTAGTATGGTTTGTATCTTGTCTTTCTGATTCGGATGCATCCGTACAGTTAAATCTAATAGGATTTGTATCTGGCGTCCTGATTTACCAATAAGTTTTAAGTTGAACGTGTGGAATTTGTATTTGACCTTTGAAGGATTTGTATGTGGCCTCCTGATTTATCTTATATTTATGTTAGAAGGTTCTGTTTAAAAGTATATTTACTACTTAAAAAGTTGAGTTTTATGGGTTTTCATTTGTTGAGATTCAGTTCAAATCTTAAGGGAATTTTCATATAATTAATAATAGAAAAAATAGAATTTTATAAATAATTTAAAATATGATATCTAAATAAATATTTCTGCTGGCTTTAATATTGTTTTTTCAGAGTTATAGGTGATCTCTTTCATTTTTGATATTTAGTAGACATTTAAGAAAATAAAAGCATAAGCTCAACAAAATTTAGAACAATCAAATTTGAAATTAAAGATTAAATTGGGGAGACAATATTTTTACTTTTATAAAAAATATAAACCAATTTATATCAAATTATTTAAATGTATATTACAATTTTATGCAACATAATTCATAATTTAAAAAAGTGGTAATGTTTTTTTCCCTTAATTTTATACAATATTGCCTTACATCAAATTTCATGATTAATTTTAGTATTAGTTTTGAATAAATTCAGTAAATCTACTAGATTAGAGGAACAAGTTATATATAATAATTTTTGATTGGTTTATCACATTCATCGATTCCATAAATATTCCAAATCCACCCTTTAAGATGAAATGAGTATATTGGATTTTATGATCTAAAACATATTTATAGAATCATGAATTTAAAATATTTATACCATATTATAATTAGCTCGTTAGCTCATTGTTAATTGTTTGTTAAATGTAGAATGGTTTGGGAAGTTATATAGAGATGACATTTCTATGTATCCTTATCATCTTCTTAATTATATATAGTGACAAGATTTAACTATTAATAATTTACAATGTGTATTTATATGATTAATGTGAATTTAATTGTGTTGAAAATGGTATGGCCAAAACCAAAAAGAGTTAGGTTACAATATTTTTACAAAAAAAAGGAAATATTGATTTATGAATTCTTATAGATGAATACACAACTTTATAAGGTAATTTATATTCAAATCAATTCATTTTTTAATCAACAATGCAAAAAAATTTACGAGAATATAATTTCCCACAACTAAATTATTTATCTATTCTAAAAATATACTAACCTATAAACCAATAACTAAACATGTAATATTTTCCAATATTCACCCCTTATTGCATCAATCCAAACAAGAGTGGAACATTGCCAAAATTGAAAGCAACCATTTTAGACACTTTGATGAAGTGCCTTCATCTATTTATCTATTCTAAAAATATACTAACCTATAAACCAATAACTAAACATGTAATATTTTGCAATATTCCCCCCTTATTGCATCAATCCAAACAAGAGTGAAACATTGCCAAAATTGAAAGCAACCATTTTAGACACTTTGATGAAGTGCCTTCATCAATCCTACTTCCTCACCAAGAAAACACAAAACTGAGTACATCAGTGGATCTCCTAATTCTATAACCTACATAAATCTGTAAAAAATGAGAGAAAATAAAGTGTCCCCAATATCCTTCTACAATAAGAAAACAACTTTTCTCTAAAGCCCACATCTCCTCTAAGTGTGTCAAAATGCCTCATGTAGTGTTGCACATGATATAACACTTCTCCTAAGAGAGTCCACATCTCCTCCAATGTTCTAGAAACAATCCATCTTGTATTATACAAAACCTTAATCAAACATGAATATATTTAATTCACTCACAATAATTTGAACGTGCAAAGCCACCTCTTTTCTTCAAGAACAACCACAAGCAATTTAAAGATGCAATGCTCCCTCTTTATTTTAGGGACACAAATGATGCCAAAATTATTCTAAGATCCCATGCTCCTTAAAGTGACTTATGTAATGTCAAGCCGCCTCTTTTTTTAGGGACACAAAAGAGGAAAGACACTTCTTATTCAATGAATCATCCTTGAGCAAGAAGCTAGCTAGAGATTATAGACATCATCCTACCTCCAATTCCTCTAACATTTGATATGATCTTTATTTACACACTATCCATTTGATATCATAGTAATCTCGTCAATAGCACAAGAATGTGAGTCCCTAAAGTGTTTTCTATGCCCTAAAGTAGGGGACTCCACTTAAACCCTAAAGTAGTACCAGTCCACTCCAATGATCAAAAAATGAATGTAAGTATGCATACATAAAATGTTTTGTGCATTTTTAGTTGTGTAAACTATAGGAGGAGTTCTATTAGGTTTTTTATCTCGTGTATTTTATTAATTTTAGTAGGTTTGTATCTCGGAAAATAAACTAGGGATTTACATATTGTTTTGAAAAATGGTTCAAAGGATTTTATTTGTCATTTTTCTTAAAAATCATAAAATGCAAAAAGAAATTAAAGAAAAAATACTAGAATGTGGGTAAATACCTATTTAAAGCCATTTCTTGATCACGAAATGAAAATTTTTTTTCTCTCCCAAGATGGATTAATGTGACGAGAGTTCCATAAATAATGTGCAAGTTTCTTCCCCAATTATAAATTTATAGATGTGATATTGAGGTTCTGAGCGACTTCAACTATTGCTTTATATGTAAGTCTAATGGTCACCACAGAAGATATTATCCTAATATTTTCAATAATAGAAAAAATAATAATTCTAATACCCCTAATGCTGCCTTCAATAAGATGGATGTCCGGTTTTCACCTGAATGAACGAGTCACACTTGAAACCCTTGCTGGGGAAACTTCTCCGAGACAAAAATGTTGGCTCCCCTACAAGATTGTAGAGGAGTAGGTGGCTCCCATGTGAACACCCTCAGATGAAATGAGGGCAAAAAGAATCATGTGCAAGATAGGGTACCTAATGAGATGAACTCTACTAAAATCCCCATAATGGAGATTATACCAAATAGAGCAACAAAGCTGAATTGTCCCACAAGAAAAGTGTCCAAGAGCTAATTCTAGAAAAACTAAAATAGAGAGGGAAAAGCAGTTGGAAGAGGTGAATATAGTCACTAACAATGAAAATTCACTTAAAGAGTAATGGAAACTTTAACCACGGATGAAAAGGCAAAGTCTTCCTCATTGGTCAAGGGTAACAATGAGCCCAACAACGATACTATCCTTCCCTCAGATCTTAAAGACTCCACCTATCCTACGAAACTGAGAATGGAATAACAGAAAGTGAGGGAAAAGTTATAATGATTGATTCAGAATGCCCTAACCCTCTCATCCTAACCCTTTACAAAGGAGAAGGGGTAAAAGGAAGAAGTATCTCTGGTAAGGAAGGAGGCATAGGAAAGTAGTAAGAAAAATGAATAGTGCTATTAAGGAAAGAAAGGGAAAGGGCAAGGTATTCCTGAACACTTCAATTATTGAACAAACCTTCATGGCTGCTTCGCTTTACATTTTTGAATTATTGAGCAAACCTTGGCAATGCTGGTTCATTACAAGTTGGCTACATTGTAGCATTTTACATGGTTACCTCAGCAGTATGAGTAACTTGAATCTTATATCGTAATTGTTTTTCCGTGTTTGCTATTAGAAAGTTTTCTCTTTTGTTTATTTCATTTATCATTTGTTGAAAACAAAACAAAGCGAACCAAACACAGGTATGAATGATAAAAGTGTTACTCGTGATTGCAAATGGAAGTAATTGATAACGATACATAAAATAAAACAACTGTCGTCTCCCTCTAACAGGAACAATTACGAAGAGAAACAAAGTTGAGACTAATAATAGGTGGGACGCAAAAATAATAGATGAGGAAGCAATGCGTTGCAAAAATCAAAATTAAAATCAAATTTTCTCGTATGCAGGCCAACAAACGACATTAATTTTTATCCAATCTTTTCAGGATTATCTGTTGCCGAATGGTGACGGTTGGAAAGAGGTCCTGCAATAAAACAGTTGCAGGCATTGGAAGCCTAAAACAATGAACAATAGGGACGCTTCTTGAAGTTTACCAAAATCTCATCAAATCATTATCTTGACGTTACAAACAATAAGACTAGCCTACTTTCCCCTATAAATACAACGCACAATTCTTTCAATCGTACATCAAAACACTTCTTCTCTGCAAGTACATTGAACTAAAACCACAATGAAGAAAATCAATGTTTCGAAATATAGCGTATTATTGTTTGTATGGCTCTTGTTACTAAAGCCATTTGTGGGTATTAGTTCTTTGACCCTGTATTCAGGGAGTGGAGGGGATGGGTGTGGTGGTGTGGAAACCACTTTCAACGAATGTCTATGTTTCCGGAGGACAGCCAGTTTATATTTACAGTGGTTTTTTTTGTCAGGGTGAACTCGTTACTACACTTGATGCCAGCGAAAATTATTGTAGTGGTTTTAATTGGGGTAGCTTCCAAATTCAGTGCTCATAATTAGGCATGGCTCTGAAAATAGTGCTGATAATGAATAACGAATAGTGTGTCTTGTGTGTCTTTTGTCGAGTCTGCCGCAAGAGTTGAGTCGGGATTTATAATTCATCTAGTTTGTTAAATTTAACCGGAATTTTGTCTCGTCTTAGCGATTGAGATGGAATTCGTATGGTTAAATTTCTCATTTAATAGTTGAGTCAGTATTTGTATCTGCCGTTTGATTTGTTGGAATTTTGTCTGGCCTTCATTATCATATAATAAGATATGTATCCGACCTTTACTATAGAAGGTTTTCTTTCAGTAACATTTACTTTAAATAATTAGGTCATTTTATAGTGAGATCTTTGTCCATTTCTAGGATATGGTTTTCCGGAATAATTGTTTGAGAAGTTATACATAGAACATACATACATTAAATTTTAATTTCATTATAAATATAATATATTAGCATGTGTCCATTAAATGTCATATTCAACTTATTTAACATTTGGATATAGAGATAAGTAACATCACCTCATTTCATATTATTCATTTATGTGTACACTTTTTAGCATTGCATTCATGATTGTCATACTAAGCACGTCGCCTCAAGAATTAGGGAGAATTTGCATATTCAAGTGTAACAAACATATTCCGCTTACCCTTAGGGTGGATGCCACGAAACAAGATTTGTTATCTTAAAAGTTTAAAATATATCTCACTGACCCATTTTGGACATCCCCCTTAATGCTTCTAAATGAGTGATGTGTGGTCTAGTCCTTAAGCTGAGACCAAAGTTGAAGTAGTTAGGTCACCAAAATTTTAGTGACATAACAAAATAATTCTTTAACTAAGCAAAAATAATTCAATTTACAAAATCTATTGAATTCTTGTTTAATACGTTATTTTTCACATGTTTATGCATTAGTTTGTTTAAACCACCTCTTCAACAAAAGGTCATATGATTTGTGGGTTAAGGTGAAACAAACCATAAGTCTTATGTGGGGCTTAGTATTTTGTTCTTATACATAAATTTTTAAACCATTTATATCCAAGGAAGATGTATCATAACAAGATATTGTAATAGGAAAACACCACCAAAATGTTTCTTTAGGCTCTTTATAAGGGTAATGATGGTCAAGTCTAGATGGCGAGCTCTAAAACTAATGATAACAAAAAAAAATAAAAAAATATTTAGTTTCATCAAACATAAATTTATAAAATGACTAAATTACCCCACTAGTGATGGATGGTAACCTATGGTGGGTATCTCTTTCAAGGAAATTTTGCCACATAGTAAATTACATAATCATCTTGGAAAAATTAAATGATTTTACAAACAAGGAATAGATAGATTCCTTTACTTAATTTTTAAAGCCATGAAATTTCAACACTTTGTTTTTTTGGTGAACATTGTGACATCTTGCTCTCCCTAGTTACTTAATAGGATTGTAAATGAGAAAGTTAGTCAATCTCACCTAAAGAACACCTAACACACATGTAATGAATTATAATACCCATTCTTAGAATGAGAGGTATGGTAACACATTTCCTATTAGTTTTAAGGAATGCTAATGTTCTAAAAGTGAGATTCAAATCGGGGTCTAAACAAATAGACTAGATTTTTATTTCTTGATGCATAACTATACTAGATTTAACCTAGATTTTTAAAAGAAATTGATTTATAATTTAGTTCCTCAACTTTATATAGGTCATTCTCTTAAGTATTCATGATTATAAGGATGGTTATAAGTATACGTATGATTATTTGTTATCAAATGCAGGTTTGGCCTACATAGGTGGAGGATGACTTGATAGTGATGAGTACACTTTTCTCCATTATTTTTTATAAGAGTGGATCTTAATCTCAAATTTTAAATTTAAATTTCTATTGGGCCCATGCCATGCTCTAATATCAATTGTAGGGTCTAATTGTAAGGTCTTATTGTATTTTGCACATATTTATATGTGACATTTTACATTTAGGATCATTCCTTTATCCATTCAAATTATCAATGAATCATGCAAGGAAAGTATCAATTATTCCAAGTGTCTTTTCTAAACCATTGAGAAATTTCTACCTTACATAGAATTTTACCACTAATTTTATAAGATATTATTAGGTGATATTAGGGGTGAGCTCATGCCAAAATATCAAGATCCCTAATAAAAAAAATGGTTAGTAATTATTTCATCTGAATATGATACTATATAATTAAAATTAAATTATTTAAATAATTGTTTATTGTAAGGCACTATAAATTTCCATTCCCAAGATTCTTGAAATAATTTGCAAAGTATAATATGATACTATATAATTAAAATTAAATTATTTAAATAATTGTTTATTGTAAGGCACTGTAAATTTCCATTCCCAAGATTCTTGAAATAATTTGCAAAGTATTTAAATTTTAGTTAAAATGAATATAGGAGAAAAAATTAAGAGCATAATGTGAGTCAATTTCCACAAGTTGTATTATTTTCATTTTCTTAGCATTCTCCCTTATGGCCATTCTTTCATCCTTTTGAGTGTAGGCAGGCTGAGTAATGCCACATGTCTTCCCCATGGGGTTTTGTTATAGTCTCTTTTTTCTCGATCCCTAAAAGCTCTGCTATACCACCATGTGTCAAGTTTTTAGCCTAGATACAAGGAGGGTCACAACAACATTATAAGAATTATTTTCCCGACAACATTAACTCCCTGTGAAATTTTCATAAAGTTAAAAAGAGAGATCAGTTTGTGACACACGGTAGGCCACCACATGCGTATAATGTTTGAGGCATCCTCTTCCTAAGAAATTACACTCACGTTAATCTTGAAAATATGGATAGTGCAGACGTTATGGAGGTAATTGATATCATGAGTTGATGCAACAGAAAGAAGTGGTGGCACCTAAAATCCTTTGGCACATGCACTGGAAAGAATATTGAGACATGATCAAGCTAAAGGACAAAATGGTTGCGACAACCTTGTGATGATAATGACAAATTGTAGGCATGCAAATGGTTTTGGGGACTAAAATATGGTTTATTCTTTTGGGGATTGAAGGATCTAATCATGAAATATTTAATTTTTCACTCTAATAGTTTTATGCATATTCAAACTTTTATATGATTAAGAGACATAGATGGCCATTTTGTTCTTATCTTGATTTTGAATTTAACTAGCATGGATAATTGAAGCATGTTTCTTAACGCTTTGTTTATTTGTGATAGAGATTTTTTTCTTATATTACTTTAGTTTGACCAAATCATCTTTTATATTCATGAATAGATAAGTGATGTGTGTTTCAACAAGTATTAACAGATGTACCTATTGTGAGATTTGAATATCTTGTTTCTATGTTTGTGAACCTCAATCTTATGTTCTCTCTCAGCCTATGAAGGGGTAATAGCATTTTGTACTCATTTTGAATTATCATATTTTCTATCTTGTAATGATGTTGGTTACTAGAATATTGTGGTGGATCACCGTAGTGTTAGATGTCATTTTAAATTCCTTCTTACCAATTTCCTTAAAGAATTTGAAGATAAGAGCTAGCTTCTAAAATCTTTGAGGTTTTGAGTAAGTCGCAAACATGGGTCCCCATTTGCTAAGCTTTTCATGAGATTCTGTTATCTCTCAGAGAAGCAATTTTTGGGATCAACAATTTTTATTTTTCTAGCATGCCTAGTGGGACCATAAGTTGTTTGATTAGAAGTTGAAATAAAATCGTATGATCCAAGGGCTAGTAACTAGGTCACAATCTGCTCAAAACCCACACCTAGTATTGTGTTCCTTTATAAATATTTCCGACCATGACACTCTATAACAAAAGTTTCTCAAGCTCGAAACCAACCTCACATCTAATTGGCTCTTCAAGGACTACCTCAAAAATTTGGCAACTGGGATAGCAAAAGTCCTTTAAGACCTCCTACTTCACCTAACCAACAGGACCCCATCCCAACCTCTAAGTTCAAACCCTTACCGAAATTTAATGGTGAGGAAGGTAAAACTCCAACAAAAATATACAAGATGTTGCTAATATATGTTGAGTTCACTTTGTGACTCAAGAAAATGTAGCTTTAATGTTTCTTGTTGCATCCTTCAAAGGAAAGGCTAAGGATTGGTATAGATCTCTACCTAAAAATTCCATTCTACACTAGGACACACTTGGGATTTTATTTTTTGCACATTTCAATAAAATGGAAGATCATTCTTCTTTGTTGCACCAATTAATAAATATTAAACATGCTCCTTAATAAGTTGTCTCAAATTTCAACATGAAGTTCCATAAGACATGGCAAAGGATCTTAGCTATTACTAGAACTCCAATAGACATGGTTTTTTTATTTTACTTAAAGGCCTTTAATTCAAATATTGTAGTTATGATTTGGTCACTCAAAGAAAATTCCCTACCTCAATTTTATGAGATGGCAATACAAGTGGAGAATAGCCTAATTGATGCAGGAAAACTTCCCCTGAGGCCCTCGATGCAAGTATTCCCTAAGTTTCCTTCAAGAATGGTGGGAGATTCTTAGCTAAACACATGTCCAGCCCTGTCGTCAATGTATGTATATCCAAGCACTCTAAATCTTGTATTTTCTCAATCAACTCTAGTTGTGGAGATGAGTGACATGAAGGTGTAAAAACACAAAACTATGTCACATTTTAGGCCAACTTATCATCACAAATGAATTTATGTAATTCTAACTAAAAATTAATTTTAGTAAAACATATGGTGTATAGAGATGCATTATAGCTATCTTATACATGGGCCACAACTTTTGCAATTGGAATTGTCTACTAAATGTATATTTTATACCACATTGGGTTTAATTACCAATTTTATTTTTTTTGAAAAACTCAATGTTTCAACAATTCCTACTCTTATAAATAATATTTTTTTTGAAATGTAAAAATAACCTTTTATAGATCTATATGTGAACTTTACAAAATATATATCTTTTAATATTTTAATTAGTTTTTATATTTTATATATTTTTTTTTATTGAAAGTAGGTCATCAACACTATAATATAAGGTTGATTATCTTGTAAAGGAAAAATACTAAAATTTATTAAAAAAATTTAAAAAATATAAATGCACTAAGGAATTAAGTCTATGTCAAGATGATATAATTATTTTCTAATTTGGATAAAAAATTACAATAAAAAGGTCACGCCAAATGGAGAGAGTTATATTTCAATACATACAACTTTTCAAATTTATTGAAAAATATACATACATAAAAAATAGTTAAAAATATATTTTTGTAGTAATGTTTCAAGTTATCAATACACACAAAAATATTGAAGACGAAAAGGTAAAATTTACTATAGAAAGTGTGACACCTCATGTAACTTCAATTTAAGCATTTTATCAACAACTAAATTATAGTGTTTACTTTATAAGAAAGTATATTCAAATAATTTTAAAATTTTTTAAAAAAATTACAAACATAAAATACACAAAAAAATATACATTTTATTAGTTTACATCATTCCAAAATTCAAGACAAATATGTCACTTTCTATTGACTCAATTTAAAAATTTGAATCACCATTGGCCATTTCCTTTATAAAAATGTGACACTTCCTTTTCCTTTTACCCGAAGAACCTCCTATGGACATTTTCAAATGAGCTAATTAACGTAAAGCTAAAACAAGTTGCACCTCCAAGACCTCCTATTTAGAATTATCGGTCCACTAGACCACTATATTAGTAGAATCAAAATCATGGAGGAGCTTGAGTAAATGGCCCAGAGAAGCCATCTAATCAAATTGTAGCCATCTCAAATCCCTTCCAAGTTGTGCCTCCAAATGATAATAAAGAATTGGTAGCAGGACAAGACAACTACTTAGATGATACAAATTATTGGTGTTTTTAATGCAACCAATTACACATACCTCAAAATTTACTATAAGGTAATCTCCAACAAAATGTGGCAGAGAAACATGCACAAGGCATTTGATCAAATATTGGGAGTTATCCTTATTCATCCCCTAGAGTGGACATTCCAATATTCACTGTAAAAATGCAGGTTATGTTTTTAGAACAAGAAAGTGAAATTGCTCCTAATCACAAACTTTTCTTAGGGATGGAAGAAGAGGATGTTGTGTTTCCTAATCAAGCCACTAGCTCTAAAGCGCCTTAGGTCCAATGAGATTATAACACCCAATCAAAAATAAGATTCAACGCAAAACCCATTTAATAGATCTTCAAAACCCATGTAACTTTTGAAAAGCCTCTAGAGAATGTGATGGGACAACTCTTTTAGAAGTCATGAGAAGAATTTCAAAGTAAATCAAAAGAAGTAAAGATGTTAGTACACATGGAGATGAACACAATGGAGTAGTTGAAGAGAGCTTATGTTAATGTGTCCCTCTTAGACATTCTAGCTATTCTAGAGCATAAGTCATTATTGAAAGAAGCATAAGAGAACTGTGAGTGAAAATCTCGAGCCATAAAATTCCAAGGAGAAAAGTGGATGGATTCAAACTATCAAAAGATCCAAATATGTTTTGCAGACTAAAGAAAGTATTGTATGGGCTCAAACATGCACCTAGGACCTAGTATGCAATATTAGATAGGTATTTGATATGATGGAATTTCAAGAAAGGTACAACAAATAGTAATATTTATTTTAATACAAGTACAATTAAAAATTTAAAAAATTTGGTTATGCACTCAAGAACAAAACACATTTCAATTAGATATTGCTACTTAAGGGAGAAGGTTGCTGAGAAGGAAGTTTGGTTGGAATATATTTCTACAAAGAAATAGGCTGCATATAATTTCACTAAGGCATTGGCAAAGGATACATTTGAAATTCTTCGGGAGAAGCTAGGGGTTATTGGCCCTCCTTTTTCCGACTAGGTACATTGTGAGGATGCATCTTTCTAAGGGGAGCTCTCATGACTATTATTTTTCTTGGATTAATGTTGCGTTTTCTCTCAAGGGCAGCAATGGAGTGTGTGTTGGTGTTGTGGCCTTTGTCTTTGATGGAAGAGGGGGAGACAGAGAAATTATTTTGGTAGAGAAAGAAAGAGTTGTTGGACTATTTGATTGATTAGATTGAGTAGTATGTTTTGCAGATTGGTCAAGTGTTCAGATTTGTCAAGTGTTGCCATCAATGACAAATGTGGAGATTTTTGGAAGTGTGTGTTTCTATGGTTGTCATTGATGTCAAACTTGTTGATCTAGATAGTTGTTGGTCTAGAAATTTTGTTTTGCTGAGATATCTTGTTGTATTGGTGTTGCAGTTATTCTATTGGTTTGAGTTGTGTGTGTTGCTCATTTGATGTAGAGTTCAAAAGAAAATTCATGATCATGAGATCCTTCCTTCAAATAAATTTGTTGTATCTTGCCCTGTTGTAGATAGCATCAGGTTTTCAATTCATTTATGTATCTTTCCCCAAGAGTAGTTAACCTTGGTCTATAAGTCTGGAGCAATGAGCTCTTTCATAGTAATCTAATAAACCTAATAGATATATATTTTGTGGGCAGGTGCTCACCATGGATATTCCCTATTTGGGTTTTTCACTTAGAAAATCTTAGTGTTGATGTGTTTCTTTGGTGTTGCTAATTTATTATTATTATTATTATTATTATTATTATTATTATTATTATTAGACAACTGGATAGGGTCAGTCCCCTTCATTCCGATTAAGATAAAATATACATCATGATTAGAGTTCCAACTAAAAAACAAGTATTTCTCGCTATATAGGCAGTTATAATTATGCTCATTTAGAGAATTCACCTAAAAACCTATATACTTCTCCATATAACCATTCCAGAAATTACAAATTTGCCCTGAGGTGTGGATAGGTCTAAGATCCAGGCATCTAAATTTCAATAAATTCAACCTATGTATTACTTTCTAACCATTTTAGATCACCTCCACACATCAAAATTTCTTACAGGAAAACATATTCTACTAAAACTAAGAAAATATGTTAAAACATAGGCCCAGGGGAACAATGCTTCTTTTCTACCCTTCAAAATCACACTCCATTTCTCTGTTGTCCATAGGGGCTTCTCTTTCATTATTGATTCCTTGAGCTTGATCCTCCAATCATTTCATTTGGATGAATTTTGAAATATAGTCTGATGCTGGATTGAGTACAATGTTTGTCCAATTTTAAAGAAAATTTAGGGCTTGAATTGCTTTCTCTTTGTATTCCAGACATTCTATTTCATCATCCAAAAATATTATTAGAAAATATTGAACTTCCTCCCCCTCTTTATCAAAATCCTTAGGCACAGGAATCAAAAAAGCCTCACAATTTTATAATAGATCCTCCAAACCACCGTGGAATTGACCTTTAAAAACAACTTTGTATAGGTTTCTAGCCATTTCTTTTCCTAATCCCGTATCTAATCGTAAAGCCAAAAACATTGATAAAATATATATATTAACCTAATATTTATGATTTGCCATTATGAGCTCCTCACCCAATAAGAATTTGATCACATATACTACCAAGGGGTGGTTGTATCTTAGAATGGTATATAACCTCTTGTCTCTGATTATATATTTTTGTGCTACATGAAATTTTGGTTTAGATTGATACTCCCCCCTCCCCTCTCTATCCTACCTTGGGTTCAAAAATTACTACATAATTCTATAATAGATTTAGGGGCTAGTACTATTGTTATGCCTAAGAAAATCACTCAAGCTCTTCAAATATAGTACAAACCTTTAGAGAGAGGGACTATGCAACTAGATGATAAGAAAGTGAAGGCCCTAGCAATTTTATGAAACTCACCCATAACCTTATATTCCTGCCCCAACATCACTGTTCCCCAAGAAATAGTCATAATTTATATCCATCCTATATTTGTTCTATTCTTTTCTCAAGACTTTATAGCTAAAATCGGTGGTTATATTTCCTTGGATTGGTCTCATTTGTTCCTCATAACCAAATATGGGTGAAAAATGAAAGCCTTATCTTAACCCTTGCATAATGAGCATATAGTAGATGATGTTGTGATGGATTTTGACTATCACAAAAGATGAAATGTATTGTGTTGAGATGCTAGAAGAAGAAAATGTTACTCAAGAAAGAAATGATAAAGAAGAAGATTTGTTAAAACAGTTCATTGATAGCGATCATTTTGGTAACTATCATGCAATTGGCCTAGGAATGTATGTCAATTTTTGTGAAGATCAAACCATTCTTCATATCACAAAGTTAGGAGAACTAGCACCTGAGTGTGGACAAGGTCTTAAGCCAAAGTTATGGGCCATGTATTTTGATGGTGCAAGATGCAAATTCGGTTCTAGAGTAGGTTTTGCAAGTTTCACCAAGCAAAAAATAGTCTAAGATGGCTTTTCGATTCTTGTTTCCTTACACCAACATTGAGGTTGAATATGAAGGCTAGTTAGAGGACTTTACCTTGCTAAACATATGGGTATTAAATAGTTGAGAGTTTTTGAAGATTTAGATTTAGTAGTGAAACAAGTAACATATGCTTCTATAACAAAGAATGTGCGAATGAGATCTTATCAACATCGTGTCTAGAATCTAGAGATAAGTAATATAATTCTTATATTAAATTTTCTTCTATGAATTATTTTATTTTTATTGTTATTTTTTTTTGTTAGACATTATATATAGAAACTATTAAATGCAAATGAAAACTAAAATATAACTCATATATATTGTTTAAAAATCTACAACTGTAAATAATTTACGTAACTTTATTATTAAATAATCCCAACATAAAATAAAATTTCTTAAACACAAATATCTTATATATAAATAAAATAGATCAAGATATATTTCTAAACATAAGAGAATTAGATAGTTACATTCAAATATTTGCAGTTTCTCATTACCATTTAATAATGTAATATTTTTAATTACAATTTATCTTCATATAATAAAACTATAAAAATATATAAAAATAATACTATTTCAATTTCAAATGTATGAAACCTTGTTGATAAAAAAAAAAGGAATGTATTATAGATAGAGAGGATGGAAATTATTATACATGATTGAAAATGAAAATGGATTACTAACCAATAATAATAAGAAAACAAGTCTCACATAACTATGAGTATCTACTTCGTGTCTTGTAGTAATAGTATGTGTTGTGCTTGCTTAACACGTGCACACACTAATTGCAAATAAAAAACTTACGAAGCAAACTATGCAATAATGGTGTGCAAATGCAATAGCGAGAGAAGAGAGGATGACACAATGAATGATTTGATTAGAGAAATAATAGATAAGATTTTTATATTATAGTTCAAAAGTTGAAGTTATTCTGTTTTTAAAACAAATTTTTTATGCAGTGTAATAGACTAACACATGTTAATCAATCTATAATGTCGTTTTGAAACCAGTATAGGGAAAAATAGCATATCAGACTTGCCAGATTTTCTGTACCAAACCGATACATGACTGTACTTAACATATATTTCTAAATTCACTTAAGACAATAATGTATGTACATGATATATAAACTATTATAAATATAACGACGTTTTGAACTCTAAATATGGATAGCATCATTAACACATGCAATAATGTCTATGACACTTCTTGTTATTGAAGATGACACAGTTTACCACTTTGTGGCTATTGAAGATGCCTATGTAGCCATTAAATGAAATAATATTATTATGTGTATTTTTTTATTATTTTAAAATGTATTGAATTTATAATATTATCTGGACAACGTACATGAACTCCGAGCACTGTACAAAAAATACTATAATAATCCTTTTAAAATAATTTTATAAAATATTTACTTATTAAATTTTTACATACACCAAGAATCTGTCTGTCAAACAAAGTTGATAGCGATAATAACTATCGTCGAAAGGTACTAGAAAACAATTTACCTCTCTAACAACGAAAACAATTATAAAAAGCCACATTTTCCAGAATAAGAGGAAGATAATTTGATATGATGGCTTGAGAAAACTCAGCTGCAGGCCTTGGAAACGCAGAACTGCTCATACTAGAGACATTTCCTGTAGCTAAGCAACAGCTCATTCCATTTTAACTTGACCATAAAAACAACAAATGTTCAGCTACTGTTCCTCTATAAATCTAAAGCACAATTTATTCTGCAGCACATGTAAACATTTGATCTTTCAACTGCATTTGTTTTGTAACGTTATAGAGAAAATTAGGGTTTTGAAATTTATTGGAGTAGCGCTTGTATGGTTCTTGATTTCAAAGCCTTGTGTGGGTAGTAAGTTTAGTGTGTGGGAATTTGGGTGTGAACTCCCGGGTGCGTCTTACAGTGGTTGTGGTGAGTGTTATGGGATAGGCCACCACGGAGGATATAGTTTTGAATACGGAGGACGGCCTGTGTATCTTTATTATTCTGATACTTGCCAGGGTGCAGCGCCAGATACTACTATCGCCGTCAATAGACGGGACTGCAGTGGTATTCCGTGGAATAGCTTCATCATTGGGTGCTGATAAAGGCACTTTTTTGTGTGCCTCTCGTTGTGTCTATTATAGGAAGAGTTGAGTCAGGACTTCTATATGGTGTGGTTGGTTTGTAAAATTTAGCAAAATTTGTATCTGATCTTTATGTATGTTTGTTAAATTTAGTATGATTTGTATTTGATCTCTGGTGTGGTATTCTTACAGTCAAATCTTGTATGATTTGTATCTGGTCTTTTCATTGATAGATGATTTTTTTAGTTAAATGTGTCAAATTTGTTTGATATCGTATGTATGTCGCCTTTGTAATTGAAGACTTTGTTTATAGGTATATTTTGAGTTTGACGAGTTAATGTATTTGTTGTGATTTTATGTTCAAATCTCGAAAGACAATTTTGCAAATAAAGAAATAAAAAAGAAGAGTAGTTAATTTTAAATTATTAAAGTATTGAATTGTTTTAATGTTTTTATTCAAATCTTAAAGAACAATTTTGAAATAATTAATAATAAAAAATTAAAATTTTATTTATTTAAGAAAAAATGAATTTAATTTATTTAAAGTATAATATTTAAAATAATTAATTGTATTTGTTTTTATAATATTGATTTAGTGATATTCTAAATCTATTTTATTGACTTTTGGGTTTGCACAAGTTTAGCTTTGTACCTATATTTATTTGGAGTTTTCACTAAAATTATTAACCAATTTCTTTTTCTTGATTAGATAATCTTTTATGCAACTCTTTTTTTTGATAAGCTCTTTCTTTTCTTTCTTCAATGAGGTTACTGGATTTATGAATGGAGCAATGATTAATCTATGTTGTGTATGAACTTTACCTTATTGTATATGTCACCACTTCCAACCTCAACTTTAACACACTTTTTCTTAGACTCTAGAAGTTGATTAGTCTTTTCTTTTGCAATCACATTTATAATGAATTGATGACATTACGATCACCATAATTGCCATCAAGTTTTATGAATGTCTATCTTATGAGAGATATACTTCCAAAAAAAATTAATGGAAGATTGATATTCACGGAAAAAGATCTTCCTTCATATTGTCAACACTAAAGATGATTTATTAATGAAGCTTCTATATTCTAAAAGTCTCTTTTTTTATATATATTACTCTATATTTTGGTCTTCCCATAAATTTTACATGCTAAAAATCTAATATTTTTAGCATCTTTAATAACAATAAATTTCATTCTAGAACAAAATTTCAATATTTTCAAGGTAACAATTATGTTTAAGCTAAAATAATTTGTCAAAGCTTGAATATAAAGAGAAACAAAATCAAGTATTTACGGTTTGGGACTGGGTTCAATATGATGATGTTTTATGGTTAGGATTGGCAGGTGGTTCGGGCTCATATGGTGGTGTGTCTTAGATTCTCTGAGACATCATGTCTGGTAATAATGGCTTCTATGGTGTTCGAATTTTTGCATTATCTTGTGGTCATTAGCTCATTATGTGGTGGTGTGGGCATGGTGGTTGTTCGACTGGGGTTTAGGTTATAAGTGGGGGTTGGTTGTGCTGGCTTCATCATTTCTTAGTCACCCGATGTCATGTTTGTTCATATTCTTTTGCGAGCTGCTCATTTCATGATTGGGGGTGATGTGCGAGGGGGATGTGTATCTTCTTCATGATTATGATTCATCACTGGTTGATTATCTTCCACTGAGCTCATGCATTTTCTGCTCATTTTCTTGGCTTACTTTTCTTGTGAGCTGCCTTTCCATGATTTGGAGGGCTAATCATGTTTTCAATGTCTCTTCATTGTCTATGCTTCTTCTATTTATATTTACGAATGCTCATAGTTCTGGTATTCATTTTTTCTTTAGCATTAGTTTTTACTAGCACAAAATGTTTTGTTTTCTTTGGAGAGTAGTTGTTAAAATTGGTGGTTGGTGGATGTTTTTGAGGAATTGGAAAATGTAGATAGATTGGTGTTTCAGATGGTTTCTCATCCTGCTGCTATTTCTTTGCTATTTCTTTGGTTGTTGCTTTGGATTACCTTATGGCTCGGTCTTATTCTGCTTCCTCGGGGTCTTCAACATCCCTCTCTTCTTCTTGTCTGGATTATCATATGTTTGCTCACCATTTTTGTTCTGGAAAGTTCACTTATCATAGGTTCTTTTCTGGTTGTGAGTTTCATTCTAGTAAGAGGATTGGAAACATGTGTTGCTTAGACAGGATGGTTTTAGTTTTGGTTGATCTGGGTTAAAGGCACTTGTTCTATTTTGATAAGTTCTCTTTTGTATGCTGGTTAAGGTTGCTTCCTTTATATCTAATGCGGATGGCTATGTAACTGGGAGGGTTTTCTTGGGGAGCCTATGGGCTTTTGTAATGGGTAGATAGGTTTATATTTGGATTTTCTTACTGGTTCTTTCCCTTTAGTGCTCTTTGAACCAGAAACATGTAAAAAAACAAAATTATTAATATAATTTTAGTGGTTTCATCCACTTTTATCGAAAAAAGAAAAAGAAAGAGAAACAAAATTTAGTACAATATTTAAAAAAATTGAAGGTTTTGAATTTTTTTGTTAATCATAAGACCCTTTATTTTTCACATTTAATTAGAATTTATAGTTAAGGTTAACAAATTAAGAGCATTCTAAACATTAAATCAAAATTTATTTATTAATACTAATATATATCACCTAACTATTGTGATAGTTACTAATAACCATTAACCATCAACTTTCAAAGTGTACCATCACCATAAACCAATTTTATTTATCTTTAACATTTATGATTTGACCATTGACATCGAATTAAAAGATAAATATTTTAATCTAGAGATTTCTTAATTATAAGAAAACTTTTATGATAGGTGATTAGATTCGAGGAACCTAAATTATATCCAAGCTTTTATACAAATGAAAATACCAAACAAATGTATCACACTCACCCAATAATCACTATTCAAATTCATATTCTAATTAATCTCTTTAAGTTTATTTGTTTGCAATGTATTTTTAGATTCCTTTATTTCATTAGATTGTGCTTGATAATCCATCTATCACAACATTAATACCATCAATACACACAAACCTATATAACTCTTGTAACGTAATTATTCCCACCTTAAATTGCCAAAGACAGAGATACAATGTTTAATTCATTTTTCATTAAATTAGTTACTATTTGTAGATTACTCCACTATTAAACTCCGATGTCTCTATTATACTCTTAAGCATTCCTATAATATAATACATACTATAACCCAATTGTTGATTGGTCTCTATTGTTTTATTTAATTAATTTATATTTATATACTCTTTTTACATTATAGAAATGTTAATTTAATAAAAAATAAATAAATATGATCCTTAATATACTATTTACAAAGAAATATTTTATTAAAATAATTAACTCATCCTCAACTCATCAACTATCTTATTTATACTTTTCAAATTGAGGTAATTTTAATGTTGAGATTTTCTCCTAGTATATACTAATTTTAAAAGTGGTACTACTGTCTGCTATTGCCCATTCTAGATCCGTCGCATCTAACAGCTAAATTAAGGGTCATTGCATTTTCCTCTACAATTGAATACTACCTCTCTTTTTGAACTAGGGTTCCTGTTATCGACAAAACAATTAAAACGTGAAGGTTAATCTGCCTAATAATGGTAACACAACATGCAGATATAATTTATTTTAACCTTAAACAAAGAAAAAGGTCATTTGATTTATGCCCTCCATTGCTATGGATAGTTTTCTGCCCTACGATGCTTTTAAGACAATTGCCCGATGCAAGGAGAGGGATGAGCTCAGCAGAAGATAGAAGGAAGTTCTATCTGCTTAAGTCATGGCGATAAGAGGGTTTATCGCGAAATAGGGTTGTTTATCTGCTTAAGTGTCTTTTGGTATAATTACATAAAAATTGACCTCTATATTTCCTACTTCCATTTTGCAATATTTCTTACAGATTATTATTCTATCTCTTTTTTATTCAAATGCTAACAATTGGGTTTATCTATTTATATTTTCATCGCTATGGCGTTCCTGTAAAGGTCTTACAATTGAAAGCACTATTTTTATAATAGTAAAGCAAAAAATTTGTTGAACACACTACAAGATTATGAGTCTGGGGTGAATCAGTTTGGATTTTAGTTAATTTTCAAATCACAATTAATTTATCGTTACAAATATGAAACATGAAAGCATAAAGCACAACACCAAAGAGAATATCATATTTATGTGGAAATTCAGAAAGGAAGAAGCCACAGTAATAATCACACTCACAATATGAATAATTGATTACAATATTTTAGGCTCTAGATGAAAGAGCTCATTGCACCTAAATAGACTTCAATAACTAAGGCACACGATCTTAAGTAACATACAAAATACATTTAATACTGAAACGCACAATCTCAAACAAAATAAAAGTAGCTACAGAGGCTGCCAAATGACTCACTGTTTTTTGATCATGAAGTTGTTCTTGAACTACATATTAAACCAAAAAAAAAAAAGAAAAAAAAATATATCATAACAAATCATTAACTTCATTCACTATCTCAATGCACTGTCATATTAAAAATATGATTAACAAAGCTCATAACAAACTAAAATTCACACTTCTGTCATTCACATCCAACTCACAAGAATCCACACATATTCCATATATGAACTCATACATCGAAACATCCATTTATATAAGGTTCGAAACTCCCGCCTATCAGATAAATATTGCACGGCAAAACGATGCAGCTAGTTATACTATAGTTAAAAAAGACTGGCTTGAGGAAAATGGAGGACTTAAACTTCTCGTAACATGACAGAATACTATAGTTTAAAAAGACTGGCTTGAGGGAAATGGAGGACTTAAATTCCTGGTAACATGTCAGACTTGTCGGATTTTCTGTACCTAACCGATACATCGTCTACATAACATATATTTCTAAATTTAGTTTGTTTGCTAATAAGACGATAATGTATTTAGACAATATATAAAATATTATAAATATAGAGATGTTTAGAACTCTAAATTTGTATAGCACCATTAAAACTTGCGAGAATCTGTATAACAGTTGTTGCTATTGAAGATGAGACAGTTTACAACTTTGTGGCTATTGAAGATGCCTATGCAGCCATTAAATTAAATAATATTATTATATGTATTATTTTAATATTCTCTTATTAATTTTTTTTTCATATACTAAGAATTTGTATTATAAAAAAGACACATTTTTCAAAATAATAGGAATATACAATGGTTTGAAAAAATCCTCTTAAAAGTTATGACAAACATAATGAAGCCTCTTATGGACTACATTATATCAGATAAGCAAACTGGATTTGTTCTTGGTCGTTCAATTCTTGGTTGCATCATTGTGGCTCAGGGAGCCATCCACACTCTTCAAAGCACGAATAGACCAGGTATGATAATTAAGTTAGATGTTTAAAAAGCTTATGATAATGTAGATTGGTGGTTCCTTTGTAGAATTATGCAAGCTTTCGGTTTTGCGAAAAAATGGATCAACTGGATCTACGAATGCATTTCTACACCCAAATTTTCTATCTGGATAAATGGAAAAGCAACAGGCTTCTTTTCTTCAAGGGGAATCTGGCAAGGAGATCCCATATCTCCATTTCTCTATATAATAATGGTGAAAGCTTTAGGGAGGGCAATTAAATCAAGACAATCTAACAACCTTCTAGAGGGAATCAAAGATACCGCAAATTTTGTTGTCACACACATGCAATTTGCAGATGATAATCTTCTACTGGGAGCAGCAAAAGTCAAGGAAGCAACCCAATTAAAATTTCTCTTGTAATCCTTTGGAAAGGCCTTAGGACAAATAAGTAACAAAGAAAATTCAAAAGTTTACTTTTTTTCCACTCCTAGCGTCATACAGGCTAGGATCCTAAGAAATTTGAATTGCAGAGAAGGAACACTTCCATGTATACATTTGGGCATTCCAATTGAAAGAGGACTAAGGAACACTAACCTTTGGGACCCTCTAAAGCGAAAGATGGATCAATGCAAAAACTCCTGGAAGGGGAAGTGGCTTTCATGGGCAGGTAGATTAGTTATGCTTCAAGCAGTGATTTCAACTCTACCTATTTACCTATTATCCTTTTTGTCTTTGACAGCTAGTGCGAATTCCTTCATCATCAACAAGATGAGAATTTCATTTTGGCAAAACACTAGAGAAAAGCATTAAATTGCCTTAATTGCATGGGATAATTTTATCAAACCTAAATCAATGGGGGGTTTAGGAATCAAAGATCTCAATTGAAAAACAAATCCCTTGGGGCCAAACTAGCCTAGAAGTTTATTAAAAAAACTTAAGTAACATGTGTTACGATGTTGACAATAAAATATCTTTCATATTAGGACCCCCAAAATCTCGTTAGAGAAAAATTTCATTTAAAGGAATCTAGGACTTGGAACTTCAATGTCTCTTGTAGAAATCTAATTTTAGATTCCCTGTCTTGGGATATTCATGATGGAATCTCAAGGCTTTTCTTGGATGATTCATGGGGAGGATATCCCAGCATTGCAAACTCTCTCAACATCCCTATAGTAGAGCTCTAGCTTAAGAAACACTAAGGATCCTGAGTCAGTGACTATATAGTGTTGGAAAGGACCTCTAATATGCAAGGATGGAGTTGGAAGTCTATGGATGTATTTCCTATTCTAGTCGCTAAAGTAGAACAAATTTTAGATCTAATAAAATTATGAAACATCAACTCTAGAAGAGGGAAAGATACTCTAATTTTGGCCTCATCAAAAATAGGTCAATATAATACTAAAGATGGCTATAGAGTTTTAGTGAGCTCCTCAAATCAAGATGAACATGACATTCCAGTTAGGCTCTTTTGGCGTAGTAAAATTATTCCAAAAGTAGGGATTTTTGCATGGACAACTTTCCAAAAAAGAATTCTAATGGTAGAAAAGTTTACAAAAATGGGCTATGAAGGGCCTTCTAGATGCATCATGTGTAAAGCCCATGCAGAGAGAGTCGACCACCTTCTTTTGAATTTCTCCTTTGCCTCAAAATTCTAGCGATGGCTTTGTGCAAAATTGGGGTGGATATCAGCTTTTCCTAATGACATATTTCCCCTTTTCCAATGTTGGCCTCTTTCTCTCAAGGAAAGCACTTTGAGCCAGATTATGAAAGTTTCCCCATCTTGCCTTGTCTGGGAAATTTGGAAAGAAAGGAATCAAAAGCTCTTTGATAATAAAGCTAGGAGGTTTGAGTCAGTCCTAAACTCAATTAAAACTTCAGTTGTTGAGACAGTAAACTACAAATTAGCTTTCTCAATGGACTCATCCAAAGTTTTCTCTTCTTGGGATGAAAGTATAAGAAAACATTCGTAGGGAATCAAGATTCCTTTTTCCTTTCGGCAAAAATATAAGACTAGAAAGGAATCTATTTGGACTCCTCCTAAGCATGGATGGTTAAAAGTAAATTTTGATGGAGATTCAAAAGGCAACCTAGGCCCCTGAGGTATAGGATATGTGATTAGAGACCACTCAAGGTCAATCATTGGGAAAATGGCTAGGCCAATGCCACCAGACACCAATAAGATAGCAGAATTTAAATATTTACTATTAGTATTACTAGATTGCATCAATCATGGGTTAAGAAACATCATAGTGGAGGGAGATTCAAAGATAGCAATCAATGCAATCAAATAGCAGAAAACCCCAAACAGGCGGCTACAGGCAATTCAAGATAGCATATCTGAAAACCTGGTGAAGTTAGAGAAATATGAGGCCAAGCATACCTTAGAAGAAGCGAACATAGAGGCAGATGCTCTCTCAAAAGCTATAGGTGAAGGAATTTCTATTCACTGGTAGAAACAGGGAGGTAATCAACAAGACTAACCTTTAGAGGTTTTAATTCCACAGCAATGGTTTCTTCTTGTTTGATGCGAGCATGGTAGGTTTTATCAAAGGAATAAAAAAGGTCCAGCACAACCTTTCCTTTTCATATTTTCAAACTTAATCCATGGCATTAAGGTTTGGGGAACAACTACTTTTTTGAATTCAAACTTTTTCCACCAACTCCAATAGAAGAACGAACATGCTCGTGGTGATGTCATTGTTTTTTTTTCTTGTTAAAATAGATTTTTCTTACTTGCCTCCTGACAAGCCATCTTGCGGTAGCCATCATTCTTAGTACAAGGCATGTGTTTTCCACAGGATAGACGTCAACTCAACAACAGAGAGGTTTGACATGATTAGGGACAAATATCCTTTGCCAACTTTGCAGGAGAATTTAATTCAAGGCATTTCTCATAAATACATGTTAAAGAAAGTGCTGCCAAGCCTTTGCTAAGCTTTCTTTGCATGGTATTAACTACTTTCTTTTCTTTTTTTTAAGTGCAATTTAAAAAAGGTTAAACTGCTTTAGATCCTGCTTCAAAAAGTTGACAAAGATCCTGGTAGCCATGTCTGGTGAGGATTTGTTTGGGTTCATAATGAGCGTCTATCCATGCCCAATTTCATGCTTTGGTGTAGACACCCCCATCTCCCTTCCGGCTTCCCCCGACAAGTTTCATTTAGAAAAATCACAGATTTAAGACTAAAGAAGCTACTTCTTTATCCAGAGCCAACAATCATCCTAGCTATAAAGTTCAACCTAGGCAGTGGGCCTATAAGTAGGCAGGAATACCCCCATAAAAACACTAGCATTTCATCTTGATTTTTTGCATCCCTTTTGGACTTGAAGTTAGATAAGGAAGTCGTTTGGACCCTCACCAAGAGGCTTTTCCGAAATGAAATCCTGCTAGAATTGTAAGAGATCCTTAATTAGGTCCATTATGATTCAGGAGCTCCTCGGCTGAGTGATAGAATTTTGTTCAATGTTCCCAGAGAACTTAACATACTATCCTTTTCTGGTCGACCTTAAAGACAAGGACCTTGACAAGCATAGATTATTTTCAGGTATGGGACTTAGATTTCTCAAATGGCACTTCCTCGGAGAAAATCGAGAAGATTTGGGCAAGGACAAAGAGGTCCTTGAGTTTTCTAGGTTGAATGGAGTCTTTCCCCCAAAAGAAGAAGAAAAGGAACCCTATGCAGAACACGATAGGAGAGGTGGTGGCAGAGGTTTGGGTCACAATTCTAGCTGAGGCCGAGGATGGCCTCCGAGCAGAGGCCATGGAAGAGGCAGAGCCCCAATGCCCCCTTTTGAGCCAGAAGAAGATCTTTAAACAGATAGGTTCCTCATACTGGGTGTTTTTCTTTGAGATGTTTCCAAGCCTTTAGTTGGCTGTTGGGTTTTTAAGTTTTTTTTAAAAAAAATTGAGATAATCTCTGTTAATGTTAAACTCGCAAATACTATGTTAAGTTTTTTATTACCATTGCTATAAACTCTGAAGGTCTTTTGAATTGATGAAGAAACTATATAGGCTTTATTTATTTTTAAGATAAACTTGTTTTCATACTGAGCTCAGAAGTTATGGGCATTGAAGCTAGATTCCGTATCCCTGTATTCAGGGATTGGCTTCAAATATCTATCTTAGGCTTTCTAGTGTTTTTGTAATTCTAGATCTTTATGCTGTAATCTTTTCCAACAATTAATTTATAAATCTGGCTCCTTCATAATTGATAAAAAAGAAGAGCTTAGTTTCAGGCTTTGGAAACGCAGTACAGTCCATCACTAGAGATGTTTCCTATAGCCAAGAAACAACTCATCCTATTTCTAACTTGACCATAATAACAAAAAAAGTTCTTCTATAAATACGAAGCACAATTTATATTGCAGCACATGTAAACATTTGATCTTTCAACTTCATTTGTTTTGTAATGTTATGGAGAAAATTAGTGTTTTGAAATTTATTGGAGTAGCACTTGTATGGCTCTTGATTTCAAACCCTTGTGTGGGTACGTAGTCAATTTCGTGTATGGGAAAGTGGGTTTGAATCCCCGTGTGAGCTTTTCATTGGTTGTGGTGAGTGTTATGGGATATGCCTCCATGAAGGATATACTTTTGAATACGCCGGACAACTAGTACGTGCAACTGAAGGGATTGTGGGTGGAAAAGCTTCATCATTGGGTGCTAATAATGTGTTCTTAACAACTATTTCTATCCCAGGATGAGTATTACAAAGAATAAAGGCATTGTTTTTGTGTGCCTCTAGTTGTGTCTATTATAGGAATAATTGAGTCAGGAATTTTATCTGTTGCGGTTTGTTTGTTAAATTAAGATTTGTATTTGATCTCTAGTTTGGTGTTCTTACAGTCAAATATTATTTGCATGTTATCTTTTCATCAATCAATAATTTTTTAGTTAAATGTATCAAAGTTGTTTGATATCGTATGGGTGTCACCTTTGTAATTGAAGCCTTTGTTTATAAGTATATTTTAAGTTTGATGAGATAATATATTGAGTTTTTATTATTTATTTTTATGAAGATTTTATGCTCAAATCTTAAAAGAGAATTTTGCAAATAATTAGAAATGAAAAACAAAAAATACATTTAGTTAAGTTTAGTTTATTAAAGTATTGAAGGGTCTTAATGTTTTAAGTTCAAATCTTAAAGAACACACACACACATATATATTTTAGACACTAAAAAATGGTCAACACCCGTGTCTCCATTTTTTTTTACATATCATGCACATAGTGTCTCTTAAGATTAATTAATTAATTAAACCCCCTTTACTAACAATTCTTCTATCCTAAATAAAAAAATTAATAATTTATTTATTTATCTGCTTTGTCCATTAATTAAATAAATTCATTTTATTTAATTAACTAACTCATAAATATGAGAAATAAATTAATAAATAATTTTTATTAATTTATCATATTTATCTTCCTCCAAAATAAGGATAATTAATAAATTTTATTTATTAATTCATCTTTATTTACTGCTTTTTAATTTTTTTTATTCTTCAATTTTATCCTCTTATGTGGAGATATTTAATAATTTTTAATTATTAAATCTTCTCATAAATCCTCCTAATTTTGGAATTTAGAAACTAATATCTTTCCTTGATTTTCAAAAATTAACCTTTTTGGCAATATCTCATTAATCTTAATTTTAAATTCCAAAATGAGGTATGCATCTTCAAAAATCTTTTTTTTTGTGATAGGATATTTTATTTATTTTTAATTCTTCTATTTATCTTCTGGAATGAAGATATTTATTAGTTTTAATTATTAAAATCTTCTTGATCTTTTCGACTTGCGAATTTGGTATTTATGAGAAGACAATTAAAGATTTTATTATTTATTCTCATAATATCTTCCTACTTTCTTTCTTCTATCTTCATCCTTCCCTGAATGGCATGTCTATTGTGCACTCAATCAAGTCCGTCCATCTAACCAAAAATCTTTTCAATCTTGGCCATCCTTTCAATCCCCAATTTTTCTATAAATTGGACTCTTTTATTCATCATTTTTAACCACGCTTCGAGTATCCTTATGTTGTCTAATTTTCTATCATTTTGTCATCAACTTGCCTTTATTTGTACTTGCATTTGTAGGTGACGTCCACATAATTTGAAGGAGAAATAAGAGCAATGAAAGGGAATGGAAGAAACATTTGTGTTGGTTTGCATTTATTTTAAATATTTTATTTCCATACTTTTATTGAATGTGTTAGTAATATTCCCATAGCATTTAGCTTTGTGGTTGGCTAATTTGTGTTATGACTTTCTTTGCCTAATTTCCTACACACACACACACACACACAAAATATAATAGTTTTAAATTTTTTTATTTATTTTTTTTATATTGGTTTGGTGATATCGTAAAATACAATTAAAACACAATCAGTTTTTCTTTTTCTTTTTTATCATCTTTGTTTTTGTATTAAGCATCATATAAACAGTAGTTACAAAATTCAAGAGTTTGGGCTGAGAACCATACAGCCAGTCTATAGAGTTAAAACATAAGATGTAGGAGCTATATCAGGCAGGAGCTCAATATATGATATACAAACATTTGGATAGGAATTGAATTACAAAATTATACAAAATGATAGATGTGTCCAAGCATCATGGGGGTATAGCTAATTGAACACAAAGGATGAAGCAGGGTCATTGTTATCGCCCACTGGGGGGAGCCATGCAGTCCAGCCTAGCTCTCCTTCGCACCAAACTAGTACATTCCCTTCGGCAAACTGTTCTCTGTATGGGTGGGAGGGCATTCCTTCCATCTCTAGTTCGATGAAGTCTTCTCTCTGCTATTGTGCCTCCATCTCTTATATGAACCTCATCAGTGCTTGTTCAAATTAAGTCTTATTGCTTCCCATGCGGTCCCATGTGAAGCCATGCGAGATTTCTCTTATGAAGACTAGAGTAGAGCCATTCTTTAGCCACTTGTCAAATTTGTCCTCCTCCAGTCTTAGTACCATTGTGACCTGCATAGCAACAAGGTAAAAGATGAGTCTCCTAAGAGACTCAGTGAGGTTCATGCTCTTCCCATTAAACACATCATCATTCCTATATTTCCAAATGATCCACATAATTTCCAAAGAGCAAGTAGACCAGAAAAGATTAGCATGTTTCTTGCCACCTCTAATATAACCAAATACAATCTCTTCAATAGAAAAATAGTTGTTATTAAGTGAGATACCAAACAGATTCCATACTTCTCTACCAAAATGACAACCAAAAAAGATGTCATATATAGATTCAAGAATGCAGTAGAGTTTGCATAGTAAGGGGTCTCCATTTTTGTCTTTTAGTGGCAGCTTATGCAGAAGGAGTCTCTAGGCAAAAAATTTCTTCTTTGGTTCAGCTGGGGAAGTCCAGAATCTTGAGAGGGTAGAATGCCATTGTTTCAAGTCCCAGGAAAGGTTCCCGGAGAAGTTAAGGTGGTCAAGAATATCCACAAAATTAGTAAGGGTAGAGTAAACCATTTTAGCTTTGGTGAGAAAAAGGGGAGATCCATCTATCCAACAGAGAGAGGCTAAGCAAGGGGGAGGCGGGGATGAGAGCAGTAAGGATGGGAGCAAGTACAGAGTTAAGGATGGAGTAGGTTCTAGCCTGGGAGAGGGGGAGGTTGAATTGAGAGCTAAGGGACTCCTAGGAGATTAGGGCGCCATCTTGCAGAATGTGTTCAAATGAGATTAGTCCCTGGTTGTTCCATTTCAGGGCAGAGCATCCTTGAAGATAGGCTAGTTGTTTCCCATTGTGCAGAAGATTCCACCATATAGACCTTTTCAGATTAAGGGATCCTTCCTTGTCTATTGTGTCTTTATTTCTAATGTATTTCCTAACATGGTTCCAGGCTTTCCATATCGACTTGAAGACTTTTGACCCTGCAGAGGAGACCTCAAAATTCCCAACAATCAGATCATTGATTGGTAGGTTCTTCCATTTTTTTTGCCGATTTTGGGGTGGAGTATTGGATATTGTTTCTAACAAGCACTTTCCAAGGTTCGTTGCCATCAATGGCTTTACAAATCCATTTGGAAGCCAAGGTTGTTCCTTGAGGTTTGAGGTCTTTGAGACCCATACCTCCCTGAGTCTTAGATCTGATACACCAGTCCCATTTAACTGCATGTTGCTTCTTTTTGCCTTTTCCATCTGACCAGAGGAAGTTCCTGATCTGTTTTTGAATGTAATTGAACTGATAATTGCTAAATAACCAGGCTGAGAAACAGTATATATTATAGGAAGATATAAGTTTCTGAGTAACCTGATATCGACCTGCCAGGGAGACGAAGTTCCGGTTCCACTTGGTAAGTTTCTTATCAACCTTATTTCTGAACCATTCCCACATTTCTTTCAAGTTTGAAATGATAGAGAAAGGGATGCTTAGGTATCTAATGATGGTATCTGGGCCTCCCCACTTTAGGTCAAACATAGACAGCCAGATAGGAGGGGCATCAGTCCAACCTAACAGGGTAGATTTGTGGAGGGAAATTCTGCTACCTAATGCTTTGTATAATATCTCAATATCGTGAAAACATGTGTTAGATTCTCCTCCCCTAGGGAGAAGAGAATAGTTGTATCATCTGCAAACTAAATATTGATGACCTCTTCTTTGTTAGGGAGTGTTATTCCTTTAACCTTGGGGGATAAGGTCAAGTCTTTTAGAATGTAGTGCATAGCATCCGTAGCCAAGACAAACAGGGCTGGGGCAAGAGACACCCCTATCTAATTGATCTAGAAAGAGTGATATTATCAGACTTTAGTCTGTTTACTTCCACAACTGCATTGGCATCACTAAGAAGTGTCTGGACAATCCTGCAGAAGGAGTCTAAGAACCCCAGACTATCTAGCATCTGAATTATGAATCCCCATTCTATCCTATCATATGCCTTCTCTAAATCTACTAGTAGCATAGCCCCATTATAACTGGAAATCTTGGCCAACTCTAGAGATTCCTAGCAGGTCACTAAGTTCTCAAGGATGAACCCGCCTTTCACAAATCCTATTTGGGTAGGACTGATAATCTTAGGCAGTATTCTAATTAACCTGTTTGCTATTACTTTAGCTAATATTTTGTAAGATACATTTAGTAGCATGATAGGCCTCCAATTCTTGACCAAAGTCCTTTCTCCCTCCTTGGGAATGAGTTTCATAAGCCCTTGGTTGATCTCTTTGCCAAGGGTTCCCTTGGATATAGCTTCCATATATAGGGCATGGAGGTCATCTATAATCTATTTAATATTTTTCTTAGAGAACTCCACTGAGAATCCATCTGGACTAGGGGATCTATCATTGCCCATAGAGGAGATAGCCATGGCTATTTCCTCTTTTGAAATAGGGTGCCCCAAAACCTCATAATCCTCCTCATTAATTCTGGGTGGGGTCAGTTGCTTAATAAGCACTCTAGCATGTCTTTGTTCTTCATTTACTACCTCTAAGGTGAAAAGCTTATGATAATAGTAGGAGAAACATTACAGAATCTCCTGGGAATCTATGAGGTGAGAGTTATTGTCCCATATAGCGTTGATGTTCACCTTAGCTTCCTTAACTTTGAGCACGTGGAAAAATAATTTGGAGCCCTTGTTCCCTGAATCCAGCCAATTTAGTTTGGACCTAGTTTTAAGCCCTTTAATTTTCTAGTTTTGAAACCTCCTAAGGTGATCTTTGATTGTCGTCAGTGTGCAGGTGAGGTTTTCATCATTCAGAGAGTTTTGAAGATTCATTTCTGCATTACATAGATCCTCCTGGAGAAGTCTTTCTACCCTCTTGGCATCCTTGGCCTTCTTTTTGCCCACTGTTTGACAAAGGATGGTCCAGGTTTTAATGTTTGCATTCCAGGCATCTACTTTAGAGGGTTGTATCCTATCTTTTTTGTTAAACAGTCTGATAAAGACCAGAGCAGAGCAGAGATCTTCATCTTCTAGGACTCTAGTGTTTAGGATAAATGAAGAATCTTTTGAGGAGGAGGAGGGGTATCTAGGGAGAGGTCAATTCCCATTATTATTGGGTGGTGATCAGAGAGGGTGTATGGGGAGATAGAATAGTGGTCACCACTAGGGCCTTTGTCTACCATAAAGTGGGATTTATTGAGGTAGAACCTATCCAGTCTACAGTAGATCCTTTTATTTAGCTATTGATAGTTGCACCAGGTGTACCATATAGTGTTCATTTGGTAGCAATAGGGTCAAAAAGATATAATTTATTTATAATTCTATCCTATTGAAGTCTTTCCATTCCTTCCATTCAAATTTATTGCCCCCTTTTTAATCACTGGTAGATTCCACCATATTGAAGTCTCCCCCAATAATCCAAGGGATATCCTCTAGCATTGTTAGCCAGTTCCAAAGCTCGCCTCTTTCTCTGTAGTCATTTGGGGAATATATAGAGCATATTCCAAACTTCTAGTTCTCCATTTGAATGGAGACCCATATAGCTCTAGCATAGGGGGATTGACCCCAGTTAACTACTTTGTTGGCCCATGCAAGGCTAAGGAGTATCTCTGATCCACCTTTTCCTTTGGTATGGTTAGTGTAAAAAGAGGTGGCCTCCCTCCAGATACATTTGAGACCAATTTGTAGTGTGAAACCCACTGCCTTTAGGTCCTATAAGAGGAGGTAGTCCATATTCTTATGTGTATTAAGAAATCTCTTTATGATGTATTTCCGATTAGGGGCCTCCAGGCCTCTGATGTTCCAAGATATAATCTTCGACATGATTCACCTAGTTGGGTAGGTTCAATTTGGGATTTAAATCCCTCAAAACACTTGGGCCAATTCTCTTTGTTTGCTATATTTCTAGCATCAAATGCAATAGAAGAGGAGGGTCTACCTCTCTTTTCCTTGCCTCTAAGATTTGCTCAGGGCCTATAGATTCCTTCTTGTTAGCACTATCCTTGCTATTCTTAGGAGATCTTTTCCTCCTAGCTTTCCTGTGTTTAACCACTATAAATCCATCTTGAGGGACTCTTAGTCCTTGTTTGAAATTGGCTTCCACTAGAGTGAAGAGGTCTATGGGGGGTTCCACAACTTGAGTGGAAACTAGCTCTGCCTTCAAGGCACTAATAGGGGTGCTAGTAGTATAGAAGGCACCACTAGCAAGGTCTCCCCTAGAGTTCTCTAAAGTACCAAAATTATCTAGAGGGGTTGAGGGCACCTCTTCTAGATTAGGTCCTCTCCTATCCCCTTGCAGGGTAAGGGGATCCTCAGTATTGAGACCATTATGTTCTTTGCTAGTGGATAATTTAGAGTCTTGGGCCAAGACCCTACTAAAGATGACTGCCATATCTAGAGCACCTCTATCAATGTTTTCAAGGTCAGGTAGCTGACATCGAGAGGCCTCAATTTCCATTTTCTGCTTGAGGAGGTTTAGTTCAAGAATTTTCCTTTCTTCCGCTGCTTTTCTTAGTTTCTCCATCACTAGTTGCTGTTCATTAAGGGTCCTCGAGTTAGAAATATGGGAAGGAGTATCAATTGATTCAGAGGGGGGAAGGGGGGGAGGCTGGGAAGCAGCAAGGGCCTCTTTGATAGCATTGTTGTAGTGTAAGATGGAGTTAGCCATCAAGGAGGATGGAGAGGTAGGGGGAGGGGTGTGGGGGGCTGGTGAGGGGGGGGGAGAAGAAGTAGGTGGGGGGGTAGTGAGGAAGGGGAATAAGGGGGGGACATGGGGGTAGGTTCAAAGGGTACGGCTTTAGTTATAGGGGGGACTGGAGGCCCTAGTTTTAGACCTTGAAAATTTTCTCGATAATAAGGGACATTTGCTTCTAAAGTTGCCACTAACCTTACAAAAGTGACAGGCATCTATTGCACCTATATATTCAATCGCACAATAGTAGGTTTTATTGTGGAGATGAATAACCATTTTTGTAGGGTATACCATGCCTAGTTTTAATGCAATGAGCAGTCTAGCATTGAGATGTGGGAGGACCGACGAAAAAGAATCGATTTTAACAATTTTCCCCAAGGGCTCCGCAATTTTGTCAACACAGGACCAAAGGAAAGCTAGAACATTCTTAATGGTTATCCATTTTGGGTAGGAAAGTGCAAGTGTTTCATCATTGCAGGCTTCAAGGTCCCATCTAACCACCCTAAAAGATGAATTTTCTACTGACCAAAACTGTTTATTTACAATTTTGGTTTGGCTTTCCTTATTATCAAAGAAAATTCAGAATAAAACCTTTTGAATCATTCTACAAAATGAAAATTGAAACCCTAATTTATTGACCCACACATCCTGCAACCATTTATTCATATATTGTCAAGATGGTAAATTATTTACATCAAAGGCATCGAAAAAAATTGTTGAATCCCTAAGTCTAGAAATCTCTAAAGAAATGGCAGAGAGCATGGAGTCATTAGGTATACTGGTGATGCGCTTGGAAGAGTGGACATCACCTTGTGCAGGCGCGAGATTGGTTTCATCTTCATGGTGGAGAGCGGCTTCAAACTTTGTATCGTCGAGGAATGAAAACCGCTTGCCCTCCACCACCTTGTTGAAGGTCTTTCGCAGCTCTCGAGCATTCGTAGATGAGGAAATGGGTTGTTTAAGGTTCCTATGGCCATCTTTAATGGGCTCCATTTATTGCAGGAGGTAATAAATGACTTCGAGGGCTTCCTAGCAAGGCCAGGGAGCCCTCGCACGCGACCTCATACTGCAACCAGTGGTGCTATGGGTTTCGTGTCGTAGTTATAGAGCGCTCCGATTAGCTCTATTTAATTCTTTTTTGTCATCGTTTTTCATATTGACATGCAATATTGTTAACTGGAGTGACATCAGTGGTGCTAATGGAATTACAATGGGGATAATAGAATCTCCTTCCTCTAAATTGATAGAGAGGTTTTTATTGATGCAATTGTTGTCTCCTTGTAGAAACTTTATTATCTATCCACTACTCATAAAAAAACTTGGGAACATGAAGACTATATTGTTCACATTTATTTTCAACCCACGCATAACAATATCTATAAGATTGCTTAAGTAACAATTAATAACTTTTGTATTATTATTTTTCCAATCATGATGATGCTAGACTCTATAGGTTATTGCAAGATAATATCTTTTAATACCAAAATAAATACACACACAAACCTATATATAATTATTGTAATATAATTATTCCTATCTTAGGTTGTCAAAGACATGGATAGATTGTTTAATTCTTTTATCATTAAATTAATTACTATTTTTATATTATTCCATTATTAAACTCCAATACCCTTATCATAAACTTAATAGTTTCTATAATATTTATTCTTCCATTTATTCATAATAATCATTATAACCAATTGTTCCTTGATCTCCATTGTTATATTTATTTAATTTGTATTTATATACTTTTTTTATAGAGTTGAAACATTAATTTAAAACAGAAAAATTAATGTGAACCTTCTTATACTATTTACAAAGAAATAATTTATTAAACTAATTAAGTTATCCTCAACTCATCAACTATCTTATTTATAATACTTTTCACATTGAGGTAATTTTAATGTTGAGATTTTCTCCTAATACTTACTACTTTTAAAATTGTTATTAGGGCTTTCCATTTCCCATTCTAGATTCCTTGCATCCAACAACTAAATTAAGGATAATTTCATTTTCCTTTACAATTCAATACTACCTCTCTTTTGTAATTGGGGCTCCTATTATCGACAAAACAATTAAAATGTGAAGGTTAATCTATCTAACAATGGTAACATCACCCAATGCAAAATACTCAATGTGGATCTACCCA
Organism: Cryptomeria japonica; assembly: GCF_030272615.1. NCBI lineage: Eukaryota > Viridiplantae > Streptophyta > Pinopsida > Cupressales > Cupressaceae > Cryptomeria > Cryptomeria japonica. Next base: position 694,113,803 of record NC_081409.1, read on the forward strand.
TGTGACAGTAAGACCCTTGCCAACATCTAAATTAAATATCAAATACATATCCCCCAAAAAAAGTATGATGGATGAATAAAATAGATCATGTGAGTTAATCAGAGACCAACATGGTAGACAACACTTAATATAGAACAACATAGCTTCACTTGTTCATTAAATAGATATTTGAAAACTAAATTAGAACCATGCACAAACCATATAAACATGTCCACCAAGCTACATGACCTAAGTCAACATAGTAGAGAAATACAAAGAATTCTCCAAACTTGCCATGACAAAGAACCTCACTATTAACAAACCACCACAACCAAATACATCATTTGAGCAACTAAAAGCTTAAAAAAATGATAGTGTAACATCCACTAAGCATAGAAACTATATATTCAACAATGGGTGATGAATATTAAGCACCGAAGAAAAATATTAAATATTCTTTGTTGCATATAAATATTGTTTTCTAGATATTGAAACTTCCACTACACCAAGCTTCTAAAAGTTGTTGGAATCAAGGAACACTAAGAGAGGGGGTTAATTAATGTTTTGTACTTTTTAAAATTCTTAATATTTAACCACTTAGCAACATTGAATAAAAGTAAAGTGCATAAATACAAAACAAATAACCACAACACCATAACACCAACATTTTTGCATGGAAACTCAATTTAGGGACAAAACACGGTCAAATTAAGACCCATAATATCAATATGCCTTGTGAGAAGTATAATAATATTACATGACGGGAATGCACATACATTTAAGAACACCACTTAGAGCTCACTGCTCAAATTATAATAAGTGATACAACCCCGAAAGGCTCACTACCTTACAAATGACTATAAATAATAATTAGAATGTTTAAACTGATAAAAATATCTAGAAATGCCAAAAACAGTTCTGGTTAAGTAAAAAATACTTTGTTCTACAAAACTGGTATGTTTCAATATTTTACTATATTTCAGAGCATGAATCCTTCAACCAAACACACAAAACTATACACAATCACTCATACACACTTCACACAACCACCGATACAAAAAATGATCAAATCAATCGGTCTTATATATCCACAATGTCAAATTAGATCTATCTCATGTCAGTCAAAAAATGCATCACACAAATGAAACATGCTACCCAAGTTGGCTCAAATTGATCCAAAACAATCATGCGGGTAAAAACAAGTTATCCAAATGCTTCCCACATATCATTTTATTATTCTCGAACACACAACCAATCACAAAAATTACTCTGCATGATCCGCAGATTGAATATCCACACATTATAGCTGATGAGAACTATTCTACCAAAAACATTTCTACCAAATCCTCCAACTTACTCAACCCTCAATGTTGGAGGTCACAAATATGGAATAAGGAACATTAAATGTCCATAATGGATCTCCAATATCCACAACACCAAATACTCAAAACAAATGATCCACCAACTAAGTTACTATACACTCTATTAGATGACTTGTTCCTCTCACCAAACCTCACCACACCTCAATCAATCTTTTGGAATCAATGAATCATGAATTGGAGATTTGATATCGAACTCAAATTGTCATCAATAACAATATCTAATCATCAATATAGTGTTTCTTGCCAACAATCTCCCCTTTTTTCCATGACAAAGAACCAAGATATATACACTGCAACTGAAATTCTAACTGTTAGACTCGAAAAATCAAAAACTCCCCCTAAGATTAACAGTTTTGATTTCTCTACTCTCCCTATTTGACATTAATGGCAAAGGTAGGGTTCCAAAAACCAAAAATTCAAGCCAAAAGTGTTTTACACATATGTACATGCAATTACTACATGCTCACAAAAATTTGAAGATGTTTGTATAGGAATTATTTAATGTGTCCTGACTATCCCAACCACTTTGCAGATTCTTCCATACTGTTATGAATCCACTAAATAGGTAAGCTTGCACCTTTATTGTTTTTATATCTTCTAGGTTACTACTAGCTAGAGAATCTTGAGAACCCTTGAGAGCATTGAGCATAATGTCCATCTTAGGAGTAATGAGACTCCTAAGTTCTCCAACTCTGCCAATTATTCTCTCTCGATCATGGCCCAGACTTTTGATTTTCTTAAGTAATGATATTACCTAATTTTGATGACTACTCAACAATACTGATAAAGTATCAATCGATTCTGATATGCATTCAAGATCATCCTCATGTATCTTAGAACTTTTCTTAATGTCCAGAGTGAACTTGAACAATGATAAGCATGATTTATATAAGTGTTCAGCTTCGAACAATGCATCTTGCATACTTTTTATACATGCATCTAAAGTAATTATGTCTTTGGAAATCATCATTTTTAAGTTCCAGAGCCTCTTTTCATTGAATTCATTTTGAACCTTCTCGTCAGCTGACTTTTCCTAAGATTCAAAATGTGTATTTATAGAATTGATCAAACTTTTTAACTACCCAGATGGAGTGTCTGAAGTATCCTTTTGGAATAAGGGCATCAATTTCCCAAAAATGCTATTGGCTAGGGTTAGTAACATACTATCTTGTGTATGAGATTTCAGAAGATCCTCACTATCGTTTACTTGAGAAAATGATGCAAGTTGAAGCTTTTGAATTTGAGACAAAGAAGCAAGGTTAATCAGACCTTGAATAAACTCTAGATCATCAATGACTTTCTTTCCTTTCACTATCTCTGTAGTGTCTTTTGGCTCAGTCTTAACTTCAACTTTAACCTCCACTTTCTCCTTTTCTGCATTCTTCTTACGAATTAGAGTGTAGAGGATTCTCAACCTTGTCCTTTCCTCCATCTAGTTTTCTTGATTCATCCATACCTATTTTATCGTTATCTCCTACAACATCTTCAACCCTAATATCACCTAGATCATCAATATGTACTTCTAAAATAGTAGTATTATCTTATGCCTGCACTTTTGGATTATCTTGTGATGGCATGTTTTTCTCTTCCGGATGAGATTAATCTTGCCTTTTTTCCTGATTGATTTCATACTAGTTATCCAACACAAATTTTGTCAAAAATTTTTCAGCTTCCTCTCCAAACTTCATCATTTTTTGCAAACATGATTCTGTTTACTCTATATTTAATCTTGAGCTCATTCTTTTCTAACTTGAGCTATATATCTATATCCTCCTTAGAAATAAATTAAGATAGATTAACTAATACAAACTCCTTCAATCTCTCATCCTCTTTATTTTCATTTTTTCTCGAAGCATTCAAAATTTCATAGAAGCTCTTGGGTATAACTATCCTTAATTCAATTACAGCCTTACTATATACATCTAGGAACTATACAATTTCTTCCTCTAATATCCTTTTACTGGATTAATCAAAATTCTCATACCACTTAGATAGTGGCTTTAGATTACCATTCTTGACAACCTCATTCAAAATCTCATTCAAAGAAATTGGAGTCTTAACTTAAAATTTTCATTTCTTTAACACCTCATCAAGTGTAGATATTAATTTATTACAAGATTTAGGTCCACCAGTTGGTTTGTCCTTTGCACCTTTTGTGGATTTAATAGCATGAGCCTTCACCTCCTTGATAGCTTCATCTGATTTAGTTTCCTCATCATCCACAGTCACAAATCTTATCATCTTCCTCTTCTTCTCACTACCACCAGCTAGATTGATGAAGATTTGAGCTTTCTTGTAGGCTTTGCAGGATCGGAGGAGGGAGATGTGCTTCTAGTTTTCCTTGGCTTAGGCTTAGATGCTTTTAATTTAGTCTCTTTCTTGATATTCTTCTCCTTAGAGAGAGTGTTCTCCTCTTTAGCTTTCTGAACCACTTCCTTTGATATCCCCATTCTCTCTTTAAGAGACTCTACCTCCTTCCTCACCTTCTTTTGCAACACTAATTTCTTAAACTGCTGATGTAATTTTAAGCTCTTGTCTTTGTATGTTTTGAACCTTTCCTCATCTGGGCCACTAGTTTACTCAATAAATGTTGTGTATATACTTATAAAATATATTCTTCAACCTCATATCGCATAGGCATAATCCATACCATCTAGGGATCTATTACTTCCATCAAACATTGATCTGTGTCTACCATAAATAGATGGTGTCTTCATATTTCCCCATAATAGATTTAGGAATTCTTTCCCTCTCATGCATTTTCTTCTAGGTCATCTTCCATAGAGATGAAAGGATTATTCTTGAAGTTTGGTTGAGAATGATCAGTGATTTCAATAACCAAAGGAGTCATAGTACCAAATGTAGCCATCTTACAAATCTAAAGTTACAAACTTCAACCGAAAGGGATTTTTGACATAAATACCTTTACCACCGGATTTTCCTTTTCATTTGGAAATCGGTTTAGCAGTTTGATCTCACCTAATAACCTTCTTGTAGATCTCTTCAAACCTCTTCTCTTCAATTGAAAAGTGAGAAATGAAGTGATTAAGTCATTTTTTATTCACCACAAACCTAAGTTTGCATTGCAATAAATACACTTTTCCCTGATACTTTCAGATACTTTGCATTGCACAAAGATCTTCTATGGATCTTGAAATTTGCTTGAACTCTTCCATAAATTCATCAAAAATATCTATGATCATCGTACATACCTCTGCAAGCTACTAGAATCAAGCACAAATCTCAAATAGAGGGTTTGTAATATTTGCATGACAACTTCCCCCAAGGCCAGATGTCCTAGCTTAGTTACTGGATGAGGTTCCAGTACCAGAATCAAGTGCAAACCCATTCACTACACTATGATCACTCATATTCACTCGTGGCTTGTTCATCTGATCTCTAATCTCTTCAAATTTTTCTTTTCCCTTCTCATCTTCCTTCAGATTCCTGTTCTTGTCTTCCAGATCTCTCCTAGTCACATTTTTGCTTCTACAATACATATTAATGTGAACGGATTTATTTTTCAAGCATAACAAACAACATTTCCTTGGACAGGTTTGAAGTTCATTTGATTTCCCCTTGATTTACATTGATTAGAAACATTTCCAAACTTACCACATGCATAACATCTAATAATTCTCTTATTTTGAGAGTTATTCATTATACTTCTGCATTTATTTTCATTATGATCATACTTATTGCATTTGAAATATTGACCGGTAAAAGATGGCCCGCTATTGATCACTCTATTTTCGTATTGACTAGCCATATGACCAAATTTATTGCAAACAAAGCAATTACCATTGAACTTATGAGCATGAGTTTTCTTTACCAGAGGCTTTCCTAAGTTGATCTTTTATTGTGTTGATTTGGAGGTTTCACCCTTCTCAAATCCAAAACCTTGAGTATCATTGAGATTCCTTGGACTCGTAAGCGACTCATCAAGCCTAGTTGAGTTGACCCAGAACTTCTCCTTGTAATAATTCACAACATCAAGATCATATCTAATAAGTACCTTCTTTCTAAGATCTTCCTCATGTTATCTAGAATCTTGCAAGTCAAGATTTAGTTGTCCATTCTGACTCTCAAGTCTGTAGCATTCTCTAGATTTTTCTTTTAGGTACTGAGAAATCTTCTCCTTATGCTTCTTCCTTTCTTCAATCTCTTTTGTCAATTTCATCACAATGAATTTCATCTCATTCTTCTGGACAACATGAGCTCTAGAAAGTTTCTCACCCTCTTTTGTCATCTCCTTTAGGGCTTCTTCATCAATGCTTTGACTTTCTTTCTCTTTCATCTTATCAAAATGTTCCTTTCTTTTATCCCTTTACTTGTTCAACTGATCCTTCAATGATTCAATGAAGTTCTCAACATCTTTAAGGTTTACTTTCACTTGCCAGACCTCAACTTGGGCTTGATCAAGATCCTCAAGTGCTACAACAAGTTGATGCTTAAGACTACCATAATCCATTGACTCACCTTCCTGGATCCTCCTCAAGATGTTAGTCTTCTTTCAAGGAACTATGCTTTGATACCAATTTTTGGAATAAAGGAACACTAAGGGGGGGGGGGGTTGAATCAACATTATTCAATTTTTAATATTCTTAATCTGATTCTTTAACAAATTAGCTAAATTGAATAAAACTAAAGTGCAAAAACATAAAGTAAATAACCACAATACCATAACACCAAGATTTTTATGTGGAAACCTAGTTGAGGGAAAAACCACGGTGGGATTTAGACCCACAATATTAATATACCTTGTTATAAGTATAATAATATTATATTAGGGGAATGCACATGCATTCAGGGACATTGCCTAGGGCCCACTGCTCAAATTATAATAAAGGCTACAACCACGTAAGTCCCACTGCCTTACAAATTATTATATATAATAATTGGAATATCTAAGCTGATAAACAACATCTATTTGTTCTGACAACACAATTAATATTTTTGAAGATTATTATGGATTGTTATATCTTTTTCCTTTGTGTCTTTGAAACTGTTACATGTACCTTGAATAAATGAATGTGATTTACTAATACTAATAATTTGTTGTTATATGATTTAGCTGTAGATACATCTTCTGCTCCTTCTGTCACATATATGATTGAATCTCTCAGTCAAGCTCATTTTGGCATGAATTATTATTGACATTCATATATTTGACTTGATATAGTTGAGTGTAGGCATTTCTTCATGATTGATAATCATGAATATGTGACTTCCCTTCATGTATTTGTAGTGGTGGTTGATACTTATATCACAGAGAAATGTCATTTTCTTGATATTATCAACATTCTAATGACTATTTCATTGCATTGGCAGTGCACTGATGAGATCTTTGTTGTTGATTTGTCTAGGACTATTATATATATTTCGATTGGTTATACATGATTTATTCTCCATAGGGATATGGCATGTTCATATAGTGACTACATATACATCTATGACCCTAAGACTTGCAAAATAATATGTCCTTTAGCTACACCATTGTCTCTAGCAGTAGATATCAGTACCGCTTTTTGGCATCTTCATTCTCGCTCAAAAAAGGGTAAATATGCTTCTATCATTATGCTATACAAGTTACACTAGCATATGCACTCAGATGATTTATTTAAATGCTTTGGACTACAAGGGAACATTCTTTATACCCGTTGCATGGTGTTTTCATTGTTCTTCTTTAGTGTATTCAATCATTGTTGACAGGAAATGATTTCTTATATAAATATGTTGTCTCTACATGCTTCTTAAGATTGTGCATTGTTCACTCTTAATCTTCTATGCTACCCTTCATGTTGTGACAAGGTTTACATTGTAATCTTATTAGGGTCTACTGAATCTTGACAGTGAAAGGATTGTCTTTTTTGCCAAAGTTGCACCTACATAGCTACCATATTGACAATATTCTCTCTATCTCTAATCAGTATTAACCAGCAACAAGACTATTTCCTTTGACTATTGTATATACTATTATAGGACTGTGAAAAACACTAATCTTTGCTCATGAATGAAGTGTTCAATACATTGGATCAGCTGTAAAGTTTCTTTTTGAGAGGCTCAAATATATCAATCTAGTTGTGGATGCTTACTCTGTTTGTCCTTAAAGTTACATTATAATTGTCTTTGACAAAGAAAAATCATTTCTTTACCTTGAGCTATATGACTGGCATATATTCATTGTATATAAAATCTCTCCTATGACTGTATTTAGGGTGATGACTGTTACTAATATTTGAGGACTATTATATGTACTAAATATAGCTTTTACACATGCTTGTACTTTTGTATATGAGAGTGAAAAAAACATAATATTGTGAGATTTTGCCAAGATCAATAGCTGAATGAGATGTACAAATAGAGACAAAATATAGGACAAGAATAAACTATATTATCATCAATAGATAAATGATCAATAGTTCTTTAATACAATGTATATGAGCTTGTATATATAGGTAAGGCTATATAGATATGTGAGCACACAAACATGACATGTGGCTCAATAAGGAACAAGGGTAGGTAGGAGAAACAATAAAATATTCTACATGAGGTGGATCACCCACCATAGGTGGAATTATCCCTCCACAATAAGTGGATATGATAGAGTAGTAAGAAGATCAACATCATAAAAGGTGGAAATTCTCCTACACACACTATCCCAATGTGGCACAAACACCCAAGTGTCTCATACCCAAACTACTATGAAATGCATTTCCTAAGTAAACTTAAGTAAGGTGTAATAATATCTAAGATGAATAATTATTTACACCAACACCACCCCTTAAGTGCAACTTAGGGGAATGCACTAAGTCTACAATGCAACTAAGCAATGCAAGATGGCTCCCGGTTACTAGGCCATGTTAGGTACCCATGTACAAATGCAAATTCATGCAAACCAATGCAATCAAATCTCTCACAAAGAAGGGAAAGAGAGAAAAACCCAATGGGAAAAAAACCTCCCCCAAAAGAGAGATGAAAACTATACAAGAGAAATTTCATAGAAGAATGTGAGGAACAAAACCCCACGTGAGGAAAAATTCCCCCCCATATGAGAGAAGAAAAGAAGATAGGAAGCCCCCCCTCAATGTGGAATCTGCAACAATGATAGAAGATCGATGATGTATGAAGAAACTACTCCATGAACATTGAACAAAATTCCTCCCCTTCGTAAGAAACAAAACCAAAGGTGTATTAATGAAGTCTCCCCAATCATGAAGGGAAGATGTATGAAAAAAACTCCTAATGACTGAAATTTCTAAAAACTGCTCAAGTATCCCCATATCGATGCTGAAAGATACCCCTTCCAAAGGTGGTAAAATGCTCAACACTGCTAAAAAAGGTACTCCAAGATCTAGTGGAGATGGATGTAGAACATATCCCAAAAACTCACATGTCTCCTCTAAACATAAAGAGACATCTTCCAACTGCTGTACATAAGTATCCACAATCATGTCAACCTTGAAAAAATGATCATGTAAAGAATGAACAAGAGGGTCAAAATGTTCCTCACAATAGTCGAAGAAGGATCATCTTCATCAAAGAGAAGATGAATATCATCAATGATGTCTCCCAAATCTGCGATGTAGGATTCCACAAACAAACCTGCAATGTCTGTCAAGTAATCATCACATGAATTTGAAGCTAGAAGACATGATATATCATGTCGCATTGAATCACATGAAGGCAAAATGGTCACACTATCTGCATCATCAGGTGCAATAGGTGATGTGATATCAATAGGAGGAGATGAAACACAAGGCTCAAGAATGGGGTCATATGTGAGAATCCCCAAGTTCAAGTACCCAAAGTTCTCCTCAAAATCTGAACCATCACAAGAAGTATGCTCATCATGTGTAGAATCATCATATGTGAAATCATTATCATCAACAAAATTTGAAAAGGAGTATAACTGAGATGCATGATCAACCACCCCAGTCACAATGATAGCACTAGTCTCCAAGTCTCTAATTAAAACTGACTCAGGTGTGAACTCCACAATTCTCTTAGTTGTGCCATGTGTGATTTGATAGATGGAAAGGAGATTGTTTGTCAAATGGGGTACACACAACACATTATTGAAGGAGTTATCCCCAATGGCAATAGATCCTTTCCCAATCACATCAATGTATGTATGATTGCCCATCAAAATATGTGGCATGGTGCAAGGCTCAAATATGGAAAACATGGAGTGCGAAAATGCCATATGATGAGAAGCCACTGAATCTAGAAGCCATCTCCCTGAATCATGACTTTTAGTGGCACATAAGCTTTTCCTTTTCTTGTCCCAAAAGAGTGAGTCTTCCCACTTGTAGAAGCCATGAATGCTTGCCCTTTTCCTTTTGATTGCGAGGAAGTGGAAGCTGATGAATCATCCTTCTTTTAAGAATTAGGAAAATCAATGTTATGTTTTCTGAGGATAGGTGTGAGCTCATCAATCTTCTTAGAATGGCAACAATGCTCATCATGACCAAAATTTTTACAATAGGCACAAGTAGGTCTCTCTCTCTTTGGTGAATTGTCTATCTTGGAAGAGGATGAGTCTCCTTGTTGTGGATAAGATGGTGCTTTTTCCTTAGGCTTTGATTGCCATTTCTTCTTGTTTGAGTTGTCCTTTCCATCATTTCCTTTGTTCCCTTGATTTGCCACTAATTCTTGAGACTTAGAACTCTTAAGAATTCCCATGCTTATCAACTTACTTTGTTTCATCATCAAGATTTCAGCAATAATGTCAAATGTAGGCATTGTGTAGCTTGAACTCATTGTCATCCTATGGGTTTGGAAACTACAAACAAATGTTGCATATTCTTGTGGAAGCTTGCCCATCAAATTGAAGATAAATTGAGTATCCTTCTTATCAATGCCACAATATTTGAGTTGTGCCCTCAAATTTTTTACCTTAGTGACATAATATTGTATAGTATCAAAGTTCTTGGGATCCAACATGGTGAGATCACTATCAGTTTGTTATCCCCTAATCTCATCAACTTGACCATATAAGTCTTAAAACTTTTGCCAAGCATCCTTGATTAGAGTACCCTTCTCAATATGAAAAATAAGATCTATTGATACATACTTTCTTAAGGTACCAATTGCCATGATATTTTTAGTGAGCCAATCCAAGCGACCAACTAGATCAACCTTAGGATCAGCGGGAGAAACAATAGTTCCATCAATGTAATGAGTTAGTCCTTTTTCCATAAGTATACTCCATGCATCGATTTTCCAAGTAGCATAATTATGAGGAGTTATGAGAGGAAACTTAGAAGAACCCATAGCAGAAAAGAGGAAGGAACACAAGAGCACAAAATCACAAGAGACACCCCACCCAAATTCAATGAATCAAGGTACCCCCCCAAACAATGATGATTTTGGCACTTTATATGTAGTGTGTGTACAATAGGCCACTTGTAAACAATGGAAAGGTGGACTTATGATTTTGTTTTACAACTTCCCTAATAGCCTTAGAACTACAATGCAAAAGACCAACAAGATAGATCTATGCAATACAAGTGCCAAATTGGCCAAATAAGACCATATGATGAAAGTATATTTTCTACCCAAAATTTCTACAAACTGAAAGCATATTATGAGATTAGACAAAAAAATATGCACTTTAAAAAAAGCGACACCTAAAAAGGAGTTTGTATGAGCCTAAACAGAGTCCCGAAACTTGTAGAAACGAGCATTGGACAGGTACAGTCACCAACAAATGCATTTTTTGAAAAATATCTCCATCAAAATCAGAAAATAATTCCACCACGTGAAAGCACACGAAATTATAGCCCATTTAAAAACAATTGCAGCAAAAAAGGAGCAAAAATGAGCAAGATATGACCATTTGAAATTGAACTGCAAACTCAAAAAGCTCAATGAGAGGGGCTTGCAAAAATTTCTAAAAAATTGATGACGTCAGCAAACTATGAGTCTAAATTTGATGTCTGTCTAGCCATCACAAAAACATCGCCTTCTCGCCTAGGTGGCATCCGTACTGTACGAATGGATGATGGGGTTGCTGATGTGGCAACATGAGATTAGCTGATGAAGCTTACATGTCTGATGAGTTGGCTGTTTACATGGCGGTTAGGACATCCAGTTGGCAGAATGATGTCAGCACCTATGGGAACCGGCCATGAGTGAGACCCGACGGGCACGCAGGTACTAGAGATGTATGTTGCTGATAGAAGACCGACACCAAAGGGTGCCCGACTAGAAGGAGACCCGATGGTCAGTGGAGGATTCACTGCTGCTGGTGGATGTTTGTCAGTGGTGGTGGGGCCGACAGATACAATAGCGGTCATCGACAAGTATAGCAGCACGTTCGACAGGTACAACAGTAGTAGTTCGGTCGGGATCACAACGGATGATAGCTGGAGATGGAGGTGCTGGAGAGTTGAGGTAGCTATCGGTGGAGCCAAAGGTGGTGATGGCAGCTGGGGCCATGGTGGTTGGCCCTATAAAAAGAAAAGTTTGTAGTACGAGGATCACGGGGGTTATGTTGACCCCCCCAAAAGTTGATTTTTTAATTATTTTATTTTATTTTGATTTTTTTTGTAGAATTTTTTGAAATTTAAATTTTATTTTTTGAATTTTTCCTGTGGAAATCAATTTTTTTTTTTTGGAATTATTTTTAAATAAAAATTTTGAAAATTGTACAAATATAGAAAAATTGGCGAAAATTTTTTTCTCACCAAAATAAGTCGACTTTATAGTCAAAATTCCTTGAAATGGTTACCCGGACACAATGGCGAGGTTGGATCTGGTCTAGGACGCCTCCAAAATGTGCTTCTCCTTAGATTTGCCTCTTGATATCACAATAATTCCTCTTAAGGATGAATCAATGACACTCTAATGGCTCTAATACCATGTGAGATTTTGCCAAGAACAAAACTCAATGAAATGTACAAATAGAGACAAAATATAGGAAAAAAATAAACTGTATTCTCATCAATATAAAAATGATCAATAGATCTTTCATACAATGTAGATGAGCCTAGATATATTGGCAAGGCTATATGGATATGTGAGCACACAAACATGACATGTGGCTCAATAAGAAACAAAGGTAGGTAGGAGAAACAATAAAATATTCCACATGAGGTGGTTCACCCACCGAAGGTGGAATTATCACTCCACAATAAGTGGATATGATAGAGTAGTAACAAGATCAACACCATAAAAGGTGGAAATTATCCTACACACACTATCCCAATGTGGCACAAACACCCAAGTGTCTCATACCCAAACTACTACAAAATGCATTTCCTAGTAAACTTAAGTAAGGTGTAATGATAACCAAGATGAATAATTATTTACACCAACAAAGATGGCTTTATAAATTTTTCTTAAGGTCTTCATTTTGCTTTGATATAAAATGATGCATTCATGCTTAAATACCATCTCGATTATTGATGTCTATTGCAGGGAAAAGTTGGTCCTATTCACGATGATGATATATACTTTAGGTCTAAAAGATTCTTATAAATGTAGAGCACTACATCACATGCATCTTGACAAAGACTATTGTAAAGTTATAATGACTGCATATTTTGGTAATTTCACTATTTTGTTTGAAAATTCCTTTGTCATTTTTGAAGATGTATAATGACTTTGGATTGCTTGTAATGTTAGAACTTGTTCATTCATTACTTTGCTGATCTCCCAAGAACATTTAAAGATTGTTCCGACTTCTTGAAATTTGTCGTGTGCACTATAAATTACTGTCAGATCTCATTTCAAAATCTGAGACTACTATATATGACTGAAATTTTGTGATAAGGACTCCTTGCTCATAACTATGCATTATAACACTATGGTTGTGTCTTTCTTCTCTTACATGATTATCATTGACTGCAATTTCATATATATTGGAATTTTTTTAGTCATAGACACTCATCTGCCATGTGTAGACTAAATTCTTGCTCTAAGAATGATTATAGAGTGTTTATTACTAAATAACACTTGAACTTAAAATCCTCACTATGACAGTAAATTGAATCTTTGTGACAACCTTAAAAGTTTTTCTCTGAGTGCTCAATGTGAAGGCTCAATCACCACTATTTTGTAAAATAAATGACTGCAATCATTTTTTTTTAGAATAGACAATCATCATTTTACTCACCATCACTATGATTGCAATCAATTTCTTCTTGTTATCCTTTCATGGCTATGACCCATGGCTACTATATTCTAAGATATATTCACTTTTTTAAATCCTACATACATGACTCTCTATGATGATGTTTTTGAGTCTTGATCATCTTGGATTTTTTTTTAGAACATTTTCTATTTTTCCATTGCCATGCTTTGTTGGTGGTTTTTCATCAAAGGTGACAAGACATCTATCACTACTATCTGTATCTTTGAGTTTGGATCTTCTTCTATTGAGTCTTTGTAACCATGAACCTATATCTTAAAGGTGCTAATATTGTCCTTGATATTTTTGGTACTGTCCTTGGCCATTCCCATAATCGTAACCTTTATAGTGTCTCAAGAATTTATGAAAATATTGATAGTATGTTTGAGCAATTTGTCTCAGGTCTTCTTATTGTAAGTTATGGGCTGACATCTACATCAAATCATTACCTTACTGTGTGAAAGTATTTTTGAACAACAAACTACCTTTTGTAGGCTATTATGCTGCTTTCAATACCTTTGTTGATAAACTACTGTAGCTGCTTCTATAGAAGTTTTGTGGTTGTCTTTCTTAAGCATAATGTAAAAGTTTAGTACTATTAAATTTGTATTTAGCTTCTTAGTTTTATCAGTCACATGATGTCTCTAGTCACTTGTTCACTATTAAATGTAGCCATATTCATTGTTGTATGTATCGCCAATGAATGGTAGCTTATACTATCATTGCATGACGTTATATAGGACTATGGAGATTGTTGTATTCATGTTCATCAACTGATTGGTGTAACCCTATGAGTAGTGACATGTATGCTGAGTTCAACCCCTTTGGAAGATCATTTTAACCCTTATACATGATATTTCTGAAATGAAAACCTGTATGTATGCATAAAACAAACAAGTTAGATAAAAACATGTTTCTCACTGATATATCATGGCATATTTTTTGTAGTGATTTGCTCTATTCAGAATATGATATAGAAGTGTAGGCACACTAGGAGTAGCATAGTGTATGTAGGAGTGAAAGGAATAGCCCAAAGCTCTAACCAAATCATTTTCCTCTCTATTTCAGGTCATTTCATGAGGTGGATAGCGAGATGCTTGCATCAACGAAGCTAACTAGAAGACCTTCTTCAGAACTCATCAACCTATTCAGGTAATGACGTGTTCTTTCTTTCCCTTATTCCTACATTCTTTTGTTCCTTTTGTTTTTGTACTTCTATGATTAGTGTGATCTTTTCTCAGCTATTCCCATGGCTTGTGTGGAATCTTGTGAACAATTTGTACTTTATAAATAAAAAAATATACACGAAGATGTTTTATTCATGTATATCTTTCTTGATTCAAACATTTCATATTGAAAATAAGATACTTGTATGGAATACATGTTTATCTAATAAAGATAGAAAACATGGAAAAAATTTGTGCACCTTTTCTCTGCAATACATAAGACCTATAATAGGTCATCAAAATTTTAGTTTTGACAAAATTTTGGTAACAATATCATGATTCAAAACAGATTTTGGTTTCTCAACATGGCCTTATTGGTGACCATAAACTCCACCTTCATCAAAAATTAAATTTCTTGAGACAATAAGCTTGTTAGTGAGGGGATTATACGATCTATAAGCCTTGCTTTTCTCACTATACCCAATAAAAATAAATGAATCAATTTTTGAATGTAAATTTTGTCTATTCTGATCAAGTACATGGACATAAGATAAAAAACCAAAAAAATTGAAATGATTAACATTAGGTCTTTTCCAATACCATGCTTCACGATGAGTCATATTTTTAAGTGTACTAGTGGGTCTTTAATTGAGAATTTATACTACTATAGAAACTTTACCTCCACAATAAGAATTGCTAAATACATTAATTTATAACATAAACCTTTCCATTTCAGCCATTGTAAGATTATTCCTTTCAACTACTCTATTCTATTGAGGTGTGTATGCAAAAACTCCTAATGTCATTAGATAACTATAACTCTGGAAAGCCTTGAAAAAATTCTCCTCCATGATTAGTCCTTGAGAATTTAAGTTTGCAATCTTTCTTATTTTCTATGAGGGAGTTTAACCTCTTGAATGCATCTAGGGCTTCATCCTTGGCGTTCAAAAAATATACCCAATGATTTCGAGAGTAATCATCAATAAAGGTGATAAAATATGATGGCTTGGCCAAACTCTTAGTTTGCATAGGACATAGATATTTGAATGACCAAGTTGAAGTGGGTGATGGGTCCTTAATGCATTTCCCTTTGAAAAATTTTCCGTTGCATGTTTTCCTTTAGTATATCCTTCCCAAACCTCCTTATGCTTCCGAACCTTGGGAAAACCAAATATTAATGCATGTGATGTCATAAGCTTCAAACTGGGAAAATATAAATGCCCATAGCTAAGATGCCATAGCTAAGTTGTATCCTTATATTCCATATTTGCAAGGCTATTGTTATGTTCGCTTAAACTCAAAAGGAACATCTTGTTCTTTTTCATAGGCACCATGGTGATCACCCTATTGCCCTTATACTTATCATAGATAATACATGTCTTATTATCATATACAAGTTTATACCTATTTTCATATAACTATCCAACACTTAAGAAATTGTTTTTTGATTATGGAATATAATAAATATCATCAATACTTTTTATACCTTTTGTGTGGACCTCCATAGCTCATTTTCTCCCAATCTCTAATGATTTATCATCGCCAAGATAAATCTTGGATTTGAAACTTTTATCCTTTTCTTAAAACAACTTCTCATTCTCTATCATATGGTGAGAGCTTACAAAATATAGGTACAAAACATCATTATTAAAATGTTTACCTTTCGCATAAGATAAAAATAAGTGATCCCGAGGATTCTCACCACTTTCTCAAGCATAATTAACACTTTTACCTTCTTTCAACCTGCAATCTCTTTCAAAGTTTGCATACCTATTACAATGGTAACATTTAACATTTCTCTTATCAAATATACCTCTACCTCTTCCTTTTGAGCTAACTCTACCTTTGTTTCCTCTTGAAAAATTTTGGCTTTTCCTTTACCTTTTCCTTGATCATTTTTTGTGCTATTGCTACTTGTATTTTCACTCTTTGTGATTTGTAATTTGGAGGAAAATTATTTCTCTACACCTTCAAATGAATCGTTCAATCTTTCTTCATGAGACATCATAAATCCAACCAATTGATTGAACCGAAGGGTTTTCCAATCCTTTCTTTCTTCTATGATTATGAAAACATCATTCCATCTTGGTGTCAAAGTTCATGGCACCGTTTGTTATCAAAAATTCATTTCTCACATCTTCCCCAGGTGTAGCCATTTTATTAGCCATATCTTTGACTCTGACACAATAGTCACTTATACTTTTATCTTCTTGCATCTTCAAATTCTTGAATTCTCTCTTGAATGTCTATAACTTTATAACCTTAACTTGAGAACTACCTTTGTAAGCTTCCTATAGAGTCCTCCAAGCATCTTTGGTAGTTGTTGCTCATGAAAGTTTTGGAAATAAGCTCTTATCAAGAGCTATTTGAATGTGAAACAAATATTGAGCATTCTTCTTCTTCATATCCTTCTTGGATATTTTTTCATAAGAAGGAAGGGTATTCCAATCAAGCTAACTCATCATAACCCGATTCAATAATCTCCCACAAATATTTTCTTATGAATAAGGTTATCATTTTAATGGACCAATAATCATATTTATTACCATCAAATTTTTGAATGAGCATGATATTAGAATTCGACATGATTAATATTGAAACAAAACTATATTACCTACTCTGATACCACTTGTTGATATTAAAACAACTCTATCTCCTCCAATCCAGTTGATAAAAATAATCATAAAGAAAAAAATAATAACATAAGATACTTATAGCTCCGAGAAATACCAACAAGCATGAAACTAAATCAATCACAAATAGAAAAACATAGCACCCCTATATCAGAGTTGAATATATAAAAATGGTGTTTTTTATTGCAGCTCACATAAAATAATACAAAGGTCTGCATATATAGATTTTTGAACCTCTTGGATAGAATTCGAGCTCTCTACAAATAGGGCATGCACAAATAAAAAAGATAGCTTGGGTAGCATGCATTATTGAATGGAAAAATTAATTATAGTTTCAAAACTATAGGTTGCAAACTATAATTTTGCAGGGACATACATTATTTAGCCAGAATTAGAACTAGAAGTTTGGAATCTAATTCAATAACTAAATATAGTAAACTAAGAATTGTAGATAATTGCTTTGAGCTGTGGTTGTCAAAGTGTGTTGCACAAATTGGTAAATGTGTGCGGTGGATCTTGCAGTGAATTGAGAGCTCAACATCAGTTCTCCACAAATTTATCCTGAATTTAGGGCATTTATAATGACTTGTGAATCTCCTTCTATGTGAATTTTTTCAATATAATGGAAAAATAAATAACTAAAGTACTACAACTTTTTTTCTTGTTCTCACATTTCTATTTATTTATTTATTTATTTACCAATCATAGAACTAAACCCCTTAATAATGCGGTTATAGTTATAATTATCTAAATTCATTGACATGAACATAAGCTGAAAAGGTTAACATTATTACCATGACACTCTCATTGAATATATCTTCAATAATTTGTATGGTTAATACTATATTAATTGTATAATTATTATAATTAACTAGCCCACCCAAGGATCAATTCTCACGTGTTGTTATTTATTCCATTACTATCATTATTTCTCATTTGAGTTCCTTGAGTATTAGAATATTATTAGTGACAGTAAAATATCTCCTACTTATCACTTGATGAGCTTAAGGGGCTATTTAATGAATTGTTGATAAGGCATTACAGTTGTTGAAGGTTTTGCAAATGAGGTTGCAAGTTGAGTGGGTTTAACCTTGGAGGAAACTCCATTGTTAAGTGTGCTCAAGTTGGAGTAGTAGTGACCTCCCAAGAAGGACCAATGCTTCACCTCAGTGAGCATCACCTAGATGCAATGAGTGCTAAGTTTACCCTTTGGTTCTTGTGAACCACTACTGATGAATCATTGGTCAATGAGTTTGACTCAAAAACTACACAGTTGAATCCTGATAGCAATATCATAATCTGAATTCTTTAAAAAAATATGTATATAAATAAAATATAACATAAATACAATAGTAACAACTTGATTCTTGATATAAATATAATATTCTATTTACCCTATAGCAATAACCATCAGAACTATTACTACTATTGCTAACATTGATATTATTAACTTTAGGTTTTAATAATTATCCAAGCCTAATTGCTGTAATTTTATTACCTTAGCTCTTAACACCTATACCTTGTATATTTTAGCAAATCGATACTTGTCACTGCCTATTTAATTTACAACATTAAATCTCGGTAATATTAAATTTTTATTTTACATGATATCATACCATGGTCTGATCTTTATCCATAGTAACTTTAGATATTAACAATAACAGTTATATCAATCAAATATTTATATTCTCTAATTCCTCGTATTCATTCAATGAGGTAAGATTATTTAACTATAGAGCCTTAATCCTTCTACACGGTGTAATTTCTTTCAAGAACAGATACAATATCTAGAATATGTAATTACTGTTTATAACATGAATAATGAAATTGATGGTGTCTTGTTCAATTCATCAAAATTCTCGTTATCAAGAAACAATTAATGGTGTCGTAGAACTCTGTTATCGTCCCCAACTACCCATAGAGTGAGTACATTCACCATAAAATCTGAAGCTAAAGATTGGGCACGGTCCCCATCATAGTGTCAACATAGATTTTGGTTTCCAAGTCACTAATCTCCACGGCAGGTAAGATAACCTACTGCCATAGCAATGCAATTTCTACCTACTGAGGATCGAGTTTAACCTTGATTTTAATGGTAATATCATGCTGAGTAGATTGCGTTATTCTAACTTAACTATAATATTATTTAATATGATTTAAGAGGTGCGAATTTTTATAGGGGACTATGTTTCTAAAGACAGTTTGTCTTGAATATGCTATGTTGCTGGTGTGGAAACTACATTAGAATGTGGTAGGATCACTTTTGCACACATTATTGTTTGTAGAGATAGTTAGGCTTACTTACAAAATGTGAAAGAAAATAAGATAAAACACTCCTCTCCTTTCTTTTCAATGATATATGGTTACAACTTTACTGTCATGTGTCTCTTTTACTTAGAAAATTCTATGCTTCTAGATGTATTAATGCACACAAGGATTATCTGCAACAAGGCAGTAAGGAAGACATATTCTTATGCAGAGAAATCTAGCATCATTTTCAGAGGATTGTGCAGATTACAGCAATTTCAATGTTGCCTTTCCCCTAAATCTCAAGAGCTAATGTACGCGTGAATATATTTAAAAAGTAAAAAACACAATCTGTTTAAATACATAATACAGAATAGTCGTTGCACTCCCTTTTTCTTTAGTGGAGCCATCAAGGTAATTTTCATGAGTAAATACAGTCAGTAATATTCTTTTTTGATTTTTATATATATCCTGATACGAATATAAGAGTAGAAAGGAATGCTCTGAAAACTTTGTTCTACTTGTTTTCTATATAGCATAAAGAAAATACAAGAATGTATAATATTTTATTAAACCCATAGGAAGGATGGTAGCAAATGCAATCCGAACATTATCTCTTACAAGACATAACTCACTACAAATGATTCCCAGAATAGGTATAGAGAACTCGAAAAGTAATAATAAATATGCAAGTATATGCTTTTTTTTGTCATGCACATACAAATTTTTTACAGTAAATAGGAAGGATGGTAGCAAATGCAATCAGCACATTATCTCTTACAACACAACTCACTACAAATGATTCCCAGAATAGGAATATGTATAGAGAACTCCAAAAATAATAATAAATATATCTTTTGTCTTGCACATACAAATTTTTTTTACAGTAACACTCAGCAGTGATACATAACTATGCCTTCTCCTTAGAGTACTTCTGACATGTTCAAGATTTATAGTGTACACACTTAAAAATGATTTGAGATAAATTAGTTAAATATTAATTATTCAATTCATGATTATTCTTTTATTTATAAATAAATTATTTAATTTATTTATATGATTCCTTTCTACACTATTTTTATTATGGTTAATTAAATATTAATTTAATCAATTAAACCTAAATTCTTCTAAAGTCTCTTTCAATTAAATGATTCAAATTATTTGATTATTCCTCTAACCTAAGGTCACATTCCTAAAATTCACATCATCATCCTTCTTGCTAACATAATTAAATATTTTTAATATTCAATTACTTATTTTCTTCAACATCCTTCCTAGTCAAAATGGAGTGAAACACTTGTGTGGCATCACATGCCCTATTATTCATCAACCATCCCTATATCTTTAGTACAACCCTATTATTCCTACTCTAATTAACTACTTGCTACTTTCTACTACTAACTATTAACCTTACAAATAAAGAAGTACAACCTTATATAGTGCTCTCATTACATTTAAATGGCTCAGATCGATTTGAGATCAATGGCCAAGATTACAAGATAGAAACTCTAATTAGGGTTTTTTGAACGCATTATAAAATATTTAATGCTTGACAGTGATACAATTATATTTGATTCTTAAAAAATTCAACCAATAGACAACGATGGTAGGTACATTGAACATTGTGCCTATGTGGTAATTATCTTCTTTTTAATGGATGAGTTAAGTACATTGAATCTGGACACCTTCTCATGAAATAATGTGATTGGACGTAATTATGACTAGGTGCCACCTTAGGTTGTTTGATCTCTCTTACTCATCACAAGTGTGTGAATGAATGAGGCATATCTCTTCATACTCAATATTTCTGTTGATGTGAATGGATCTTCTAACTTTGATTAACTCTTCTTATATTGATCACATGCATTCATTACCATCCTTCACCTGCAACATTTGGCTAAGTTAGTGTCACAATATTATTTTCATTTGTGAATATGTAATCGATTATCTCGACATGGAAACCTTAATAAAATTTTATAATTCTAAGTCACATCTTCAACCATTGACTAAACGTATTCATCTAAAGTTAACAATGATCCTTTCAAAAAATTAAAAGATAATCAAAATGATATAAATAAGACGTTATAATAATGACACTGCAATGATCAAATAAGACAGAACCAAGTCACTATGAGACATAATCTGATTTCTGTTAGTAATCAAATAATCAATTGAATTGATCTCCAACCTGTGAGTGAAACAAACAAAACCAAGTCACTGTGAGACATAATCTAATTTCTATCAGTAATCAAATAATCAAGTGAATTGATCTCCAACCTGTGAGTGAAACAAAATAATCAAAATAGATGCAAATTGGTTGTCAACATAGTGTCGTCTCCCTTATATGAACTCGATGTGACAAGTTCACCACCTTTCAAAGCCGTCGATTCCAATTAGATAATTCACTATCAAACTACTGTCAGGGTGATAATGTAATTCATTATTTGCAAAAGTTGCCTTGCTGCTGGAAACGTTTTGGCCAAGTATTTGTATCTATTCATGTGAAAAATCTATTCGAGTTACTGGTTATTAATCTTCTATCTCATAAAGATTATTTAACTGCGAAATACTGAAAAATATCACAACTGCAACTTCACAAATAAAAGCACGTAGAAAGAAATATGCAACACGATGACACTTTATTTTTGGACAATTGTCCCTGGAAAAACCTCGAAGGGAAAACCAATACTGCAGATGAGGAATATATATTAACTATAGAAAATCAAGAGATACAAATACTGCTTGCCTCTTACTGGCAGAGCTTCGACGACCTCCCAATTTTTCTTGCTGAGATTCCACCCTGCTACCATCCCAGCACTATCACTACGCCCTTGCTAACACTACAAGACTACTTGCAAACACTGAAAGTTTCTCCACAAACTTCATATACTCCAAATGGCCCTTGATCCCTTTTTATGCTACTCTCATTGGAAAACCAATGGCCGAGATTAATTCTCAATCAACGACTAAGATTAATAACAACTAAACAACCCTAACAAAATTGATTGCTAGAAGTTCCTAAAAGAGATCAAATAATTATCAAATAATTAACAAATAATTGTCCCTATCTAACAAAATTGTTCTAGCAAACAATTATTTACTAATTATTACATATGGAGAACCAACTGTCCTAGGTAACCAAACTAACACTCCCTCTTAGCGAGGAAGTTGTTCTGCATGACACCCAACTTCTCTCTGAAGAAGATGAATTTTGCCTTCCCCAATGCCTTTGTCAGAATGTCTGTTATTTGTTAATTTGTAGGTATAAACTATAGCTGAACAATCCCCCGCTGTACACAATCTTTGATGAAGTGATACCTGATGTCTATATGTTTCGACCTATCATGAAACACCAGATTCTCAATCAACTTGATGCAACTCTGATTGTCATAGTGTATCACTGTAGTCTCCACCTTCTGACCAAACAAGGCTAATAGCAACTTCCAAAGCCATATAGCTTCACATGTCACCATGCTAGCTACTATGTATTCTGACTCTGCAGAACTCAGAGCCATAGACTTCTTCTTCCTGTTGAACCAAGAGACAACTCTTGATCCTAGACTGAAACAACACCCTGAAGTGCTTCTCTTGTTTGTTGTACTACCTTCCCAATTTGCTTCACTATAGTCCAGCAACCTGATTCCTTAACCTCGAGCATACTTAATCCCATTATCGATTGCACCTCGTAAATAATGTAGCACATTCTTTGTCATTGTCCAATGTACTCCCTTTCGCTTAGCCATGAACTAACTAAGAGATTCTACTACAAATGCTATATCTGGCCTGGTGTTGATCAAATACATGAGAGAATCAATCAACTACCTATATAAGATGGGATCTATATCCTTCTCTCTGGATGTGTCTACCTTCCTCCAATTCATGATCATAGGTGTAGACATGGGTTTGCAATCCTCCATCCTGAACCTTTTCAAGATTTCTATGCAATATTTCCCTTGTCCAAAGAAAATCTCTCCATCTGTCTGCCATACCTCCATGCCTAGAAAGTAGTGCATAAGTCCCAAATCCTTCATCTCAAACTTTGCTACAAGGTCCCTCTTGCACTCTTCTATGAGCCCCAGTGAACCTGTTAGAAATAATTCACCCACATATAGGACAAGAATGAGAATCTCACCCCCAACCACCAATTAGTAGAGGTTTGCATCTACCTCACTCTTCACAAATCCCATTTCCTGCAAGTAACTATCAATGTGCTCATGCCATGCTCTAGGAGCCTACTTGATTCTATACAAAGCTCTCTTAAATCTACACATGTGGGTCTTTTTGTTGTGTGCTACAAAGCCTTCTGGTTATTCTATGTATACCTCCTCTTTCTACTCGCCATTTAGGAATGCTATCTTGACATCTATTTCATGGATCTGCCATCCCATTTGTGCTGAAACTAAGATTACAGCTCGTATAGAAGTATACCTGGCCACTAGAGAAAATGTCTCCTCATAGTCTATTCCCTCCTTCTGAAAGAACCCCTTTTCCACAAAATGTGCCTTGTATTTCTCGATGCTACCATCTACACCATGCTTGATCTTGTAGATCCAGCATGATCCAACCACAACCCTATCTGTTGGTCTAGGAGCTACCTCCCACATAGAATTCTGCATTATTGAGGTATATTCCTCAACCATTCCATCTTGGCACACCTGATGTTGTGCAACCTCCTAATAGCTAGAAGGTTCGCTATCTACCAACTGACTAACTAATGCAACATAGTCATCATACCTAGTTGGTTGTCTCCATTGTCTACTACTCCACCTAGGAGTACCCACTAACTCCTGAGTATTTTTTTGTGTCTACTGAACCTCATGGTTCCTACTCCCAACTATAGAGGATGAAATGTCAACCTCCATGTCTTCTTGATGCATCTCTTCCTGCACCTGTTACTCCATACTCTATGAACTCTCACCACCTAAGCCTATACTGGTACTAGTGATTTTACTCGAGCTTTGCTGCCCTTGACTCAGTTGAGCTATCTTTGGAGCTTCTGTTAGCTGCTCATTCTAATTCTATGCTGGCAAATCTCTGGACCTCCTAAATGCCTTTTCCTCCATGAACTTGACATCACACCTAACTATAATCCTCCTGGTCCTTGGAATAAATATTTGATATGCCTTTGAGGTTTCACTATACCCCACAAAGTACCCCCTCTTTGCAGACTTATCTAACTTGGTACGTGTATCCCTTGGAATATGACAATATGCCAAACTACCAAATATCTTGATGTGACTAACATCTGGCTTCTTTCATGTAAAAGCTTCCTTTGTTGCCATCTTCCCTAGTGCCTTATGTGGAACCCTATTTTGTATGTATACTGTCGTACTACATGCTTCTGCCCATAACTAGCGGGGAAGGTCCTGATCATGTAGCATAGGTCTTGCTGCCTCCGATATAGACCGGTTCTTCCTCTCAGCAACCCCATTCTATTGTGGGTTGTAAGGAACAATTCACTCTCTCTTGATTCCTTCCCTAGTATAGAACTCTTGGAATTCATTCCCTTTGTACTCGCCTCCATTGTCTGACCAAAGAAACTTTATCTTCCATCCTGTTGAATTCTCCACGAGAGCCTTTAACTCTTGGAAGCGACTGAAAACCTCATCCTTGGTCTTCAAGAAATATTTCCAGGTCTTCCTGGAGAAATCATCAATAAAAGTAATATAGTACTTGTATTCTTTGAGAGACTTTGTTGATATTAGCCCACATATATCTAAATGTACTAGATCAAGAATACCCTCACATCAAGTGTCACTCCTTGGAAAAGATGCTTTTACAAACTTCCCCAACACACATCCCTTACATATATCATTATTCTCTGTTCTCATATCTGGAATCCCTGTCATAGTCTCATGAAGAAATTTAAGTGCTCCATGATGTATATGGCCCATCGTTCTATGCCATAGCTCTCTCAGATCTCTAGGATTACTGTTGCTCATGGGTTCCTTAGGAGTATCAAACTGGAACCTATAAAGTTGACCACTCCTAACTCTAGTAGCTATGGGTGATTTTCAATCCTTATTCTTGATCAACACATGAGCCCCTCTAAATAGTACATTGTAGCCTTTATCCTAAAGGACAAATATGAAAATCAGATGCATACCTAAGTCTGGCACATGCAACACATCATGAAGGGAAATCAGCTTTCCATTCTCCCTCTGAAATTGAATAGTCTCTTTCCCAATTGGGCTGAGTTTGGACATGTTCCCCATAGAGATCTAGATTCTGGTATTCTCCTCCTTGTAATTGGAGAAATACTCTCTAACTCCTTTCATATGAAATTATGCCCCACTATCTATATACCAAACACTCTACAAGGTTGAGATAACCATACAAGCTATGAGTGCAAACTCATCCTTCATTCTACATAGTGGCCAAATTTGTGACATCCATAGCACTTGATCTTAGACAAGCTCTTCTTTTTCTTCTCACTTTGTGGATTTGATCCTTTGCTAGACACCTTCCTCGTTTTCCCTTTTCCTACTAGGGTAACATTTTCTTGGTCCATCTCAACTTTATGACTCTTACTACAAGATCCACTGACAAGGCTTATTCTACGCTCCTCCTAAGTGAAATCACTCCAAAGTCGATCCCAACTTGGCAAGGTGTCTTGTCCATTAATAACTTGAACAAAGACATCCCACTACTTAGAAAACCCATTTAGGGCTATGCATACTAGCTCATCATCACCTGGTTTATCTCCAACAACTGCTAACTCATCTTTGACAAGTCTAAGCTTGGTGAGGTAACTTGTCACATCTTCTCCCTTTTTCATCCAAGTATTCCTCAACTTTTCTCTGAGAATCAGCTTCCTGTTAGTGGTCGCCTTTTGGTACAGATTTAGGATGGCATCCCACATTGCCTTCGCTGTATCCAAATCTTTGATATGCAAAACTATATGATCCTTAACACCATCAAGGATTATCCTCCTCACTTTGGCATCTTCCTTTTTATATGTTGCAAGAGGTATTAGATTTGTAGGTACAGTCACAACAGTGGTAACATATTCCTTGATACCATTCTCTTCTAGCAATAAAGAAATTCTATCTTTCTAGACACTAAAATTTGAGGCTCTGTCTAATCTGTCCTGATCTCTTAAACTTGCTGAGGCCATCTCAAGGAATAAAAGAAATAATAATTCTAAAGAGGTCAAACTAGGTTTTATAAACCCTCAATTTTATTTCCTTTGCCTAGGATAAAATTTTTCTACTTAGCTCTGATACCATGTGAAAATTCTCTTGTAGTTACTGAATATCAATCTCCTATCTCATAAAAATTATTTAACTGTAAAATACTGAAAAATAACACATCTACAACTTCACAAATAAAAACACGTGGAAATAAATATGCAACACAGTGACACAATATTTTTGGACAATTGTCCTTGGAAAAACCTCGAAGGCAAAACCGGTATTGCAGATGAGGAATATATATTAACTACAACAAATCAAGAGATATAAATACTACTTGCCTCTTACTAGCAGATCTTCAATGACCTTTGAATCTCTCCTATTGAGATTCCACCCCGCTACTATCCCAACGCTATCCCTGAGGCTTTGCTAACACTGCAAGACTACTTGGTAACACTGCAAGTTTCTCCACAAACTTGATATACTCCAAATTACCCTTGACCCTTTTTATACTACTCTTGTTGGAAACCCAATGGTCAAGATTAATTCTCAATCAACAACTGAGATTAATAACATGTAAACAACCCTAACAAAATTGGTTGCTAGAAGTTTCTAAAAGAGATCAAATAATTAACAAGTAATTGTCCCTATCTAACAAAAAAAAATTATCAAACAATTATTTACTAATTATTACATATAGAGAACCAGCTGTCCTAGCTAACCAGACTAATCCGAAGGTTGTTGGTCATGGTGAAGGATGAATTTGTTGCTCAATTGAAGCCAATTTAGATGTTAAATCATTATCCACCTACGACAAAAATTTTAACAACATCACCACCTTTAGCCTCAGTGGAAATGATGGTAAGTTTGATCGCCACACTAAATATTTGAATTTCCTTCATCGAAGGTGAATTGCTGATAATGAACAAAATCATCATAGATTGTGAAGATTATGTTGAATCTGATATTTATATTCGATCAAATTATCTGAGCCAAGGGTTAAGATTATGCCTATGGCTATCCCTATCTCCTTATCATCAATCTCGATGTCTAAAATGACATGCACATCAAGGCTTTCCATGGAGCTAGGGTTATTCACAATGGGGGAAGGTTTGGCTTCATGAGCTTTGGCATATTCCATTATAAGTGATTAATCCCTCATGTAAAACAGGTTTCTCACTATTATTAGAATGTTTTTAAATACTATCTTCAAGTGCAGAGAGTAAATAAATAGGAAATTAAATGTTCTTATCATTCCTAAAACAATGTAAAATGGAGAAATAATATTAAAAAATGCTAGCAAAACGAGCATCCAAAGTGATCTACCTCATTATAACCTCCGCCATTTTTGACGTGAGATTTATAAGGTCTTTTTTGTTGTAGCCCCCATCTACCATTTCCATCACTCTATCTCTTTTACTATATTTGTCGAAGAAAATTGAAAAGGCTTGCTCAATCTCCTTCCGCTCTCTATAGAACTTCTTTCCTTAATTTTTTAAACATGTAATCTTCGATATGAAAGGATCATCAATTCTGAATTCCACTCCATAAATGGTGTGAATGGCTTTATGCCAACCCTTCACAAACTCTTCTGTCATCCTGGGATCATGGCCGTGCAAATTTTTGAGGTAAGACTCAAAGGCGCCATCTGAAATTTCAATCAACATTTCCTTATTTTGTTCCCACTTCTAGCACGATGTTGATTCTATTAGATTTTTATCTCCCCCAATAATAAAATGCCTCTGCAGATTTAGAAAGTCATAATTTGAATCTCAAACCTGAATCGATGGATATATAGCAAGGCAATGATGAAAAATATGGAAAGATGATTCCACTTATTACAATAAATGACTTTATTCATTTGAAAGGATGAAATCATTAATATTTGTTCATTAGGCAATTTTTTTGGCATTCCTTCATGTCATCTCACACAAGTGTATTAGGAAGGATTCCCTTGTTGTCCACCATTGGATTTCCCCATACACCACACCAAGATTTTCTACATAATCCTCAAGCATGTTGCCTTCTTGAAAAATGTGAGGAACTCAAATTTCATCCAGTTTGGCAATCATAATGAGGTACTCCTAGATTAAATGTTTGATCATCCAGCTTAGAGGCATTTTTTTAATTAGGAAATTAATGATATTGAGTTAATCACTTTCTAACCATACCTTTTTATATGCTCCATGCATAGCAAGTTGAAGCCCAATGTACCTTGAATTTACCAAATAATGTGTAGTTTTTTTGACTAAGCTAACAAATAAATTTCATTATTAGTCAAAAACTTTGAGCAACATTTTGAGGATTATAGAAAATCTCTTCAGTAAATTAGCATATTGCATTTTTTATCCTAAATATTAGCGGATATTGTATAATTTTCAAGAGAGTTTATATTCACCTATATTGGCATAATTTTTTACCTATGAATAAGACTTCATTAAACTAAATTATTATGGTAATCTATTGAAAAATTTCTCCATATTAAAGTAACTTAATGGTTGTTTTTAACAATTTTTATAAATTTTTCAATTTCGAATTTTTGATAGTGTCTCATAATCAGACTATGACTTGTGCTCTTAATTTTTTCCTCCTATATTTATTTTTGTTAAATTAAATGTGCTCCAAATCATTTCAAGAATCTTGGGATTGACATTTTAGAGTCCCTTATAGAAAACAATTATTTTTAAAATAATTTAATTTTAATGGATAAAATAATATTAAGATGAAATAATTACTATTTCTTAGTAAGGATCATGATATTTTAACATGAGATTGTCCCTAATATCAAA
Organism: Cryptomeria japonica; assembly: GCF_030272615.1. NCBI lineage: Eukaryota > Viridiplantae > Streptophyta > Pinopsida > Cupressales > Cupressaceae > Cryptomeria > Cryptomeria japonica. The sequence goes on from NC_081409.1 coordinate 694,143,268, forward strand.
CAATAATATTTTCTATAGCATTGTCTTAATTCATGTAGTGTACAAGTTTCATTTTTATAACTTTTAAATCAAGGAACATTCTTTCATCACCATTAATTGAGGTATGTTTCCTTCTTTTGTTAGAAATGGAATTAAATATTTACAATGGATATATAATTCCACCCATTTTTCATAAAAATTATAACTAAAATTTTGAATTATTAGTTAGAAAAGTATAAAAAAAAATTATTCAATTTACAACCAATGTAGTACCATTAGGAAAAATATGGTTTAATACTACCATTAGGAAAAAGATGGTTTCATATTTTAATTTAATCCATTTTATTTAAATATGATAAAAATAAAAAGTAAACTAGGGTATCACGAAACCAATATAAAAACCAAGATAAATTTTTATTTTAAATATCATATAATAAATTTATTGAAATTTTTTCTCAATTAAATAATTTATTTGTTTATTATCAATTATTTATAAATTTTATTTTAAGATTTTAACTTAAAATGCTAAAAAAATAATTAATACTTTGATTAATCAAACCTAACTAAATACATTTTTGTTTTTTATTACAAATTATTTCTAAAGTTGTATTGTCGGTGAGAGTAGTATGTATTGCACCCTTGCACTTGTCAGAATTATAGAGATACACACATTGTCCACTGTATTCAAAAGTATATCCTACGTAAAAGTCTACTATGTAAACTTTTAATAAAAAAAATTTAAAAGTGAATTGTTGAATTGACCTGATATTTGGACTTCATCAACATTTTCCAGATAATATTATAGATTTAGTTCATTTAAAATAATATAATATTAGAGATAATAATATTATCTCTAATAAAATATTAGTTCATTAAAAACCAAGTCTACCTTTTCCTATTTTTTTTTTTTTTGAGAACTGAACATTACATAAAACACTTCAATGCTACCTCTGAGTTCCAGTCCATTATCAATCTAATTATTTCAATATATTATTTCCTTCTTAAACTTGATCACTTCTTCTTCAAGTTTGGAGAATTTATGTGGCTTTCTCATCGATCTTTATTGAAAATAATCAATGACTTTCTTTCCTTTATCAAACAAGCTTCTCAAATAAGAAATCTTTACTACATTCTTGTGTTTATCTCTATTTTAATCTAGTTTGTCAATGTAGATCAAAACTCTCCTTCCATGTTAGCAACACCATCAACATCATCCTAATCATGCTATGATCTATATTATCCATTTCATTGAATTCTTATTTGAACATAGTGTTGAAATCCTAGATCTACCTTAGTGGTTAACATGTCTCTTTAGGAACCAGAGTCTGATATGAATTGTTGAACATTGCCAAATGTTGAGAGGGGAATGGACCAACATATACTAAAACATGATTAGATCAAATATTCAAATCATTTATTATATACACAACTTCATTCCTCAAACATACATGAAAGTAGATAATAGAAACAAAAAGAATATGCACACAAGAAAACTAAAATTTTACATGGAAAAGACATAGTAAGAATAACATTGATAATATGTATGAAGATTTTTTACAAATATTTAGGCCATAGGCTATGGATCTCACTGGTCTAAACTTGCAGGCTAAGGTACATAAGCTTAAGACAACGTACACAATATCTTCACAACTGAAGATCACTTCTTTAGGGAAAATATAAAACATCTGTCTAGATACAAAAAGGATAAGAGATTGAGCTACAATAAAATTTAGTATCTACCAGTATGTAGATAACAATTCACAACTTAATACTCATCTGATCCAACTTTTATTTATGCACTTTATCACATCTAATCTCTTCATCACTTTCCATTAGCTTTGTATATAACCTCTATCTCATATCAAACCTTCATATTTATATCAATCACATATTACGCACATATAATACTCAGTTAATTTTTGCTTTATATATCAATGAAATCTTCAATATATTCTATTAGGTCGACCTATAGAAATGTAACATGTATATGCATCACCAACCCAAAATGATTTATTAAAATACTCATAGAAGAAAAAAGAGATGTGTGAGGGTTGACACCATGTCAACACAACTTCCAATTATCTCTAAAATGGTTCTATATGCAACCACTCAAACTAAAACAAATAAGTCATTACATACCAATCTATTTTACCCAAACTTTTAATCAAAACCCAAAACTAAGATATGAAAACTAACACAAGATAAACATAACGTGCCCATGAACAAAATTAATGATTCACAACACCTTTCAAGTACTCATCCAGTCAAGGATTGCAACATAATCCTATGCATTATTATGAAACTGTCTTATTCCTAAACACATATGTAAGTAGCAAAAATTAAATTATATTTTTGGTGGAATCGACACATTATGGGCATTCTTAATAGGAATAATTATTCTAGTAGGATAATAGTAAGAGGAATTGAAAAGCATGAGAGCATCAAGATTTGCAAAGTTTAGTGAAGGCTTTTCCTAGGACCCAACTACTTAATATATTTTATTTTATATTGCTACTGCACATGACTTTGAGAGTGGTGTTTATATTATTAAATATTACCTTTATCAAAATATTTTTGTTTCTCACTTTGAGATGTTATAAGTATATCAAATTTCCTAGGATTGGATCTTGGCAACAAAGAATAATGATTAAATTAAATCATAAATGTATTAGTGAAGAAAAATTAATAAAACAACTAGTACCATAAATGAGCAGCCATAGACTCGATAGTCTTGCACAATTGGATATATATTTTAGAGCAGTCAAAATCACTTAATTTGGAGTTGCCTGGTCAAGTAATGTTGAATCTAAAGGATTTATTGTTGACTTCAGATTTATAATTTATTTTTACTTTCCTTACATCATTCTAAAATTTGGGAGTTAAGATCGTTCTAATTCTCCTTTTCTCCATGAATTAACTAAACCAATAGTTGATAAATTGAAATAAATAAAAGATTCTATACATCTAAATATAGCCGAAATATAAAAAATCATATCCTATGGATAGGCAAAAATTATTTCCACATCAAAAATAATGAAAAGTAAAGAAAACATATGGTAACAAATTATAAATTGGATCTAGGTACCCCATATTAGTTCTATACCTAATTGATAAATAGTTGTTTTCTTGGGCCCATTACTTGCTATTGACAAACTTCTTAAAATTATTATCATAAATGAGTCATTATCATTTATTATACAATTTCAATGTTTTATCCATGACTTAAGAAAAAAATTAAAAAAAAGAATATAATGTATTTAATATATTTTAAATAATTAGTTCTGAAAGAACCCATGTAGTTTGATAGACTTTGTGTTGGTTCATGTTGAAATGTGTGAACATGGATTGATGTAAGATAATTTTACTTATTCCAATAAGAGGTCTTTGAAGGTTAGTGTTCCTACTAATGAGATATGTGCTAGAATGTTCAATTTTCTCTACTTTCTCCATATTCAATAATTTTAGATATTAAAATATGAGGTATAATTTAAATGAGGAAAATAAAAGTTTACAAAATTAAAAGATATAGTTTAATTTATTATTCGAACACATTGATATATAATGTAGTTTTTATTAATAAATGAGGGAGAAGCTTGTAGCATTACAAATATACTATAATGGTGAAAAATTAGGGTTTCCACCATTAGAAGAAATAAACCACTAAATTTTACTTAGGCGCCTATTACATTCAAAAGAGGGTAAAACATAATAGATCTAGTCACAAACCAGCAAAGATAAAGACTGAAAATACTGATTGGATTCAAGGGGTGAATTTGTTTACCCTTTTGTGTGTTGAATTGCTGAAAGTAGGGTAAAGTGTTGAAAATAATGGTAAAAACATGGAAATAGTGAGTTACAAATGCGGGACTGAAACCGGCATATGGATATGAGAAGTATAAGTGGATTTTGATATGATCTGTGGAAAAACTCCAAAAATATCAAGACTAAAGCAAAATTTGTCCTGGTCCTCCTAAATTTTTGTACACCAAAAGGGGTTGATTTGTGTTTGCAAATAATGTCAATTTTGAAGATTGTAGTTTTGTACCTGTTTGTTGCACAGAAAAAGAAAGAGAAATATCTTTGTAATAGAGGCTTGCCCAAGATAAGCCCCAGTTTTAGAAATAATAATTAAATAGAGAAAAAATAATTGAATTGTTGTAATTTAAGATTCACCTTTTGAGGAAAAAATAATTGAATTGTTGTAATCAAATGATATGTATCTTTGTGAAGCTTTTTTTGTCTTCATATGGGATTAGGGTTTGATTGACTCTTTGACAAAATAGGATAGAAATATCCACTCCAATGCTTGAATCTTGACTTTGTTGTTTCTCTAAGCCTTGAAGGAACACTGATTACTTGCTCAATTGTTTGAATTCTTGAATGCTTGATGTCATTTGTTTATAATATATACTTACTTATGCATTATATCAAATGAGAGGGTAAATTCTCCTTTTAAACACGCCCATTTGAAAAATTGCTAATTTTCCAACATGAGCCAACATAGAGATATGAATCCTGCTCAAATTTGAAATTTAGCAAAATGGATTTGAAAAGGGGCTAATTTAGGGAGGACCAAAGTGTGGTGCTCTAGTCCTACTCTAATTTAGGGCTTAGATAAGGTTCCATATTGATGTAAAATTTAAAAATATAATAATACTTGAGTGATATTAGTAGAACTAGGTCCCTATCAAGCCTAGGGGTGCAAACGCTAAGATAGGGACCCAAATGTGGTCAAAATTGTACAGGGGTGCAATTTTAGGATGCTACATCTACAAAAAAACACCAAGAGTGTGTTAGGGATGTGCAAATATTAGAAAAACCTCCCACCAAAGCACAACAAAAATTCTTGTAGGGAAAACAAATATTTACCGACTAAACTAAAAGACCAACAAACAGGAAAAAACTAAGAACTCTAAAACACTAAACAAACACCTAGAAAAGATGCAAAGTGATGATTTATTGCATTGGGGTACCCTTTTCCTAGAAATCTTGGCACAAAATAAGAACTTTATCAAAAAGAGAATTTTTTACTTGAACAACAAGAGAACCTCATAGAGTTAGGGGTGGCCTTAACCATCGAAGTAGTAGGGCTAGATCTTGTGGCCAAGGTACTCATGCATCTTGTTATTTTTTGCCCTTCTCCATTATATCTTGTCATGGATATCCTTTAGGGATGCATTGTGCTTGATAGCCACATTCATGCAAGACAAAATGACCTCCTCAATTTTCTTTTTAGGGGCCTTCAGTGTTTTCTTGACCTCTTCCAGTTCAAGCTCGATGCCTGCCATATTGATCTTGGAGTCCATATCATCAATATTTTCACCTACTATTTCCCATTGCCTCAATATGCCAATGAGATCACTAGCAGTTTTCCATAGCCTGTCCTCATCCAAGTCATCCATCTAAGTGTTGGCCTTAGCCTCAACCCCAACTACTGCCTCCAACTGATTGATATTCTTAATGATCGCGTTAATCTTCATGGTTATCAATTTTATCAAATATTACTATCTTTAAACTACTGGAATTATGAAGGAATTGATTGTGTTTTTGTTGATGTCAACACTATCCAAGTTGGTTGCTACCTATTCCGATTGGACATGGTTTTAGATGAGTTTAATAGAGATTATGATCTAGTATGATCACATTGTTGGATTCAGATTTGGATGGTTATTGAAGATGATTATATGCTTGTCATATTCAGTTGGTTCATGATTTCATGCTTTGGAAGCTATCATTTATGTTTTGGTTTGCGGTTGATATTCTTAGCATAGTTGGCAATACCAGTTGGTGATATTTGATGAATTGGCTAAGTGGTTTTGGTTTGACATCTAGAAATAGTTCATATTGTGTTGAAGGTGTTCTTGATCATGTTCTAATTGTTTGGTGGCTTCACATTGGCTGGCATGATGATTTGGTGATCCTATTTGGATTCGTTTGGTTATTCTATTTTATTGACACTAAGGGTTTCTACCAATTGGCATAACGTGTTGCATTTGGTCTTGACAGAATTTCCAGTGCATATAATTGTTTGAATAGGTCCATGCTATGTAATGTAAATCATAATATTGGTCTGGTGGTATCGTGTGATGTAATTTTTTAAATTATATGTTATGGGTTTAGGATTTAGCCAACCTTGTTTATCAAGGTTGATGATTTGTATATATTGGTGATATATTCATGTAATCTATATGGTAAGGTTATCTCTATATTATCAGAGAGTGGTTTACGTGTAAAAAAGGTTATATCATTCAGTAAAGGTTTGAGGAGAGTTTGATATTCCAGGGCAGACATTTGTTCTTAATTGAAACTATATAAAGCATTAGGACATGTTATTTCCACAGTTCATTTCTTTTGGATTGTAGTCTGATGTTTATGTAAGTTAGTGAGACTTCCATTTTGTGTTAACCAGTGTGCTCTAGGTGGTTGGCTTGATTGCAAGTGCAATCCTCATTGTAATATTTCACATACTATTGCAGAAGTGCTATCTGACTATGGGTAGAGTTTACCACCATGGTTTTTCCCTTAACTAGGTTTTCCACATCAAAATATTGGTGTTGTCTATTTTTTACTTTCATTCTTTTTCTTTCACTTTTTTGTTTTCATTGTGCTCTAGTAGAAGGTTTATAATTTACAATAATTGTTTAACTTGTAGAAAACTGATTCACCCCCCTCTCAGTTTTCGTTTGCTTCATTCTAACAATTGGAATAAAAACTTGTTAACAATTGGTATCAAAGAAAGGTCCCTTTTTTGTAAGCTTAACCACTTGAGGAGATCTAATGGCATCAAGTTCTTCATTTAATCGCTACAAAAAGGAGAGTCCCAAATTTGGTGCTACAAATTAAAAATTATGGAAGCAACGAATGAAGATTCATCTAAGATATCTTGGAGCTGAAGTTTGGTAGATAGTCAAAAAAGGATATACACCTCATGATCCTAATTCTAGAAATTTGGCACCTCCCAATGAACAGAAGAGAGTTGATAATGATGTTAGAGAAAAAAGAAGCATTGTTAAGTTCCCTATCTGATGAGAAGTTGTTGAATGTCGTAGAGCTAGAAAATGCTAAGCAAATTTGGTTGAAGCTTGAAATTCTATATGAAGGTGACCAAGAAGTAAATATTGCAAAACTTGAAGGTTTCCAGGTGAGATATGAAAATTTGAAGATGTGAGAAGATAAGAAGATAATTTCTTTCATGGATAGAGTGAATGATATTGTCATGGGAATCAAATGATACAGTGGAACAGTTAATGAGGATGAGATTATTTCAAAAAAAATGAGAGTTCTACCTCTGGCTTACAAGATGTAAGATACTATAATAAATCAACTCCAGACAATGTCAAATACCCCTATTACCAGAGATACATTACTTGGGAAATTGACTTCTTTTGAACTTGAGGAACTTGCAGATCAGAATGCTACTGAAATAGAGATTGCATTTAAAGGATTTGCATCCGGTAAATAGAAGATAGACTAGAAAGAGTTATATGCTAAGGAGCTGCAAGACATTTAAAGAGAACACATAGAACTTGAAGATTTGGAAGCCCCAATTGCCAGAAGAGTTCCTAAAGGACCGGTTGGAAGTAAGTATGAAGGAAAAGCTCCCTTTAAATTTTTTTCATGGAATAAGATTGGTTATTTTTCTTCTAGATGTCTAGAAAAATCTTCTAGGAATCATGACAGATTTATGAGGAATTATAAACCTAATCCAGAATATCAGATCAAACCTAGATATAGAAGGAATAAGGACAAATCATGTTATTCTATTGGTGATGATGTTTTTTTTATTACTGATGATTTTGATGATTCTGATTGTAGACGTATAAAAATGACCATATTCCTAAATGAATATTTAATGTTCATTTTATTCTTATTCCTCTATTTAGTTAAATCTAATTTAATTAAATCACCCACATTCCTCTATTTAATTAAATAAATTATTTAATTTATTTATTTAAATTCACTTAAGACTTTTATATCATTTAATTAAATAAATCATTTTATTTAATTAAATCCCTTCTCTCTACTTTTAATTAAATTTACATTGAATTAAATAGTTCACCCCAAATAAATAAATCTAATTTATTTAAGCAATTTTTTTTAATTAAATCCTATTATTCCTCACCCACTTGCCTCCTAGCCCTCTTCCTAAATTCTTCTATAATCCCTCTAATCCTAATCAATTAACCTAAACCCATCAATTATCCCCTTTCCCTAAATTTGAGGAGGTCACTTCTCAAATTTGGAGTAAAGTCTTCCAAAGGCATTAAAGCCTTTATGCCTTCAACAAGACAACTTGTTGAATACCCCCAAATTTGGAAGTACTCTTACAAATTTGTCCCAAAAGTCTTTCAAACCATTAATGGTTAACTAACCCTTAGTGGTATGGTTAGAGACTTTTTGCCTAACTTAACCCTCATCTAACCTAGGGGTCTCATCAAGCATTCATTGCTTTGACCATGGTTATCCCTTTAACCCTTGCACAAGAGTTTATCCTTTGAGTAAGGCCTTTATCCATTGGATAACCCTAACCTAACCTTAACCTTTACCTCCTAAGGTAACAATGAGGTCTTCTCAAGAATTTAATGCTTCTTACCTCTCCTCTCAAGCAGTCTTTTGTTGATAATTGTCACCATTTTATTGGTGAGAATTGCGAACATGGATTGATAACTTTCAATCCCGACCCTTGTTAAGATCATCCAATCTTGACCATCCATTGCCCTGTTTCTTCTATAAATAGAGCTCTCTTCCCTCCATTTTATCATCCAAGTCTTTAGCATCATACTTATACTCAATTTTAGCAAGCATTTACCCTCTCTTTGTAATTGAAATAAATCTAATAATTATTTTAGAATATTTCTATCATCTTAGATTAAATCATATAACTAGTATATCATGTTAGGATAGTATTTTTACTAACCTTGTCATCTTATCATCTATTTTAGTTCATTTGTTAAAATCATGCATAAACAAGATGTTTTCATACTAAATTTGGTCTAAAGCATCCCTCATTCTTGCATTTGTCATCCCTAAGTCACTTTCCTCAATGATCTGAGAGAAAAGGCATTGGCTTGAGGGACCTTATGAGATAGAGAACCATGGAACACTCCTTGGGAAGTTGAGCTATTCCTCATGGCTCCATAACTTGCATGAAGAGTCCCATGGGTGTGTGGGCAAGTCTTTGAATATTTTCACAGTTTAAGTTTCATTGAATCATTTTTCCTATATACACTGATGATTTTGATGATGATGAACCTCTGAGTAGGTCTGGTAATGGAATCTCAGGTAAAGATTGGGTCTTTATTGTTATCAAGGATGAATCTCTAGAACCTGTTAATGATACAACTCATACTGAGGAGAAAGATCTAGCTTATCAAATTGAAGAGAAAGATGAATGGTTTATAGAAAGTGGTTACTCACATCACATGACCAGTGATAAGAGGAAATTTCTAACTCTACAAGAATTTGATGATGGACTGGTCAGATTTGGAGACAACAAGGCATGTAGGATCAAAAGAAAAGGAACAATATCCTTGGTCCATGGTAAAACTAATAGTAACAATGTTTATTATGTTGAAGGTTTAAAGAATAATCTTTTGAGTGTAGGTAAGATGATGGATAGAGGATTTCATTTGCAATTTGAAGATGGAAAATGCAAGATTATCAATAGATCTGGATTAGAAATTGCCTCCAGAACTCAGACCAAGGCAAATATCTTTCAATTGAACTCTGGTGAGAAGGGTTGCTTGATTGCTCAGATTGATGAAAGTTGTCTTTGGAATAAGGGGATGTGTCACATGAATTTTGATTGCATGGTGAAGATCAGTTCAACCTAGGTTGTCTGAGATTTTCCCAAGATCATCAAGCCTCATAATCTGGTATGTAGAGAATGTCAAATGGGTAAGCAAGTTAGAAATTCTTTTAAAAGAATACATGGTAGATCTAATGAATTCTTGATCTTATTCATACTGATCTATGTTGACCGGCAATGACTAAAAGTTTTCAAGGTGATAGATACATTATATTTCTTATTGATGATTACTCTAGAATGATGTCAGTTGCATTTTTTAAAGAAAAATCATATGCGCTTGAGAAATTCAAAATTTTCAAAGATATAGTTGAGACAAAAATAGGATTGAAGATAAAATGCTTAAGATCAGATCAAGGTAGTGAATTTACATCCCATGAGTTCAACATTTTTTGTGAGAAGAATGGAATCTGAAGGCAATTATCTGCACATAGAACTCCACAACAGAATGGAATAGTGGAAAGGAAGAACAAAACCATCTTAGATGTTACAAGTACAATGATGATGGAAACCAAATTTCCTGATATTTATTGGAGAGAAGCTGTCAGTACTATGGTAGACTTTCAATAGAGTACACATAAAAGGTGATATTGGTAAGACTCCTTATGAATTATGATTAGATCATATTCCTACTATAAAGTATTTCAAAAATTTTGGAAGTGAATGCTACATTAGAAGAGATGAAATATTAGGAAAATTTGATCCTAGATGTGATCAAGGAAAATTTTTGGGTTATTCTACTAAGAGAAAAGCATATAGATGTTATAATGAAAGATTGTAGAGGATAACAAAAAGCATTATTGTCAAAGTGGTTGAGAAAATCTATAGTCAGATCAAGTCATATGACTATGGAGCAAAAGATAAAATTCTCAGATCAAAACCATATGTGTAAGCATTAGTTCAAAGCATTGATCCAGTTGCTCCAATAATATCAGAAAATTCCACGGTAACTCTTGAAGAGCATAAAGAGTCAAAAAGTCAAGATAATCCAAAGACTCCCAAGTACATAAAGTTGAATCATTATAGAGATCAGATCATTGCAGATATGAGGAAAGGTTTGATGACAAGAAGAAGGTTAGTTTCTAAAGAGGTATGTTTAATTTATCAAATAGAACCAGAATCATTTATTGAAGCATGTAAAGATGAGATTTGGATGAAAGCAGTGGAAGAGGATTGAATCATATAGAAAAGAATAATACATGGGAATTAGTTCCTAGGCCTAAAGATAAAAAATGTTATTGGAAATAAATGGGTTTTTAGGAATAAATTAAATGAGGAAGGTCAGTTTGTAAGAAACAAAGATAGATTGGTTTGTAAAGGATACTCATAGAAAGAAGGAATTGATTATGATGAAACCTATGCTCGAGTTGCAAGAATTAAAGTAGTAAGACTATTTCTTGCCTATGTTGTACACAATAACTACAAGGTATATCAAATGGATGTAAAATGTGCATTCCTCAATGGAGATCTTGAAGAAGAAGTCTATATTGAGTAGCCTAATATATTTTATTTATCAGAGGACAAGGACATGGTTTGCAGATTGAAGAAAGATTTATATGGATTGAAACAAGCCCCAAGACCATGGTATGCTAGATTAGATAAATATATTTCAAAGCTTAGATTTAGAAAAGGTAATGATGATTGTAAATTATACTATAAGATTGAGAATGATGACATAATGATCATTGAAGTCTTTGTTGTTGTTATCAGTTTTGGAGGAGAAGAAACTCTATGCATGCAATTTACTTATGACATGAATGTCTATGATTGGTGAGATGAAATTTTTATTAGGTTTACAGATTACTCAAAATAATAAAAGTATTTTCATTTGTAAAACTAAATATATGAAGGAATTTCTTAAGAAATTTGGACTTCAAAACTCAAAACCTATTGGAATCCCCATGATAACCAATTGCAAACTGTCAAAAGAAGATGAATCTCCTAGAGTGAAGCCAAGGAGATACAAATCAATGATTGGTGGATTACTCTACTTAACTTAGACTAGACCGGATACAATGAATGTTGTTTGCATTGCTTCTAGATTTCAGTCAAATCCTAGAGAAAGTCGTGATATTGCTATTAAAAGGATATTTAGATATTTGGTAGGAACAACAGATTATGGGTTATGATATCCAAAGGAAGATTATTTAAGATTATATGCCTATATAAACTCTAATTGGGTAGGAGATATTGATTACCAGAAGAGAACTACAGGTGGTGCATTCTTTCTTGGGAATAAATTAGTCTCATGGCTTAGCAAGAAACAATCATGCACTTCATTATCTATTGTTGAAGTTGAATATGTAGTTGGTGCAACTAAATACACTCAGATCTTATGGATGAAGAAAATATTGAAGGATATAAGGGTAAGATATGATGACCCTATTGTTATTCACTATGATAATACAACTGCTATTGATATATTAAAGAATGCGGTATTTCATTCCAAATCAAAACACATTTCTATAAGGTATAATTTCTTGAAGAAAAAGTTTGAAGAAAAGGAAGTTAGATTGGTTTATATACCGACTAAGAAATAGATTGCATATATTATAAATAATTTGTTTCCTAAATATTCTTTTGAATCTTAGAGATCAATTGGGGGTAACCACCCCTCCAAAAGAGACTTAGTTATGCAGGGATGCATCAATCTGGTGAGCTTATCAGAAATATCTCCTGATCTAGTTTGATGGGATGATGTTGTTGCTCAGAGTAAAGTAGTCACCTGTTTCGTCTGGCATCAACCCTTTTTCATTGATGTCAAAGTGGGAGAGGTGTTCATGTGAAAAATAAAAAGTCTTAGGTGGACAGATATTTTAGATCAATTTTAGGAGATTGTTGGAATTTCTTGGCACTTGGATATTTTTCACATGCAGTTTTTCCATCAATGCTAAAGGGGAGATTGTTAGCATTATCAAGGAATTGATTATGTGTTGTCATTGATGTCAATACTATCTCAGTTGGTTGCTGACCTATTCTGGTTGTACATGGTTTTAGCCGAGTTTATCAGAGATTCTGATCCAATATGATCCAATTGTTTGATTCAGTTTTGGATGGTTATTCAAGATGATTATATGCTTGTCATATTCAATTTGATCATGATTTGGTGCTCCGAAAGATATCGTTTGTGTTCTGGTTTGTTGGTTGATATTCCTGGCACTAGTTGGTGATATTTGATAAATTGGTTAAGTGATTTTGGTCCAACTTCTAGAAATAGTTCATAACATGTTTAAGGTGTTCTTGATCATGTCCTAATTATTTGGTGGCTTTGCATTGGCTGCATGATGATTTGATGATCCTATTTGGATCTAGTTTGTTATTTTTTGTTATTGCCACTGAGGGTTTCTACTGCTTACCATAAGTTTGGTCTTGGCATAATTTTTGGTGGATATAATTGTTTGGGAATTGGAATTAGGTCCATACTGTGTAATGTAAATCATAATATTGGTCTGGTGGTATCATGTGATGTGTTCTTATAGTTATGGTTTATGGGTTTAAGGTTTAGCCAACCTTGTTTATCAAGGTTGATAATCTATATATATAGGTGACATATTCATGTAATTTATATGGTATGGTTATGTATAATGATTAGAGAGTGGTTTATGTGTGAACAATTTTGTATCATTAAGAAAAGGTTTGAGGAGAGTTTGGTATTGCAAAGAAGATATTTGTGCTTAACCGGAACTGTATCAAGCATTAGGAGATGATATTTCCATAGTTCATTTCCTCTAGATTTTAGTCTGATACTTATGTAAGTTAGTAAGACTTCCCTTTTGTATTTAGAAATGCGCTCTAGGTAGGTGGCTTGATTACCAGTTCAATCCCCATTGTAATACTTCACATACTATTGTAGAAGTGTTATCTGACTATGGATAGGGCTTCCCGCCATGTTTTTTCCCTTAGCTAGGTTTTCCATGTCAAAATATTGGTGTTTTGTGTTCTATACTTTCATTCTTTATCTTTCACTGTGTTTTTTTCATTGTGCTCAAGTAGAAGGTTTTATAATTTGCAATAATTGTTTAACTTCTGGAAAAATAATTCACCCCCCCTCTCATTTTTTCTCCTATTCATTCTAACAATTAAAATCATAACTTGTTAACATGAACATCATCATGTAGGTCCTTCATAATTTTATCCATTATCGAAATGGTGCTTTGAGGGTTGATATTACCAATGAAGGGATAGTTTAAGGGGAAGGCCTAAGGTTACCATCCTTTTTAGCAAGGGACCAATCCAACCATAAAGTATTTAAGGATTTTGAATCCTCCAAGAAAAGAGAATTAGATCTAGAATCATAAAAGATAACATCAACCAAAATTTGTTGTATTTTAGACCAAATAGCTAGATCCTGATCCTTTTTGGTGGTAGAATTGGTCTTAAATTTGGCCATTCTAGAACTATTTTTTTTCTAGTGGGCATTTTAGATGTTGAGTGAGACATAATTTGTTCCCCAGAATTGGAAGTATTAACAATAAGGTCAACAATTAGATTGGGATCATAGGTAGACCCAACAAAAACTGAGGGGACCCAACCAGAGGGGGATAAAGCTAGCTGGAAATTAAACATTCTCTAGATGAGTCGCTAGTGGAGAGAGAATTTACCCTTTAATGATATGATGAATCAATAAGGATCCAGATAACTACTGAGAGGGGGGGGTGAATCAGTAGATGGAAAACTAACAAAACTTTCACCAAACTCAAAATCCAACTCACAAAGAAATCACTAAACTAGCTAGTTCAAATACTGAATAATAAATTGCAAATGCATTGTCAAGTTAACTGGTTGACTGGCATAGCAAACCAAATGAATAACAACTCTGAAACTCTGAAACCATTTAACCAAAAAATCACAATACTTTACTAACATAAGTAAGAGAAATTTCAGATCAATGTCGGTTATCTCAACATATCTAACTAGATTCATCAGTTAAGAGAATTAACCATATCAAAAACCATTACCCACTTGACACAGTGATTTTTGACATGGAAACCCAAATGGGGAAAAACACAGTGGAGATGAATATCAAAAAGTATTTTGAACTCTTCTGAAGTTTTCCTTGTTAGGAGCCAAGCCTATTAAATCTTTTACAAAAATATCATGTTAGGAACAATTCCTGTTAGGGACCACCCGGTTAAGGGATTAACTATAATGCCCTGTTAGAAGCAATAACTTGTTAGGAGTAACCTTGATAGAGGATTTTAAATCCAAGCTAATGGATCATCTGGTTAGAGGATTTAGATAGTACTAAGCCTATTAAATCTTACCTGGTTAAGGGATTAAACTATTGTAATTGTTAGAGAAAAATAGGGGTTTGTTGCTCAGGTAAATAGCACTACTTTGCTTGATCAGATCCTTTTCATGCCCCTATTTGCCTTCAAATATAATACATATATTCCTTCTAGTTTGACAATGAATCATACTAACACTTAACCCAAATTTCCAACACTACAAAAAAATAACACATCCAACTTATAAGAAAAAAATAGGTCGATAACACATCACAAAGCTAATATCTCATAGATATTACAAACAATTTGGTTCAAACATGACCATTAGATCACATAGATATCATCAACACATTGTACAAGACAACCTCGACTGCTCCTTGATCATCGCTCATCGATTCCTGTAACTCATCATGTGGTTTTCACTTCATGCAATGTACTTTCTCATTCCCAAGATAAAATAGTTATCTCTATGCAACCAAAACCACTTGAAACTCATCACATGCATCATGCATACGTGGCATAATCATCTCCAATCACCACTTTATCATAAATCAACACAACCTATTCACCAAGCTCCATCAATTAGGGTTTGGTATATCAATGGGTAGGGTTACCGGTTGATCTCACTACTTCAATAGTAATATCAGTTTTCATCACTTACTCAACTATAGGCTGCAAAACAACTCCATACCTGGTTACAATTGACATCAATGGCAATAGTTAAACTTCATTCATGCAATATTCATTCAAATGCAACAATCTCCTCCTTTGGCATTGATGGTAATACAAATATCAATACCCTTTATTGTGATGATTGAGACTAATGCACATAGACATGTATAAGAATCATGGTTTACATTTTACCTTGTACTCTCCTTCAATTGAGTCTCCATGTCTTCTGCTAGTAACTGGCTATAGTTCTTCTATCGATCAATCATATAATTCTTCTCACCCATAATCATATAGTTATTCTCCCCCTTTGACAATAATGCCATAGTTAAAGTAAAACATGGAGTTTCATACTTCACTGTTCTCCATTAAGTTGCCCCCCCTCTGGAGTAACTCCACTTTACACCAATCCTACTTCAAGATCTTCATTAGCTCAGGGACTGATATCTTCCACATCTATTCAACTGGTCTCATGTAGGCACACAACCCCTAGCTGACTCCTAAGATACTCAAAAGTAGTCTTAGGAGGAGGTTTAGTAAAGATATCCGCTAGTTGTTCCTTGGTACATACATGTTCCAGTAACACATCTTTACTCTGCACTTTCTCTCTCAAGAAATAATAATTCATCTCAATATGCTTGGTTCTAGCATGCAACACCGGGTTCTTTGAGATATTTATTGCACTAATGTTATCACATAAAACATTTACCAGTTCTGTAATTTTCAACTTGAATCCTTCTAGAATGTGTTTTATCTAGATTTCCTAGGTACAATTCATATACACTGCAACATATTCAGCTTCAACAGTTGACTATGATATACAACTTTGCTTCTTACTGCTGCAAGATACAGGTCTTCCTCCAAGAAAGAATGCACCTTTGGTTGTACTCTTCATGTCATTAAAATTTCCTGCCCAATCTGCATCTGTATAAACTTTCAAATCAAAGTTATCTACATATGGATACCATAATCCATAATAAATAGTACTTTTTAAATATCTGGATATCCTTTTAGTTGCAATCATGTGTGTCTCGTTTGGGTTGTGCTGAAATATGGCAACTAATCCAACTGCTTTGAACAACATAATGCAGTTTCCCTATCATAGATCTATACTCCTTTTCATCAATGGATACGAAATCATCTTCCTTAGACAATTTACAACCTATAACTATTAGTGTCCCAACTGGTTTATAGTCTCCCATTCCAAATGTCTTAAATACCTCTTTCACATATTTGGACTGTGTGATAAAGATATCATTCTTCATCTATTGAATTTTTAATCCTATAAATTTTTTTATCTCTCCTACCAGAGAAATATCAAATTCACTTTCCATCTCATTTGCAAAATCATCACTCATATCATCATTACCTCCAAAAATAATATCATCCGCAAACACATCACTAACCAATATCTTATCTCCTTCAATCTTGAGATATATATTCTTAACTTCATTATGTCTCTAAAAACCTATCTACATCAGGTGTGAATGTAATCTTTCATACCATGCTCTTGGTACTTACTTCAAACCATATAGAGCCTTGTATTGTTTATATAACATATCCTTTGCATCAGTTAAAGCATAACCATCTGGCTATTTAATGTATACTTCCTTTTCTAGTATTCCATTAAGAAATGTTGACTTCACATCCATATAATATAGTTTGAATCCCATAAATGCTTCAAATGCAAGTATATTCCTAACACCTTCCAATCTAGCAACTGGTGCAAATGTCTCACCATAGTCTTCTCCTTATTCCTGTACATAAAATTTGCATACCAGTCTAACTTTATTTCTGACTACTACTCCATCTTCATTTAGTTTATTTCTAAATACCCATTTAGTACTTATTACATTTTTGTTCGTCGGTTTGGGTACTAGGGTCCATGTATTGTTCTTCTCAATCTGGTCAAGCTCCTCTTCCATATCCTTGATCTAGTGATCATCTCCAAAGGCATCCTTAGCAGTTCTAGGCTTAATAGTGGATATCATACAAGAATTCTCTCTAATTTTTCTTTTGGTTAACACTCGAGCATATTTATCTCCAATAATTTGATCAAGATTATGATTGAGTCTTATATACCTTCAAATAATGTGATTGTTATCTTCAGGTTCTTCTTCCTCGATATTTTCATCTTCTGCAGAATCTACCTATTTCGGTTGAACTAGTACTACAATATTTACTTCACCAACTTTTGGTTTCACCTTATTCCTGTACATAAAATTTGCATACCAGTCTAACTTTATTTCTGACTACTACTCCATCTTCATTTAGTTTATTTCTAAATACCCATTTAGTACTTATTACATTTTTGTTCGTCGGTTTGGGTACTAGGGTCCATGTATTGTTCTTCTCAATCTGGTCAAGATCCTCTTCCATATCCTTGATCTAGTGATCATCTCCTTATTCCTGTACATAAAATTTGCATACCAGTCTAACTTTATTTCTGACTACTACTCCATCTTCATTTAGTTTATTTCTAAATACCCATTTAGTACTTATTACATTTTTGTTCTAATTTGCATACCAGTTTATTTCTAATAGTCTTCTCCTTATTCCTGTACATAAAATTTGCATACCAGTCTAACTTTATTTCTGACTACTACTCCATCTTCATTTAGTTTATTTCTAAATACCCATTTAGTACTTATTACATTTTTGTTCGTCGGTTTGGG
Organism: Cryptomeria japonica; assembly: GCF_030272615.1. NCBI lineage: Eukaryota > Viridiplantae > Streptophyta > Pinopsida > Cupressales > Cupressaceae > Cryptomeria > Cryptomeria japonica. The sequence continues at coordinate 694,161,624 of NC_081409.1, forward strand.
TACTAGGGTCCATGTATTGTTCTTCTCAATCTGGTCAAGCTCCTCTTCCATATCCTTGATCTAGTGATCATCTCCAAAGGCATCCTTAGCAGTTCTAGGCTTAATAGTGGATATCATACAAGAATTCTCTCTAATTTTTCTTTTGGTTAACACTCGAGCATATTTATCTCCAATAATTTGATCAAGATTATGATTGAGTCTTATATACCTTCAAATAATGTGATTGTTATCTTCAGGTTCTTCTTCCTCGATATTTTCATCTTCTGCAGAATCTACCTATTTCGGTTGAACTAGTACTACAATATTTACTTCACCAACTTTTGGTTTCACCGGTTCTGGTTCCAAAATTAGGATTTAAGGTTCATCTTCCTTCTTCTCCTCATTGGTTTCTCCTATATCTTCAGAACATTCATCCACTTAGAAATTAGCACATTCAATGATTCTCTTTGTCTGGTTTTTGTAACATTCGTAGGCTTTTCTCTTGGTGGAGTAACCAAGAAATATGCCTTCATGACTCTTAGCATCAAACTTAGCAACATAGTAACCTCTCATAATAAAACATTTACTACCAAAAATCTTAAAATAACTGACATTAGGCAACCTACCATACCAATATTCATAAGGAGTTTTATCCGTTTCCTAGTGTACATAGTTGTACAAACAACTTCTCTCTAGAAAGGTTTTGCTACACCTCCTTGTATCAACATCATTCTATCTACTTCAATAACTGACTAGTTGTTCCTCACTACAATACCATTCTATTGTGGTGTCCTAGGTACAAAAAGTTGCCTCTTGATTTCATTGTCTTCACAATATCTAGTGAATTCCTCAGAAGTAAATTCACCTCCTTGTTTAGTTCTCAGACACTTTATCTTCTTACCACTTTCCCTTTTAGCTAAGCCCTTGATTACCTTAAACTTACTAAAGGCTTTTGTTTTTTCCTTCAAGAATATGACCCACATCATTCTTGAGCAATAATCAGTGAAGATAATAAAATATCTATCACCTTAAATACTTCTAGTCCTTATTGGTCAATAGAGGTCTGTATGAACCAAATCTAACAAATGTTTTGCTGAGAAAGATTTTCTCTTAAAAGTTGAGGATCTCATCTTTTCCTAACTGACATTCCTTACATAGAGCATTCACAAGTTTGCCCAACTGGGGAAAACCTCTTATTGACTTTGACAAGGTTATCAAAATTTATATGACAAAATCTCTGATGTCAAAGCCAACTATCATCTACTTTAGCAATTAAACAATTGTTCACTTAAGGATTTAGGTGAAATAGGTTACCTTTTATCTACTTTCCAGTTGCAATCAATTCACCTTCGGTCGCATAGATTTTACACATGCCATTCTTGAATTCCAATGGATAACCCCTGTCATTGAGCTGAGCGACACTTAAAAGATTATGCTTTAATCCTTCAACCTAGTAGATATCATCTTCACTACTCTTTCCATTAAGAGAGATGGTTCCCTTTCCTTTTACGATGTAGGGTGGGTCATTTCCAAATCTCACAAATCCTCCATTAGATTCCTTCAAAGTAAGAAATTTACTCCGGTCACCGGTCATGTGGTGTGAACAACCACTATCTATGATCCAATCATTAGAACTATCCATATGCAAAACTAATGCATTTTGATCCATTGTCTCCTTTTTAATGGCAACAAAGACAATGTCTTTATTTACATTTCCCTTAAATTCCTCATAAGTGATTCCACCATCAACTACAATGAGTCAATCTATTTTTCCTTTGCCTTTGTACTTCTTATACTTTTCCTGTTTGTGCTCATTGTCTCCATTAGGATAGTTAGCTATAATATATCCAATCTAGTTACATGCAAAATACTTCAAAGGCAATTTACTTTTGTACTTAGTGGTACCTCTAGGTAACTGTTTGGCCAACAATGCTTCAAGATTGATCAGACTGTCTTCATCATCAACTTCTTTGTTGGACCTGGACTCATAACTGTGATAGGCTTCTCTTCTTTTCCTCATAGGTAGATTAGAAATTGAAGCTCTAAATGTAGATTCAGATTTCTGAGCACTACTATCATAACCATTTTATTCAAATGCAATAATTTTACCAATGATCAAGTCAAGAGTCACCTTAGTTTTATCAATAGACTTTAGTTATTGAATGGCTGCGACTTAGATAGTGTAGATCGGTAGAAGGGTTATGAACACCTTACTAACCATGGTGGTATCCTCCACTTTAATGTCACTAACTATCTCTTTACTCCTTTGACCATACTGTTGAATATTCTCACCTTCAGCCATCCGCATGTCATCCAATTTACCTCATAGATTCTCTTCTTTGGAAATCTTCACATTCTCATCACCACTATAGATATCCTCAAGTTTCTTCCATACATCACAAGTAGTCTCCAGACCATGGACATAAACATACTCTAAATCAGACAAGAAATTGATAATGGACTCCAATGCCTTATTATTCTCTTGTTTCTCTTTCTTTTGATCATCTGACAAAATCCCACTAGGAAAGGTATATTTGGTAACAACGTGTTCCCAATATTAACTTCCTAATCTTTTGATATATATCTTCATCCTATCACTTCATAGCTTACCATTTTCTCTATTAAACTTCAGACCTTCTTTCTTCATCATGTTCTTATAGATCTTTACCTCAAGCTATTAGGCTTAGATACTAGAGGACCTGGAATTCTCTGATACCAATTGATGATATGATGAATCAATACAGACCTAGATAACTACTGAGGGGGGGTGAATCAGTAGATGAAAAACTGACTAAAATTTCACCAAACTCAAAAGCCAACTCACAAATCAATCACTGAACTAACTAGTTCAAATACTGAGCAATAAACTGTAAATGCACTGTCAAGCTAAGTGGTTGACTGGCATAACAAACCAATAGAATAACAAATCTGAAACTCTCAAACCATTTAGCCAAAACATCCAATAACTTTACTAACATCACTTAAAGCAATTTTCATATCACTATCGGTCATCTGAATATATCTAAGTGGATTTATTAGTTAATGAAATTAACCATATCAAAAACATAACCAAAAAAACCATTCACCACTTGACACAATGATGTTTGACATGGAAAAGCCCTATTAGGAGCTAAGCCTGCTAAATCTTTTACAAAAATGTCCCATTAGGAATAGATGCTATTAGGGACCACTTGGTTAAGGTATTGACTATAATGCCCTATTAGAAGCAATACCATGTTAGGAGTAACCTCGATAGAGGATTTGAAATCTAAGCTAGTCGATCACTTGGTGAGAGGATTTAGATAGCACTAATCCTATTAAATCTTACCTCATAAAGGGATTTAACTATTCTAATTGTTAGAGAACAACAAGGGTTTGCTGATCTGGTAAATAGAACTACTCTGCTTGATCTAATCCTTTTCATGCTCCTATCTTCCTTCAAACATACTGTAGATACTCCTTCTGGTTCAACAATCAATCACACTAACACTTAACCAAAATTTCAAAGACTAAAAAAAAATAACTTATCGACCTTATAAGGAAAATAATATGTTAGGAACACATCAAAACCCTAAGATCTCATAGAGATTACAAAAAAATTGGTTCAAATATGATCGTTAGATCACATAGCAATCATCAACACATTGTACAAGACAACCTTGACCACTCCTTGATCACGACTCATCGATTCTTGTAACTGATCATGCGGTTTCTACTGCATGCAATGTACTCTCTCATTCCCAAGATAAAACAATTATCTGTATGCACCAAAAACCACTTGAAACTCATCACATGCATCATGCATACATGGCATAGTCATCTCCAATAACCATTTGATCATAAATTAACACAACCGATTCACCAAGATCCATCGGTTAGGGTTTGGCATATCAACAAGTAGGTTTACTGGTTCATCTCAATGCTTCCATAGTAATACTAGTTTCCATCACTTACTCAACTACCGATTCCAAAACAATTCCATTTCTAGTTACAATTGACATAAATGACAATACTTAAACTTAATTAATGCAATCTTCATTCAAATGCCAACACCCTTTTCAATGGCTTTGAAAATAGATTGAGACAAAGAATAAATATAATTCAAAAGGGGAAATCATTCTTACTCCATGTTGAAGATGATTTAACATGGGAAAATCTACATATGGAATGCTCTTTTCTTGCCATCCAAGATGAAGTACCTCATCATTAATAGAGTCACATCCTTCCAAATTGGAGGGAGCCAGTAAGGAAAGGAAAAGGAAATAAAGAGAAGTAAAAAAAATACAACATTGGAATTATTCATCCTTAAGTGACGAGTCCTTCAAAAGAATGGAACGAGCCTTAATTCAGATTTTGTGCAAGTTGACCCAATTTTAAAATCATTAGCATATCTACCCATGCCCTTCAACTTGTTCACCACATAGTTTCTCTCCCATTTCATGTGTAAAAACTTGAATTCTCTCAGTGAAGGAGAAGATAACACTTTGAAATGAGAGGGTTATATTTCTTGTCCATTTTTGCCACCACTTTGTGAATCATGATAGTATTTATAGTCAATTTAAACAATGTTACGCTTAAGCACCTTTTTCCTCACTATGATTAACCCATGATAAATAGTTGCCACTTCAGTCATTCTTAAAGTTTTAAATCCAAAATTTACTACATAGGAAAATATGAGGTTGCAATGTGAATCTATAATCACTCCACCCCCTCCCATGTTGACCTAGGTTGGCCTTAGATGACCCGTCAAAATTCAGCTTCAATTAACTATTATCGGGAGGGTCCAATTGATAATATTATAGAAACCAATTTGGAAGGGCAATAAAGTACAAAAGGATCAGCTTCATGTCCCACAATTTAATTATTACCCAGTTCATAGGAATTGGTAAATGTGAATTCTTGTTCTTTATAAAATAAACCATATTCTCCTTGACATTAGAGATAATCTTGTTGGTGATTTCTTCCCACCCATGCCTTCTTTCTCTAAAAACTTTGTTATTGTTATCTTTCTATAAACTCCACCAAGTGTAGAAAAAGGTTTGCCACCACAACTCCTTAGATAAAAGGTGAGGGGAAAGAGAATTCCCACTGAGAAGATTATCATTGGAAGAATTATTCCAAATCCAATCAATAAGAAATATACCAATAGTTAATATATAATGTAGTTGATAAAACTAAAATATCTAGTTTGATATTGTATTCAAAAAAGGGAAAAAAATTTATCATTTCCCATTTTATGCATATCTTGGTAGTGAAATGGTAGACATGTGACATTTACAATGTTCTACTAAATAGTATGGAGGTTTCATTTGTCCTCAACACACAAATATTGGACTAAAATGCTTAAGGGGAAATCAAAGGATGCTATGTCTTTCTAAAAAATAAAAAAATATCATGGAGCTCAATTATAATCCATAGGTACCAATCAACACATGGAACATATGAAATCGTCACATAAAATTATTATGTGCCGACATTATAACATAGTTTCTATTTTATTATTCTATATAATAGAGATATTGGCGTATAAGACTCTATGTCATAGTAAAAAGAATATTACTATTTATAATTCAAAATTCTTCTTACCTTTCGGTCATATTTTCTTGTTTTCTTTAGCTTTAAAAATATCTTCGATTTTTTGGATTGAAACAAAATAAATTATATTCCTTTGAACTTACAATTATCATTAGATCAGAGAGACACTATGAGAGAGAATTAATATATAAAAAAAATTAATTATAGAGGGCTATACGGTCCCAAATCATAGACCTTTTTAGTTGAACAAATCAAATTTATTATAACCAAAATAGTTTGAACTATTCCAAGAACCCATAATGCATTTTTATTGCACTACACACTTTGATTAACTAAAACAAAAAAAAAGGTTTTTTTTTGCCAATCTCTTCCTTCTAGAAGATAATAAGATGGCTCCATTTTGTTCAAATGATATTTTTTCAAAAGAAATCCCAAAGTGCTTCAAAAGGTTCTCTTGACATTTGTCTATCAAACATAGACATGTAGACTCTCCAAATAGAGTCTCTCACCAAAAAAAATGAAATAAGATGATAATTCATATAGCTCAAAGCTCATAAAGTGAGCAGAATTATTTTTTGATATCCTCATATTGTAATCATTATGTTTGACATTGAATGTTGCCAAGATTGACCATATCAACTAGATCTATAGTTCTTATCAAATGAAACTTCATCTTTGTTATGTCATTGTTATATCATAATTCATAAAACATCACTCAAATCTATTTTATGAACCAAATTCTCTAGTAAACTCTCCTAAAAATATATGTGTGCATTTGTAAACAGGGTGTTCTACCAAGGTGATCTATAGCCCTTCAGATTTTATTCTTGAAGATATATAATTTAGCATTGGAATCCTAGTTAAGGGAATGTTGTTAATATCTCTAATTATACCTAAATTATCTTTTGGTATGACTCTATTAATCATAATAAATCACCCATTTAACTTAGTGATTGGAGTATAACTTTGATATAGTGAGACATTGGTTCAAACCTAACAATAGGTAAAAATTATTTGATGTTATTTATTACTCAGTCACATCAAATAACTTTTATTATATTTTAATAAACTGGTTACTATCATTTATTGAAATAATGAATCCATTTTTAGATCATTCTCAAATTTGAAATTTAAAAAGAAAGAGATTACTAAGGTTATAACTCTAAATATTTTTTATTGATCAACTTATTACAAAGCATTTGTAGTTTTAAGGTTTTTTTGCTAGCATTAGGAATTCGAATCAATATCCTTTATTTATTAATTTATTTTTATGAGAACCTATCATTTTATTTTTCTGGTTTCTACACTTGTAGAAAAGAACATATGATGAATTGTGCAAAAGTTGGCTCAATACTATTCATATCTTTGTTTTGATGTAATATGCCTAGATATTCCAATTCCTTGATAGTTAAAGATAACTATACAATTGGTCAAATAGTAAGTGTGACTTGTGATCTACAAAAACTATTAGGAAATAACAAGGTCAGAGCTATAGATATAATTTTTATAGATGGTTTGATGAAAGAAATAAAAATAATTCATACAAGAAGTCCACTTAGTTTTCTAGCTTGTTAAACTACTCTTTGGAGAATATTCAATGTTCTTGGGGAGCTCATTGATGGTGTAGGTCCTATTTATGTTCTCACAACATCTCCTATTAATAGATTTGCTCTTGCCTTTACACAACTAGATACCAAATATTTAGTATTTGAAACATGCATTAAAGTAGTAGATGTTTTAGCTCCTTACCTTTGTGAAGGAGAAATTAGATTATTTGGCAAAGCTAGAGAGGGTAAAACAAATTTAACTATGAAATTAATCAGGAACATTTCCTTGCCTAAACGAAGTGTATATGTATTTGGCAAAGCAGGAGAACATACCCATGAAGTAAATTAGCTTCACAAGGAAAATATAAAAGAATAAGAAATAATTAATTAAGAAAATATATCAAATTATAAAGTGGCTTTGTTCTATGGTTAGATGAATGAACCACCATGAGCTCGTGTTATAATAGATTTAACTATTTTAATTATGGCTAAATATTTACAAGACATTAATAAAAAATATGTACTCTTATTTATTGATAACATCTTCTACTTTGCCCAAGCAACATTATAGGTATTTCCACTATTAAGTAGAATGCCTTCCTTAGCGGGTTATTAGCCAACTCTTAACATCAAAATGGGTTCTTTACAAGAGAGAATAACTTCTACCATAGAATGATCTATAACTTATATCAAGCAATTTATGTTCCTACAAATGACGTGATTGCTATTGCTCCTACTATAATATTTGCATATTTAGTTACTACTACTCTACTATGAAGAGATTAGATACCAAGGGGATTTATCGAGAGGTACAGCTGCTAGATTCCATGTAAAGTATGCTCCAACATTTTCTCGTAGGCAAATAACAATATGAAACTATGCGAGGAGTTAAATAAACTTTGCAATGTTATTAAAAAAAAAAAGATATTATAGATATTTTTGGATTCGACGAATTATTAGAAAGTGGTCATTTAATTTTGGAAAGAAGAAGAAAAATTGAACAGTTTTTGTCACAACCCTTTCTGTAGAGGTTTATTTCCTACCATTATCAAGAACTTGTTTTATTTTCTTATTGTAGGTATTTTAACAACTACTTTAAAAACAATATTAGGAAGCACAAACTATGGAATTTCAATAGTCTAATATTTTTTTAGCCAAATGACTATTGGAACATACAATATTCCCAACTGCTTCTCAAGGTTTTCTATAACATTTTTGTGCAAAAAAGGAATATGCATTTACAATAGATTTGTGTGTCATCATGTCTATCATCATTGAGACAAGACTTGATTAAGTTATCAAAATTTTCACCCAACCATCATATGTTTTTCTATATTGCATGGTTCAAGTTTTTAGTACAGTTCTTTTATCTAAAATAAATGGTAGTGCGTAAGTATCATAGTTATCAATATAGAATTCTACTACTATATGAAACATAGAGATAAAGAATAAGAAGTGTTACCGTAGAAAATATAACAAATAAAGAGAGGTTAAATCGGTAAGAAACCATTTTTTTATTAAGGTAAGTAGAGAAAGGGCCCTAACCCAAATACAAAGAAACTTACAAATGAGATTTTTCTTAAAAGGAACCTAGAACCTTCAGGGATCTTCAAAAGGATCCCCTAACTTTGGAGGGAAAAAACAAGGTGCCCAAAACCAAACTTCTGAAGTAGTATAGAAGAATATTGACTAAAGGTTACCCTAAATGAACCTCCATCTTGTAGTCAATCAACAATCGTTGAAATAATACCACAAAGAGAAGCCTCTATCCTCCCTCTACAAGAATAACCCCTCCTCTATAGGTGATTCCCCAACCTATATGATGTGCAGGAAAGAGAATAACATTAGCCAAATATCCCATCCCCTTAGAGAAGTTGTTAACATACAACCCACCTCAATAGAGGTAGGATTCACCTCCATAGAAGACAAACAAGATAGAACCCAACTAGGAATATGAGTCCATTTAGAAAGAAAAAAAAAAGGGCAAGAAGGACTCCAAAAAACCATACCCTAACCAAAAATAGAGTAAGGCCAGGATAGGCCCTTTAAAACTGCTAGCATCCTTCTAGCACATATAGGGAGAAAAGTCCATAGCGTGACCATAAATAAAGACAAAAATAGAAAACATGAGACCTACACAAACTATAGAGCTAAGAAATATCCAAAGGTAGTACTCTACAAACCACTCCCCAAAACCATCCAAGAAAAACATTTCCCAAGAAAGTACAAGAGGTATGAAAACAATCTCCCAAGAGCACGCCCCACATTGCACATGCAGGAGAAATAGGATCCACATCAATAGAGTGAGGATCCTTAAATTGAAAGATCCATCACACAAATGGGGCCACCAAGTAATCACCTCAACATAGGAAACTCTCAAAGAAAGGTATATAGGCCAAAACAAACTCCCCCACAAAGCAGGGTAGAGGCCAAAGAAAAGAGTCCAACCATCAACATGGGTATAACCAAGAAAGGCCTTGCCATCAAAATAACCCTATCATACTCGGTCATAGACCCAAATAACCTATTAATAGAACAAAATCGCAAATCGCAAGAGGATAAAACAAAAGGGGTCAAAAGAACTCCTTCGAACCCCAACAACGTTGAGCAAGAGAACAATGGGTATCAACACCTAGTAGAGAAAGCATTAGTCCATAGAGAGGGTCATACGAGGGTGTTTGACCTCCATCAGGGAAACACCCAATATCATGGGGACAAGCCATACCAAAGAAACATAGCTTAAGGGGGGCAGAGAAACACTAAGGTTTATCCAATCCCCACACACATAGAGTCCCAACCTCTGTGACGCACTTTACTAAAGTAACCCTCAAACATTCATCGAAGGTACAGGACACCTCACTTAGAAACTCTAAAAAGGGCACCTAGTACCCGCCATCATTGGAATCACAAAAAACGGACAAAACTCCATAGTGGGAGGTAACAAAAGGGCCCAATAGGCCTTGCCGAGAAAGAGCTCATTGAGAAGCCAAAACTATAGCACACCTAGGGGTGAAGTGGCCATGGGCAACCTCCCCATCTCCATCATCGCCATCATCTTCTACTTCTTTGCATCACTCTCACTACTACAAACCCTACCTCCCCCACCAGTCCCATTCATTTTTTTTCAAGTCATTCTATTGGATAGTAGTTAACTCAAACATTTATGGGTAAGAAATCATTTTGTTATTCTTTCATCAAGTGGTAAATTACTATATGTGAAGGAGATGTTCAAATGAAACAATGGATGATACAATACCTATAAAATATATCTAAGATGACTAGAAAAGTTCAAACAAGACTAGATATTATTCATTCATTGGAAAATCCATAATTTTTTAAGATTCAATCGATCATCATTTCCATACCATGGGGTGAATGAAACCTAGTAAATAGATTAGTTTCTCAAAAGAATAGAAAAGGATCTCATTGTCTGCTAAGGCTACAAGAGATTTCTTAGATTCAAGAATAATGAATAGATCATGTCAATTTGTAAATGAATTTCCTCCTTGGTTCAATCATATTATAAGTAAAGCATTTAGTAGTTATTATGAATGCCTCCAATAACACCACAATATGAAATAAATTATCTCATATTACAAATATGGCCCAAATAGTCTAGTGTTAAACACTGGTCAATAGTCCAAATGAAGAGATATTTATCAAAAAAATAATTATACAAAATAATGCTTTGATGCCAATATGAGGAATAGTTCAACATTGTCCACCCAATCTGAGTTTTATTTCTCAAATTCGATTGGTCTAAGTTTTATTTATCTTATGCTCTTATTTATTTGAAACCCTAGTCAACATGAGCCTATAAATTTGATCAATTTAATCATTTTTAATAAATATAACAAAAATACAAAGCAACCCCACGTATTGTTAAACTAGTACAAAAACCAATACCCTTGTTTATTTTAAATATCATATCTTAAATAAGTTTAAATAAAAATTATCTCAATTTTTATTTATTTATTTTTACTATTAATTATTTTCATATTCTCTTTTGAGATTTAAACTTAAAACATTAACAAATAAAAAATCAACTTTCATTAATTAAACTTAACCAAATATATTTTTGTTTTCTTATTACTCATTATTTGCAAAATTCTCTTATAGATTTGAACTTTAAGTTTCCACAAATAAAAAATTAATCCTTTACTTCATTAAACTCAAAATATACCTCGATTACAAAGGTGACATAGATATTATATCAGACAAATTTGATTCATTTCACTAAACAAAAATTATGGATCAGTCAAAAGGCCGAATACAAATCCTACTAGATTTGACTATAAGAACACATCTAAAATAAAGATCAAATGCAAATTTTACTAAATTTAACAAACAAAGCACACTAGATAAAAATCCCGACTCGGCACTTCCTATAATAGACACAATGAGAGGCAGACAAAATAATGCCTTTATTCATAGTAATACTCATCGTTGGATAGCAATAGACGCAACGAGAGGCACAAAAAACAGTGTCTCTATGAAATTTTTAAAACATGCTTTAAAGTAGAAGATATTTCAGGTCCTTACCTTTGTGGAGCAGAAATTATTCAATGGAGCTAGAGTAGGTAAAACAATGTTAATTATGAAATTAATTAACAATATTTCGTAGGCTCATGGAAGTGTTTATGTATTTGGTAGAGTAGGAGAACATACCCATGAAGGAAATTATGTTCACAAGAAAATTATGAAAGAATTGGGAGTAATCAAATTCAAATGTAGCTTTGGTCTATGGTTAGATGAATGAACCACCATGAGCTTGTATTAGAATAGATTTAATTATTTTAAATATTTACAAGACATTAATAAATAAGATGTACTCTTATTTATTGATAACATCTTCTATTTTGTCCAAGATATATTAGATGTATCTCTACTATTAGGCAAAATTTCTTTCATAGCTGGTTATCAACAAACTTTGAAAATAAAAATGGGTTCTTTATATGATAGAATAAGTTCTGCCAAAGAAGGATCTATAACTTATATTCAAGTAGTTTATGTCCCTTCAAATGACTTGAGTGATCTTGCTCATGCTACAATATTTGCATATTTAGACGCTACTACTATACTATAAAGAGGATTAGAAACCATGGGGATATATCTAGACGTACATCCACTAGATTGCATGTAAAATATGCTCCAACATTTGTTTGTAGGAAAAGAACATTGTAAAATTATGCAAGGAATTAAACAAACTTTACAATCTTATAAAAAAAATAAGATATTATAGGTATTTTTAGATTAGGTGAATTATTAGAAGACGATCATTTAATTATGGAAAGCAGAAGAAAACATGAACATTTTTGTCACAACCCCTTTTGTAGAGGTTGATTTCTTACCATTAGCAAGAACTTGTTTTGTTTTCTTATCATAGGTATTTTAAAAACTACCTCAAAAATGGTATCAAGAAGCACAAACTATGGAACTTCAATCTTCAGATATTTTTTAGCCATATGACAATTGGTATATACAATATGCCTAGTTGCTTCTCCAGAATTTGAGACAAGAATGGATTGAGTTATCAACTTTTTCACCCAGTCATCATATGTTTGCATGGTTCACAAATTTGTTACAATTATTTTGTCTAAAATAAATGGTAGTAGGTAAGTATAATAGTTATCTAAATACAATTATACTACTATATGAAATATAAAGATAAAGAATAATAAGTGTCACACTAGAAAATATTAAAAAATAGGGACTGTTTAAATGGTTAAGAAACCATTTGTTATTCATTAATAAAATGGTAAATTACTATACGTGAGTGAGATTTCTGATTGAAACAATGGAGGATCCAATATGTAAAAACTATATCTAAGATAAATAGAAAATTTAAAATAGGACTAGATGTTATTTATTCATAATGGTAAAATCCATAATTTTTGAAGATCCGATCGATCATCAATTTCATACCATGGGGCAAATAAAATCCAATAAATATATTAGTTGCTAAAATAATAGAAAAGGTTTTAATTCTACTGCTTAGGCTGCAAAAGACTTCTTGGATTCAAGAATAATGAATAGGTCGTGTCAATTTTTAAATGAATTTCCTCCTTGGTTTGATCATATTATAATTTAAACATTTAATGGGAATTAAGAATGCCTCTAATAATACCATAATCCGAAACAAATTATCTCATTTCATAAATATGGGTCAAATAGTCTAGTGTCAAAGTTTGGTAACAGTACAAATGAAGAAATATTTATCCAAAAAAAAAATGATTTTGTACAAAAACAATGCAGCATTGCTTCCCAAGTGTGAGTTTTATTTCTCAAGTTTGATTGGTCTAAGTTTTATTTAGCTTATACTCTTATTTAATTTAGAGCCTAGTCAACATGAGCTTATAAATTTGATCAATTTAATTATTTTTAATAAATATAATAAAATACAATGCAACCACATCAAACGAGTAGAATTTTTTATTTTAAATATCAATCTTAAATAAATTTAATTAAAAATTCTCTCAATTTAATTTTTTATTATTAATTATTTACAAATTTTCTTTTGAGATTTAAACTTAAAACTTAAAAAAAATTATAAAAAAATCAAATTTAGTTTATCCCAGATGCAAATCCTACTTAGATTTGACCCTAAGAACACATTACAATCATAAAGATCAAATACAAATTTTACTAAATTTAACAAAACAAACCACACCATATAAATATCCTGACTCAGCTCTTCCTATAATAGACACAATGAGAGGCACAGAAAACAGTGCCTTTATTCATAGTTATACTCATCGTTGGACAGTAATAGTTGTTAAGCAAACATCATCAGCACCCAATGATGAAGCTATTCCACTCAAAACCTGTGCAGTCGGTTGTGTTGACAGCGAGAGTAGTATGTATTGCACCCTGGCAATCATAAGAATTATGAAGAAACACAGGCTGTCCTTCGTATACAAATTTATATCCTCCGTGTTGGGATATGAGAAAACAATCACAACCAGCGTAACCCTCAGCCGGGAGAACACACCCAGGGCCTTCCCACATTGTAAAATAACTACCCACACAAGGCTTTAAAATCAAGAGCCATACAAGCAATACTGCCACAGATTTCAAAACGTTAATTTTCTCCATAACGTTGCAATTCAATGTAGTTCACAGATCGAAGTATTTGCATGTGCAGCAGAATAATTTTTGCTTTGTATTTATAGAGGAAGAGCAAGTTTCGATAGCTCGACTTTTGTTGTTTTTATGGTCAAGTTAAAAATTGGATGAGTTGTTGCTTAGCCACGCGTAACGTCTTTCTGCGTTTCCAAGGCTTGCAAACAAATCTTTTCAAGCCATCGTTTCAAACTATGCACCTTTTATTCTGGAAAATATGTTTCTTTACAATTGTTTTCGTTGGTAGCGAGCTAACTTGTTTTTTAGCAACTTCCCTGAGTAGATATTATCGCTCTCGTTGTTGTTTATTAGCCAAAATAATCGTCATCTTCAATAGCAAAAACTGGCATAGACATGATAATAAGCGTTAATGGAGCTATTCATATCTATTCATAAATCTTTGTCCATGTTCATTCCCACGTTAGAAGCTTGGCAATGGATCAACACTGCATCGGGTACAACGTCTCAGGTAATAAAGGAAACACTTTGGATAAAAAGGAAATGGCGGGTTTTTCGGATGTCAATCTGTAAAGGCAGCACGATCAAATTGTCAACAAAGAGAACATGTATCTACCATCTATAACTGTCTGCGCAATTGGCAGTTGGATATGGATTTTGACCCGTTGATTCATAGTTCAAAACATCGGTATATTTATATTATATTATATATTATCTAATTACATTATTGTCCTATTACGAAATAAAGTAAATTTGCACAAGAATATTAACTACTATACATGTCATTTTCTTAAAATGATACTTTGATTAATCAATTGAGAGCAGGGCGAGGAAACCCCATTGTAGGGGTCAATTCTCACTGCCAAGGAGGTCTTTAGACTCCACCCAGGTAATATGCTTGTCATTCCCTTTGATTTTTCAGCATTTATTGCTTTCTTGTTCTATGTTGGGGTGGATTTCAGTCCACGTGAGCGGGAGTCGGGGCATTAAACGTGTCATATCCTATTGAAAGATGCTGTCTAGAATGGACGGTAACCTAATTGAAGGGGCTTGTAATATTAATGATATCCCACCATCAGATTCTAAGTCATTCAAAGCGGCTTTGGTTAAGGCTCCGATTTCTCTTCCCGAGTTGGCAAAATTCGAATCCAATATTATTGCCTAAACAAAACGTAATGGACAAATGGACGCAGGAGGAGATAAGCAACCTGCCACTGTTGTCTCAAGGCTTTGTCCTAACCCTGAAATGGTTTCTATAATTAATGAAAAGAAAACTTGTCTAAAGAATCTTGCTATCTTTCTTGTAACTGTGAATGTTGGTAAATGCCTCAGTCATAGATTTTTACATTAATGGCTAAAAAATGTTTGGGTTAAAAAATTAGGGTTCTAGTATTCATTTTGTAGTATGATTCAAAAGAATTTTTCATTATTTTTGGTGATGGTAGAGAGACAATATTGGTCAATAGAAAACTGTACCTTTAGGGCTCAGACAATATTGGTCAATAGAGAACTGTAGTTTTAGGGCTCTCAAGTGATCGCCTGAGGTCGAAATTATGGCTTTATCTTGCCCTGGGTGGATTGTGGTCGAGAATCTCTTCCCCTTGCTATGGAATTTTATTCTGCAAATGCTAGAATCGGTGGGGAGGGCTAGACACTTTTCCCTCACATGAATGCTTGAGTTCTCATATCTATTAGTTTGAGGAAAGGCCCTCCCAGGTTCATTAAGATTAACATAGATGATGAGTGCTTTGTCTGTATCATCAAAGCTCTTAGTGGCATCAATGCTTTTTTTAATGCAAATGGGATGGGCATATCCATAGGAATTGCCCTCTTCTTGCTAAAAGGACAATTCCTACCAAACCCACAGGAGGCCCTAATGCTATCCCTCCAGACTCTGGTAATTTAGGGGTCCCCCATTTTGGTCTGGCCTATTCTCTCTCAAGTGCACCTGATGAGATTCATAACAATGTTCAAGGGCCAATTTTTGAGTGGCTCAACTCTCCAAAGGATGTTGTTCTAGCTACAACCATTATCATAATTGTTGATCTCCATATTTTGGATAGTTCCCTGAATTTGGGAGGGTTTAATGTAGACCCACCCCTCCATTCCACCATCACTATCTCACCGTCTAGAGTTAGGGAGTCTAAGAAGGCGGATTGGGACCAATTTATTCATCTTAAGGCTCATAAGGTTAGAAGGAAGAATACATAGAAATTGGCTTTGGAGAATTTTAGGAGGATTGAGATTGTTGGGATAAATGTGGCTAATTCATCCAATGACTCTCAAGTTGTCCTTCCTTCCTCATCAGTGGAGAATGTTGTCTCTCAACCTATGCCATTTGTGGTTAGTGGAATTAAAAATGGTAATGTTTCCCTTGTTCATTCCATACTAAAGGATATTAAGACCAAGAGACTTCCTATTAAAAGGTTGCATAAGACAAACAGTCTCGCTAACTGAAAGGGGAGAACCAAAGCTCTAGATTTATCTAAAAAGTTAAGTGTTCTTTTTGAACCTTTATGAGAATACTAAAAATTCTCCCCTTGAGGAGAATCAAATGTCCTCTCCTAGTCAGCCTTGCAATGCAGTGGCCTCTGGTGTTGATATCCAGTGTTTTGGACCTCTTGATTTTTTCCACCCCACCTCTAGCAAAAGTGGAGATTGCAAGGATGAAGACTTGTTTGATATTATCACAGTTTCTCCCCTTTCTAGTCATGAGGCTTTCAATGGATTCCATTACCTAGCCATAGTACCCTGCTATAGCTCCTGCATGGACCTGGACACAATGGTTTTTAAGATCTACCCAATTATTCCATCATGATGGTTTAACAGTTATTCCATCATGATGGTTTAACAATGGGTTCATAATCACAATTATTCCATAATGATGGTTTAACGATGAGTTCATAATCTCTTGTTTTAGGAAGTGTGATAACATTGTTTGAAAGAAGCTTCTTCAAGTTAGATTCAACTAGTTTTCCCAACAATGTGAATTTTCTATGAAGAGAATCATGAGCTTTTGGTCTAAACGTATTGTTGTTTTGATTGTTTTTATTGCCTTGTGGACTTGATAGATTGAAGATAGGTTGTTTTGGTTTAATATGTTGAACATGTACACACTATCATTCACAATATTCTTATTTTTAGTCCAAAATCTTATTTTCTCATTGTTGTTATTATTGTTTGAACTAGTGGCTTCCATGTAAATTTGTATTTGTCCTTTAGCTATCAATGGTTTTCCTATAATAAGTCCCTTCTCAATAACCTTGCTGAAATAAGGGAGACATTGAAGTTGTAGTTAATAACTTAATTCAATGCTCAAGTTGTGGACAAACATATCTATCTTTTGTTGTTCGGGTATGTCATAAGGACACTTACTTGAAAGATGCTAGTAAAAGATTCTCCATTATTATATCTATTATTACAAATATCTAACATTGAGATGCCATTTTTTGATGTTGTAGGAGAAATGAGTTATAAATTTGTCCACTAGTTCACTGAAGGTTTTGATTCCACGTGGTAAACTATAAAACCATTCTATAGCTTGGCCTCTTAGTCTCTTTGGAAAAAATTGCATTATATGCATCTCATTATGAGTGACATCTAAGCAAGTAGCACAAAATTCTCTAATGTGGTCACGTGGATCACCTTTCCCCTTATAATTGTCAAATTTTGGAATTTCAAAATTCGGGAGAAAAGGAAACCGAACTAAACTTATATCAAAATGGAATGGAGATGTATCCTCTAGTGAGTACTTCTTTGGTGATGATCTAGTTTGTATCTTTGTAAGTTGTTGTAAATCTTGGATTTGTTGCACAAGTGTACGTAGAGGATTAGAAAAAGGATTTTTCTCTTTCTTAAATTTGTTCTTGGTATTTGTCGAAGTTTCATTTGTATTTTTATTTGCGTTTGTGTTTTTGTTTTTATTTATTTCATCTTATGTTGTTCCCTTCAATTGTGAGACATCAAAATTATGTGGGAGTTTTACCCCTTGTTGACTAAGAATAGGGAGATATTTTTGTTGATCTTTTTCCATAATGTTTTCCATTAGCCTATGAAATTTTGGGCCTCGTGAAGCCTCAAGAACATGTTCTTCATATATATCACTATCATCATCAATACAAGACTCATGTCCTTGTTTTGAAGTTTCTTAAAAAATATTGGTTGGATCATATACATGTGTTAAACCTTTTCCAAATAAATCCATTCTTTTGTTGTTTCTCTTTTGAGCCCTAGTTTCAACCACACAAGATTTTTTTTTATTATGTAAAGTTGAGTGTGTATAGATTGGATGAATTGTGTTAAATATCTGGCAACTAAAAGGGCAGGCAGGGCTAAATCAGTTGACAGTAAAATTTTATGTTAATCTTATTTCAAAAATCCAAAACAATTAGCAAAATAGATTAAATATGAAAGCATACACACATAATAGATTAGATACGAGACATCATAAATTCTGTGGAAAACGTAAGAAGGGAAAATGCATGGAGAATTATAACTCTCAATATATAAACTATGATTAAGGTGACACTGGTTAAGGTGATTTTTAAAAGGGATGGCTCACCACCAAGGTGCTCGCTATAGGTAGGCTCACTGCCCAAAAAGGCTCAGTGCCTAGAAAGGCTTACTATGAGAGAACACAGAAAGATAAAGATAATCCACCACAAAAAAATATAGTTTTCACAATCGAAGCTTCTTCTAGTAACAATCCGCAACACTATACTAACATAATAACTAGCTTTTGTCAATCTCACATGTCTTCAACACAAAACACCACATCTCAACTTATCAGACCATACACCTATATATACTATCTCCAAAAAAGCATAATCCTCAATGTTGGCTAAGATAGAGATCTAAAATAGGTCTCCACTAAACATTTCACTGGTAGGAAGGAATGAGAAGTAGACCTTATTACATTGTTCCTCATGAAACATGACAACACGTTACATACATCACCAAAGCTAGACCCAAAATATTATATGCATGCTATATAACTTCTATTACACAACTTCAATTTCTGGTCCAAAAACCTTGAGCTCTTGACCAATCTAGACAAAAAAATAGCTCTAAATAACATATTTTGAAAAGCCATAACACCCAGTAAATTTTGGAAACTTCCAAACACTCAACACACCTTATTCAAACACTTTTTCTCAACATACTACATTCTGAACACAACATTTGACATCGATGAGAACACACAACATAATGCTAACAAAATGTAGTTTGAAGAATGATGTAACGAAGATGTGAAAGACAAGATATCAAAAGTGTTTTTCAATGTATTGTGAAAATGTTAACCTTGAATAATGATAAAAATTTATCAATGATTGATCCAAAGCGAGTCAAGTGAAATGATAGATCCCTCGAAGATAAGACTAATCTTGTCAAGATTTTTCTAGTTTAGCTCCTAGATGAAAGATGATAAAACCTGATAGGGGCAACTAACCAAGTTGGTGTTGAAATGATGAGAACTTTTTAAAACCGTGTTGTATATTTTATGTAACTAGGTATGATTTGAATCTGTAGATGTTGAAAAGTGAACCTAAGTGTCTCTATGTAAGCTCTGTGATGTCAAAAACTAGTTCTTAGTAGAAATGGGTATGTAAAATTGTGAATCTTGTTTCCTTAAAAATCTCATTTAATTCTCACAGTTGTGTATGTGCTAAACCATAAACACTAGAACAAGGTTCAAATGCACTAGTTCAGTGATCACAAAGCACCTGAACAAGGTTCAAAAATGCTAAAATGGTAGACTTTGTATGCACTAAAATACTTATCAAATGTGCTAAAAGATATGTTAAATGCATTGTTATTCTCAATTTTTGTTTTTTTAGTATTTTTTATGTTTTTGGTCAAATGTTTTTATTTTTTTTTATATTTTTGGATGATTTTTTTATTTTATGAAAAGAATGTATGCAATATTTAATAAGGCAAAATAGTTGTTTTTCCTAATCTAAACAATGAGTGTATGTTCATGGCTAAAAAGCAAGCTCAAGTTTTCACTAGTATAGCACAAGAAGAGACAAATCAAACACTTTTTATCCTAAGGTAAATGACTTAACTACAATATATCAACCCACTCTTGGAATCTACTTCAACTCAAATGCCACCACACCTAGATGGGTATGTGGCACTAAAAATTATCATACTTTGCAGAGGTGAGTCAAGGGGGCCTGTAAGTAAAAGTGTCTAGTTTGAAGTGAGGGTAATCTAATGTCTATACATGAGGTGGATCGCTCATTTAAGAGTTTTCCCAACCCTTGGAACAAGGGTTTTTATGCTTCACAAGGATACTAAGGGAAACTTTGGTCGATATAGAAAGAGGAATTAGGTGGTTCATGACTTTTGTTACCCCAACAATTATTTTTATATATGCTCGGATTAGTATCTCTTAGGTCGTTCCCTCTCACTAGGTGTAGCACACCATAGGAGGCAAACATTCTAAATGGTATTTAAGAGGACAGTAAATATATGGGTCTACTTTTTGGTCACCCAAGTTTTTTCAATGGGAGAACATACACCTGCCACCTTATAAACACAAAATATACTAATTTATTAATCCTCTTAGATTTAGCTAGATGAGATTATGCTAAAACCAAATACACAATATACAAAAGCCCTATTACGATAAATCAAAAGGAAAAGAAAATTCAAATTATCTCCCTAGATTATACTATGTGAAAATAGATGTAAGAATGAATGATCAAATTACTTCCTCCTAATTATACTAGGTGCCTAGATTAACTATACAAGTATTAATATTAAAAATTATGATCTAAATACAATAAAAACCCTATAAAACAATTGTCAATATTTTCAAAGCGATGTCTTGAATGTTTGTGAATAACTTCAAGAAGAGTTAGATGAAAAAATATAAAATTAGATAAAATATACTACTAACTATAATAAATGTGCTACAAAAAGGTTAGATGTGCTAAAATAGAAAGCAAATACGCTAGAAAATACTATAAATGTGGTAAAATAGACTACAAATTCATTTAGATAGATTATGACTGCACTAAACTAGGCTACAATTGCATTAAAATACTGAACAAATTCACTAGAAGACTAAATAAATGCACTAAAATAGAGCTTTTTTAAACAAAATTTTTGTAGTCTAAGACTTTTTCTCTCTATAACATATGTGCAAAAATGGAATGTAAATGCACCAAAACAGCGTGTAATGCCTATAAACACTTTAAAAACTCTATTTTTTATGTAAAATTTGTAGCTAGGCCCCATAGTGGGTGCCAAAAATGTGATGTGGAAATCAGTAAAGGCTATAAGATTAATAAACAAGCTACCATAAGACTAAAATCCTACAAAGTAACCAAATCACCAATGAAACAAATAAAACAAGTAAGCTATAAAATCTATACCTTTATGCATGTTCCATTGTGTCCTATTAACCTTATATGTTGTTGTTGATGATTTCTCTTTGAATGCACAAGTATTGATTCAAGATGCCAATGAGCTGAATGGACTATGTGGCATATGAAATGCAATGAATATTAATTTATATTGCTGCTATGACGATAGTGATATGCAAGGATGAAACTAAAAGTAAGATGATGAAAGCTATGATATTATGATGCAATTACAGAAATTTGTTAAATGATATTATACTAAACCCAAAGACACTATTGATTGCTAATGGATGTTTGGATTCTCTAAGATTGTAGTTTGATTCTCTAATTTTCTTATTTATCACATTAGTTTGAAATGAGGATACAAAGCTTTGTTTAATAGATTTTTCATGTCTAAGATCCAAGGTGGCAAAGATCAATGGTTAGGAATTGATAATGATAGTTTAAATTGTCAATATTAAATTAGTTGAGATGAGGGAGAGAAAGGTTGAAGATGTTCCTCCTACATTTACAAGCTAGAAGGATAAGTTGAACCAAGAGCCACATGTCATGATGCTCACATTGACCCTTGAGAGAAGTGTGGAGGAAAAATTCAATTTGTTGAGAATGAGGGAATTTTGGACTTTTTAGTCGAGTGTCCCATCACATGCCCTAGTAGTTTGCTACCTTCAATTGCCAAGTCATCAAAGAATAATTTGGAGAAAAATTATCAAGGGGTGGAGATGCAAGTTTCAATTGGACCCTCTACAAGGACTAGAAGAGGAATAAAGAGAGGAGCGCCACGAGATTCATCATAGAGGAGGTCAAGGAAATTAACAAGAGTGTAATCCAAAAATTTTTTGAGTTCATCCAAGCTCTTGGCTAGTCCTC
The DNA here is from genome assembly GCF_030272615.1 of Cryptomeria japonica. NCBI lineage: Eukaryota > Viridiplantae > Streptophyta > Pinopsida > Cupressales > Cupressaceae > Cryptomeria > Cryptomeria japonica. The sequence continues at coordinate 694,184,005 of NC_081409.1, forward strand.
TCTTTGTACTATTGGTTGTTTTGTCTAGGTTTCTCTTTTTTTGTTGGGTGTTTCCCCTGTTTCTCATACTGTTTGGCTATTATTTTTTGTCTTCTTTGCTACTAACTTAATTTTATGTTGTTTGGATCTGGGTTTCAGGTCCGTGTAAAACCCATTTTACCCTAATTAAAAAAAAAAATGCACTATTTAACTTAAAAAATATTGTTCAAAAAAGTATAAAAAAGTGAATCTTGAATATGAAACTATGAGATGCTAAATTAACATGTCATAAACTTCTATGTTTAAAAAAAATAGTATTCACAAAATGTTAAAATTTAAAATTGTAATATTCTAATGTGACCATAATCCATAAAACATATGTCTACCTATCATGAGTGTATACTAAATACAATATACAACTCAATTAAATATGTTTATTATTATTGATTCAAATTCATAGATAAATAAAATATCCCAACACCATAAATGTGTACAAATAATAATTAGAAAGATAATGATTGACAAATTAATAAAAGAGTTATTTTAATATTATAATTGTATCAACACTAATGTGTTGGGCTCTCAAATCACATGTTTCATGGCAATGCATATCCTCCATGATATTCAATGCCTACTAAGTTGGTTTGCCTTTCTCTATTTCTAGTCTTCTGCATTATTTCTAGGAAGCTTGGCAAAAGATGCAAGTCTTCCATGTGTCTATTTTTTATATGGAAGACTACTTTTATCCTATGTTTTCTTATCTTGTGTATATGTTAATGATCCTCACTTTGTAGATGACGATAGAAAATAAGGGCTATAATACATATCTATTGAATTCTCCTAGAAATCATACTATAATAGCTCATGAAGAAATTATGCTACAATCTTACTCCTCGTAGTAGTTTTGGGTTGTTTTCTCTTGAATATCAAAATCATAGCTACTCTTTAATCGTATGCATTTTCTATTATAAAAGTTTATATACACACCTAATGTCTTTTGCCAAAAGAAAAAAAATTCTAATTGTATGATAAAAATGAGGGTTTTAATTGCATAGCCCTATGGGTCCATGTATTCATCTAAACAATGTAAAGTATAATTATATAGCTAAACTTATCCAACCAACCTACTTCGGTCCTATTTGTAACTTACAAAGTTTGTAACCTACTTAAAAAAATATACAAAAATTAGGCCAGATGATTATGATGATGAAACTAATCTTGTGAGAGAACCACTTTGAACAAGGTAAGAGTTAAAGGGTATAAAGAAGAGGATAGTTGAAGATTAAAAAAAAAATCAAAATTTCAATGAGAAACTTGAAAAAGAAGAGAGTCTGATCACTGAATTCAAATTTCAGATAGAATAAGGAAACACGATTAGAGAGTTGTATTAATAGAAAGACTACTAAATAAAGGTATGAACTATGAGAAACTAGAAGATGAGATTGTTGCTTTGAAAGAAGATCTTGGCAAAGAGAATGATCTAATGAAGATGATTTTTTAAGAGTACAAAGATATTGGTTTAGATTATTGAAACTAAGAGATCACGCCATATCAAAATCGGAATTGGTTTTACTATAGAACAAAAATGAAAAGTGTAGAGTGATCTATTATGTCAAAATCTTTATATTTAGAAAAAAAAAGGTCTATAGGTTCAAAATTAGAAAAAGGTGTCACAACTGAAGAAAGTAGAAACATAAATGATGGTTTCATTCATGGCTCAAGATAGAAAGAGATATCCAAGAAGAAAGAATCAAGATGACAAGGATTCCATAATAGGTTCGATTATTAGTTATCTAGTTACTATGTTTATTGCACTCATTTTTTCCACAAGTTTGTTTATTGTATGAAAGGTCCATTTAGAAGGAATAATTTTGTTAACAAAAATGGGTTTTATCCACTATTTTATTTTAATATCATTTTTTCTAAGTGTAACAACTATGTTCATATTTTAAGGAACCATAGAATTAATTTTTTGAGTTATTTTATTGTGAAAATCAAAATAAACAATCTTGTTTTTTAGAATAGTAACTCTAAATTGTTTTGGAAGAATAAACCACAAAAGCTGAAGAATGAGATTTTTCTAGTGGCTTAGACTAGACTTCATGCCCAAAAGGAAAGATATTGGTGATCGCTACTACCAAATGTTCAAGTCACATGAATGGACATAAGAGTAAATTTATAGATTGTATAAAATTTGAAGGTGTAGATGTAACTCTTAGTAACAATTATATTGCCAAGTTTGTCAAAAAGGGTAAATCTAGTCTTGATGGTGGTAAGACAAGAACCTACTACTTCTATGTAGAAGACCTGAAACATAATCTAAGTATTAGTTAGATGTGGGAACATTTCTATCATTGAATGAGAAATATTGTGAAATTAGGAAGAAGGATACCAAAGGGTTGTCTGTGATAGAAGCATAAATTTGATTTGATATTTTAGATTTGATATTCTTCCCATAATCTTTACCGTCAAGATAGTTATACCCTATCTTCTCAAGCATGGATCTGTTGAAGAATTGAAGTTTCATGATTCCTAGATTTTCAATCCTTTTAGAGAGCCACATTGTTTTGTGACTAACCAGAGACATACGAGAGTGTTCTTTAGCGCCCATCCATAGAGATTTTGTTTAGACTTGTTCAATCTTATAAAAAATAAAAGGAGACTTAAAAATGAAAGAGATAATAAATAGGGATATAATGGTGGGAGGATTTCAAGAGCATCACCTTGTGTATCTAACATAGAATTATTCCTCTCCACCAAAAAAGTTTCTTATTAAATATTTCAACAATACTTATAGAGTAGTTAGGTGGGCCTTTATTAATCATAGGTATGCCAATATAGGTATAAGAAAAATATGCCCTTTAGCTTTATAATATCCTAACATCTTTTTCAATCACATGCTTCATAGTATAGAATAAAATACAACTTACTTTTGTTATAGTTAACATTTTTCCAAGAGGCTTTAGCATATAATCCAATGTCTAATTTTTGAGATAGATAAAATCCAAAAAAGATACTATTGAATTAACAAATTATTGATTGGTAGTAGGGGAAAGACACAAAGAAGGCTTGACACCTTTAATTAATCTCTAGAGTTAATATTTTTTTTTATTTTCTTTTTCAAGACCTAAGAAGACACAGAGTTAGCTTGTCTTAGCCCTCTACCATAGGATAACTAATCTCTTGGAAATTTATTAATCAAGACAAAACATTCAAGTATATAGATACATGCTTTGATAATGTTAACGATGTAGCTACTGAAATATTTATTATTATATTTTATATTCATACAATAAAACACTCAAAATAAACAAATAATACTATTAAAATTTCAAAAGTACGAATCCTTGTTGAAAAAAACACAAAATGTAGCTATTACATCTAGAGAAGAAGGAAATTATTATGATTGGAAACAAAAATAGGTTTCTAATCAATAATAAAAAACGAGTGTCAAATAATGGTGAGTATCTACCTATATGGTCATATACTAATAGTATCTTACTCACATCATATTTAAAAGCATATGCAGGCCTAGTCATGATGTAAGTATGTTGGAAGTAGGATTTTCTATTCACAAATACAAGACTTGAGAGGTAAACTATGCAATAGTGGTGTGTAGAGGGAAGATGTTGTAGATCACAAAACTAGATACAACAGTTGTCAAATTTTAAAAAGACTGGCTTGACGAAAATGGAGGACTGAAATTCTTGGTAAGATGTTAGACTTGTCAAATTTTCTTTGCCAAGCCAATTCATACCTGTACATAATATATAAATAATTTACTTTAATTGCTAAAAGACAATAATGTATTTAGATAATGGGGTTGTCCCTAGGGCGCAATGGAGGGATAAGGAGTAATATGGAGAGATAAGTATAATGGAGGGATAAGGAGATTGACACATGGTTGAGGTTGTAGATGGAGGAATAAGGAGACTATGGAGCTATAAGGAGGCTGCAGCTGGAGTGATAAGGAGGAATGACAAGAGATGGATTCAATGATAGATAAATCTGAAGATGAGCTTTTCAAAAAGTGGTTTCATTAGTTCATAGCTCCAGTCAAAAGTGATTGGCTCCTGTTCAATGTAAGGGGACTGCTTTTAATTAGTAGTTCCCTTATTATAAAATAAATATATATTAATATAACTATTGAACTATTTATAATCGACTCAAATTCTATATCCGCCTGGCAATTCTATAACTCACTGTTTACAATTAAATCGAGTTGACCTTACAGATTGACATTTTCAATCTTTATAAGCCCGCCATTTTCATCTTATTCAAAGGGCTTTGTTTTCTTACCTTCGTACCGAAGCTGGGACCGGGGACGCTTACCTCATGCAGTGCTGATAATTTTTTAATTTAGCATCACTAACGATTTCGATAATGTCTACGACAGTTGTTGTTATTGAAGATGACGTAGTTTACCACTTTGTGGCTGTTGAAGATGCCTATGAAACCATTAAATTTAATAATATTATTATCTGTAATATTTTACTGTTTAAAAATGTACTGAATTTATAATATTATCTGGACGACGTACACGAAGTCCCAGCACTCTACCAAAATTAGTTTGATTAAAAATTTACGTATTAAATTTTTACATACGTTAAGAATCTCTCTGTCATGCCAAAAAGAAAAATAGGAATCTACCTGTCATGCCAAAAAGAAAAATAGGAATCTACCTGTCATGCCAAAAAGAAAAAAAAAGAATCTGTCTGTCATGCGAAAAAGAAAAATAAGAATCTGTCTGTCAAACAAAGTTGAGAGGGATAATATCTACTGTCAGAAGGTGCAAGAAAACAATTTACCTCGCTAGAAATGAAAACAGTTATGAAAAAACACATTTTGCAGAATAAAAGGAAGATACGATGCAGTGAAAAAAGTCAGTTGCAGGCCTTGGAAACGCAGAAGGAACCATACTAGAGACGTTTCCCGTAGCCAAGCAACAACTTGACCATATAAACAACAAAATTTAAGCTACTGTTCCTCTATAAATACAAAGCACAGTTTCTTCTGCAGCACATGTAAACATTTGATCTGTCAAATACATTGCTTTGTAACGTTATGGAGAAAATTAGCGTACTGAAATTTGTTGGAGTAGTGCTTGTATGGCTCTTCATTTTAAAGCCTTGTGTGGGTAGTACTTTTAGTGCGTGGGGAGGACCTGGGTGTGACGTCCCGGGTGAGGCTCTCGGTGGTTGTGGTGAGTGTTATGGCATAGGCTACCACGCAGGATATAATTTTCAATACAGCGGACAGACTGTGTATCTTTATAGTTCTAATGATTGCACGGGTCAAGTAGATACTACTCTCGCCGTCAATACACGCGAGTGCAGTAGTTTTGGGTGGAATAGCTTCATCATTGGGTGCTGATAATGTGTGCTTAACAACTGTTGCTATCCAAGGATGAGTATTACTATGAATAAAGGCACTGTTCTGTGTGCCTCTCATTGTGTCTATTATAGGAAGAGTTGAGTCATGATTTTTATCTGGTGTGGTTTGTTTATTAAATTCAGTAAGATTTGTATTTGATCTTTATTCTTTTAGCAATAGATCTATGGACTGGGTTTCATTTTCCCCATGGTAGGAAACTAGTGATCGATTCGATCATCAAAAATTATGGATTTTCACATAACGAATGAATGATATCTAGTCTTGTTTCAACTTTTCTAGTCATCTTAGACACAAATTTCTAATATTTAATCTTCTGTCATATGTTTCGTACGTATCCTTCACTTATAGTCATTTATCAATCTATGAATGAATAAAAAATGATTTCTACCTCATTTTATCTCCCCATCTTTTATATATTTAAGGGTGATACTTCTTATTTTATAGCTTAAGGTTTAATATAGTACAATAATTATAGGTAGCTAATTATTATAGTTACCTACTACCATTTATTTTAAATGCAAAACTTGTAACAAAAAACTGAAGCATACAAAATACAAAGACTTATGATGAGTGAAAAAAAATTGATAACTCAATCAATTTTCATCTTGATGATGATAGATATAATGATTCACACATCTATTACAAATACATATCCAATTTTTGCACAACAATGTTATGAAAATCCTTGAGAAGTAACTAGGTGTATTGTATGTACTAAGTGTTATTTGGCTTAAAACCCTATGGAGATTGAAGTTTCACGATATATGCTTCTTGATACTATTTTTGACTTAGTTGTTAAATTACCCTATGATAATAGAATAATACTAGTTCTTGCTAATGATAAGAAAGGAATCACTAATCCAAAAAATGGTTGTGACAAAATTTGTTCAATCTCTTTGACTCTTTCCATGATGAAATAATCATGTACTAATATTTCATCTAATATAGAAATAGCTATAATATCTTGAATCTCCTTATAATGTTACAAATTTTGTCTAACTCCTTGCATAGTTTCATATTTCTCTTCGCCTATGACCAAAGATTGGAGCGTACTTGAGATGGAATCTAGTAGATCTATCTCTAGATAAAACCCTTGCATAGGTAATCATCTCAATAGTACAAGAACAACATCTAATTATGCAAATTTTGTATTGGGACCTAGATTAGTCAAGTCATTTGAAGGTACATAAATAACTTAAATGGATATTATAGATCATTCTTTGGTAGAAGTTATTCTCTCTTATAAAGAACCCATTTTCATGCCAATAGTTAGCTAATAACCCACTACAGAAGGCATTCCATCAAATAGCATAGATGCCTCTAGTCGTGCTTGGACAAAGTGGAAGATATTATTAATAAATAAGAGTACACCTTGTTTTTCAACATCTAGGAAATATTCGCCCATAGCTAAAGCAGTTAAACCTACTATCATATGAGCTCAGGTGATGTTTCATTCATTTGACCATAGACCAAAGCCACTTTAGATTTTGAAGCAAGTTATTCATTAATGATTTTGACTTCTTTAATTTTAGTGTAAATATCATTTATTTCACAAGTATGTTCCGCTAATCCACTAAATACATAGACACCTTCATGATCCTTAGCAATGGTGTTGATTAATTTTATAATTAACATTGTTTTACTTACTCTAACTCCCTTAAATAATCCATTTTTTCCTAATGGAGGCAATAAGATAAAATATCTACGACTTTAATGTATTTTTCAAATATTGAAAATTTGGTATCTAATTGTATAAATGCAAGAATAGATCTATAAATACAAGATGTTATGAAAGCATCTATAGGACCTAAGTCATGAATGGGTTCCCCAAGGATATTAAAACTTTTCCTAAGAATAGATTCATCGATTGGAACACTAAGTGGACCTCTTGTATTGATCACTTTCATTCCCCTTATCAACCAATCTATATATCATTTGTATCTATAGTTCTAACCTTATCATTTCCTAATAGTTGTTTTACCTCATGAGTCAGAATGATTGGTTGACTAATTACATGCTTATCTTCTATGTGGAGGAAAAGATACATCTAGTACTAGGCCAATGATCTGAGCAATATGCCTTGCCTTCTTCTCTAGAAGTGCAAAAATTGGAAAAAAAAATATTGGTTAGCATAATAAATAAACAAAGTATATTGATTCCAGTTGCTAATAGTAGTAAAAATAGGTTAAAATATAGAAATCCTTTGAAATGAGTAGATTAGTCAATAATCATTTAGAGGTATAAGTTTAGTAATCTCTTTCATTATAAAGTTCAACTTTGATACTGATCTAAAAATAGATTCATTATTAGAATAAATGAAAATAATTAATTTATTAAAATAGTAAAAATTATTCAATATGATTGAGTAATAAATTGAATCAAATAAATTACTATTAGATTTCAATTAATGACTCTTACTATATGAAATTGATACTCTAACCATTGAGTTAAATGGGTTATTTGTATCATAGAGAACGTCATATCTATGAGTAATTATAGGTATAATTAGATTTATAAACAGTGTGTCCTTTTAACTACGATTAGAATGATTAAATCAAATATTATCTCTTGATATAAAGTGGTCTATTTTAATTGTATATTTTCAAGACTAAACTATGAATGGATATAGCTCAACTAGGTATAACACCTCATTTACACATGTACCAATAGTTTTTAGGAGAGCTTATTGGTTCATTTGGTTCATAAAATATATTTGAGTCTTACTCTATGAATGGATAGAACAATGAAATTGTAAAGCTTAAATTTCATCTAATTAGAATTTTAGATCTATTTGATATGATCAATCTTTAGGACATTCAATGTCACACATAATGAGTACAATATGAGAATCTCAAAAAATGATTCTTTGGACTCTATGAACTATAATAACTTTAGAGATCTTCATAGTACAATACTTTTCAAATCCTCCTAATCATTATCTAACTATAAGAATTCTTGTTAAGAATAAAGCCCTGTTGTAGAGATTCCATCAAGAAGATAATGAGATACTCCTACAACATGTCATTGGACAATACTCAAGGCTCTAAGTTGGATAGCAATATTTTGTTTTTAATTTATTATGGGTCCAAATAATAGATTCAATAGGTTCCTTCCAATATCCATGATCACTTTATATGAACATTAAACAATAGGTTAAAAATATATGTGCACTTAAGAATAAAACAACATATGCAGATAATGAAGAACCCAAATATTGGACTACATGAGAATATTGAGCCCGTAGAATGTCATGTAACCACCTATTAATTATAATAGAACTCTATGCAAAGTTTCCTCCTATAGTACGAGTTACCACTCCCTAATCACTTATACAACACCAAACATCAGACTATATTTTTCAACTAAAATAAAGTATTACTACCAAAATTACGTTGTACATCTAGAATAAACTAGAAATACATGATTTCAGGTAGATACTTGACATGTTTCTCCACTACTAGGATAATCACAAGGGAGACGAAAACTAAGATTCTCTTTATTGGGAATTAAATGAAAATTGAGAGAAAATAGAACACCTTTAAGTAATACTAATACAATCAGATGGATAGTAAGAGAATGAATATGATGTACTAAAAAATCCATAGTTCCTAATGGACTATCTAACAAAGGAAGTCTAACACCTACTACTATCAAATTAGCACCATCCAAGTAATGTTAGTGCTTTATATTGTGTCGAGATCTATTAAAATTGGTGCTAAAGTATGAGTTTTTGTATCCATTAGGCAAGGATTAATTATAATTGGATAAAACTATCTATAAACATATTTGCACGACATCCTCAAGAACTCATAATATCATTATGCATATATAGACAAAAACTCTAGAGACATAAGAAAACATATACCCAATTGAGGTGTCATACAATTGCATCATGATGCCTCATAACATGGTATACAAGATTGTTGTATTCAGTAGTCAAATTATAGTCTCTTACCATAAAAATAGTTGCACATGCAATAGTGTGACCTATGAGAAATCCACTAATTCACATATGATACCATAGTTGGTAGCTATATACGGGTAGGGAATAATTTAATATGTATCATAAGCTAAGATAATAGTTAAATACCCAAAAATGGGATACTTGATCTAATTTAGCGTTTCATGAGCATGTTAAGACATAGTAAAAGCTTCTATGTCCAATCTATATAAATGGGCCCTTATGAGGTTACAAAATATCTTTATGGCTACATGTGGAATCTTTTTCCTCATAATCTTAATTTTATTAATCATTTATATGGCCCTAATAAAGGGGTATGAACCTCCATTCTATCTCTTCTTAGGGTATGTCCTTTTTGTATCATGAATCATCATTTAGATCAATACTCCATCTTAAATTCTATCTATGTTTTAATATAAATTTACTGAATCATTATGGAAAGAAAAAGCTTCTTTCAAAGAGAGAAATAAAACAATAGATTGGAAGGGAAATATAATATTCTTTGCCAACATTTAAAAAAATAGATGAGCATAGTTTCATCATTGGATGAAAACTAGAAATTTATAGTAAATTACAATCCCTACATTGGCTCTCAAAACAATAGATTATCAAACACTAAAGATAAGGTAAATTTTATGCTTAGGTTCAATATTTGATTTGGCCAATTGATACGATTTAACCAAGGTTGCTAACATTCCCTACACTTTAGGCTCTGCAAAACCTTGGCAGATAAACTATAATTTATCATCTGATTTCTTTACAATATTAAACAATATTGATAGATAGTAGATAGAACCTTACACATTACACTAGGGGTTTATTTGACTGAAACCTAAATTCGATATCCGCTTTGTTTTGTATTTGGCACTAGCATGAATTGAAACACAAAATTGAAAATAAAACTAAATCCTACAGCTTAAATACAAATATTAATTGATCTATTTCTTTTTTTTTTGCAAAATATAGATAGGTGCCTTAGTCTAGGGAAACAGAGTCAAATTATTAATTCTAATATGTGTTCATCTAATGGCTTAAATTCAGATTATTTATCACTTTAATTGTTTATCAATTGCATAAACATGTAAATATTTCAACCATAAAATTCTACTAATTTATCCTAATTATTTCCTCAACATCATTGCAATCTTTCTACTAGATTTAAATTATTCCTTGAGAAAACCCACTAAGTAGATTACTTAGAAGAATGGAAGCACAATGGTAAACAAAAATACCTTTGATATATGGATTCATATGATGAAAAAAAATACAATTTTGAGATAATTCAATTTATTCCTTAATTTATATTAACAAACGATACCATATTTAGAACACCAAATTAATGCACATTTTCCATTGTTGTATTAGAAATTTACATAATATTGCATGCCACAACAACTGCTAATCTTTTCTACATGATTCTGATTTCCCTCATATAAAAAGTTGAAGGAGAACTTTAGACCATTCACATTCTTTAGTTACATAATTTTTTGACTCTCCCTCACATGAAATTAGTCTTAAGTGCTAAGGAAATGATTTTTGAGGAGTCAATATAAGATTAACTAATCAACACACTTTTATAATTACATAAGAGATAATTTAAAAAACCAACAAAGTGAATGTTCATAGTGATAGATGCATGTTGACGATGCTCTTTTTCCTTTTATGTCTTGATAGATACCCGTGACTTATAGGTCTAGCAAGATGCTATGATTGTCAATAAACACAGGCAATTACATCAATTCTTCATGTAGATCAGGCCAAGAAAAAATTTAACTAAGACAAGTGGTCAGTATATTCCTAATAGCAATACATACCATTTGAAGCATTGAGATATCTCATTCTAAACTCTAGTGAAAACACCCATTACAACTGAATATCTATGTTTTTTATAATTTTGTCTTTATCACATATAAAATTCAACAGTTTAGCCAACATTTGGGCTAATTCATTCTTTGACTCCTCCCGCTCTTTTAGATTGTCATCATTTTTAAAGAAACATGGGGGAGGTGTACCTTGCATCTAATCATACTCGCTCAAATCATCAACAAGCTCCTTATGATAAACTTCATGCTCATTTTTCTATTCACCTATTAATTTTAAAACATCTCCAATCTTGTACCCTTTCAATTTATCTTTCATAGGCTACAATACTCCCTGCAACCTATTATACTCCTTCAAAGCATTGTGCTTTGAAAGGAAAATAAGAGCAAGAAATGAAATAATAATTCAAGAAGTTCGTTGATTGAAGTAATGTTACAAAGATGAATAAAAAATTGAGTTAGAGTAATAATCAAAATATGAGAGGAAGCCTAGATGTATTAGGTCCATCACCCTTTCAATATGATGGTCTCTCAAGTAAAATTAGTGGTTTTGTTACCTTAATTGGTAAAACCCTAATTTTCACCATTACATTTTGGTGAACTTGACATATTTCATTCTTAATTTTTATTTATTATCTTAGATATGATTTTCATTTAATTTTGAAATTAAAATTTTGACTCACATATCTTATTTGCAATTAAATTACATATATTTAGAAGTTAATTTCATAAAAACCCTAATTTATTTTGTCAAATTTGACTTGTGGGTTGCATAATTTTTCAATTACATTTTCAGATTTGATTTTTATGACATGTTATCTTAAAATTTATATGCATTCAATCATTGTTTATATACTTACATTATTGAAAAAATCCTAAAAATCCTAAAAAGAAAATTATTGTCATTGTATGTTCATTTAGTTAGTTTCATGATGCATTTATTAAATAGATGTGATAATGGCTTAGGCTCCCTTATTTCACTCTTTTTCTCTCCTAAAGATATTCCTACCCATGAGGACATTTTGGTGCAAAAAGAGACCATTAAGCCTTGAAGGAGCCTTTTGTGTCTTTTATCTATGCTTTTTCTATAAAAAATCCCACCTATACTTTGAACACAAGTCTTGATAGTTATGGGGGATCTTTAGATTTTGATGCTAATAATTAACCCTCTCCTCTATAAACTTTAACATCTACACATGGATACAATGGACATGGTTTAGGATGTGTGCAAAAAAGTTTTTATGATCATAAGAAATCTACATCACACTTTTCCAAACAATGTCTAGGTTTTCGGCCTCTTCTTTTGTCAACATCCTCTCCTCTATTGTCTCACCAATCCATGTCTTCTCATTCTAGTACGGCATTACAACAAGATAATGTTTTGGATGACCTCCTTCACGCTAGTTTAATTTCTCTTCTTTGGCTTAAACGAAGAAGGAAACATAGACAACATCCTTAGAATTATGCTTTTTGTGTATCATACAACCCTTGTCCATTCTACTAATGAATGTTAAGCTTTGCAAACTAAAATACAATAAAATATTGTTTTAGGTTTCATCAAAGTAACATGTGATAATGAATGGCATATTTCCCATCATCATTTCAAATAAAATCCTAGTTCCTATTGTATGGCTCCCAGTTTAAGGTTGTGGAGGCTATATTAAATGATCGGGAGAAGCGGGTTTTCAATCATGAGAACACCGTGAAGAAAATTGGAAAAGAAAGCTGAAAAATTTTGAAAGCCTCTGCCGACAACTTCAGTGTGATGATTAGCAAACTGGAGCAGACCCATCAGGAAAAAAACACTATTGATGCTACCGAGGATAAGGATCTCACTCTTGGAGGGGGGACTACTGGTCATGGAAAAAGAACTTGAGCTAGTACTAGGAAGATGACCCAACATGCCAAGGAGCTGGAGGAACTGAAGAGCGTTGCTGCCTCTATGGTCCAGTTGGAGAAAGAAGAAGCAGAGCTTATCATAAACCTTTCTTAGGGTTTGTTGCTTGTGGTTGTCCTTTAGTTATTTATGTGTTGTCCCTTTGCCTCTTTTGTCTTCTTTCTGGCTTTTTTTCTTTTCCAGCTGACTCTTTTTTGTGTTTTTCTCTATCTAGCTGGTCTTTAATATCTTATCTTTTGATTATCTTTATGTAATAGGGTTTTGGGACCCATTCAAATCCAGCTTTTCACTTAATTGAAAACATTCTAGTTCCTATTATGTTGCTCCTGACTATGTGACATTGTTAGCTTACCTTTAGGGGTCTCATTGTCATTCATGGTGGTATAATTTTAGGTACAATTATACTTAGTTAGAAACATAATATTCTCTATATTCTTGTCTTTATGCTTGGGGGAAATCATAATTTTCTTTCTCTTTCCTCTATGTAAGGATTCACTTTTTCCTTTATGAGTTCTATTTTTCATAACATGATGTCCTTTCTTGCATAGAATTATACTTCATGCTATTACATGTGTGTTCCTTCTTTAGGATCTATTCCTTATTTGAAATGTTACATCTCTTATGAATAAATCTCTCTTTGGAGGTTGTATAATACCTCATATTGTTCCTAGACTTAAAGGGTATAGATTCTCTTATCCTTTCTAAGGATCCACTTTTCCAATGTTGAGTGTTGTTTGCTTATGATTTGACCTCATTCCTTGTGTTAACTTGTTGTTTTCTCAAGGATTATCTCTTCAAGAGGTGTGTATCCTTGACTACAACCTCTTCTTCACATGGTCATCTGTATCTATTATAAACAAACACTTCACTTTAGGTCAGAAGTTTTCCATCCTTTTTCAAGAATCCCTTCCACTTAGCAATAAGAAAGAAGGTAGGCATTCTTTCTCTCCTTATCTTCTTTTGGAAAAAGATACTATGCTTGTTCAAAATCTACTCTTGGAGGCTTTTTGAGAAAATATCTCTTCTCCCCCAAGGATTTCCTTTACACTTAGTGCAAGATATATCTTGTTCATCTATATGTCACACTCAAAACCAGACACAATATTTATATATGTCTTGCACGGGGTTATACATTTTTGAAACTAGAGAAAACAAACTCTTACATGAGATGTCCCTAATATGAGACACACATTTGCATTGTTATTTCATGTCATACATAGGTTGTTTCATGCTCAAAACTAGAGAAAAAAAACTCTTATATGGGATGCTTATCACCTGAATCCAGATAATTGCATACGCAATATGATGAGTGAAAATAGTAAAACATAGCTAGACTATTTGTACTTTCTTCTGCTACATGGATCACCTATAAAAACATAACTAGAGTGTGATATCCAGTCTTCTCTCTTTTCTTTTCATAATGATCTTATAGCTTTTCTATTTGTAGTTTATGATTTGATGTGCACCCTTCGTCTTTTTATGTGATCACTTGTATTCTTGTGATGGCATTTCAAGAATAAAATTAGTGGTTGAGGCACATTGATTATTGGCATGTCTTTGGCTTGTTGACTTGAGGTCTTGTTTTTAGTGCTAACCCCTTGTGTCGTGTGTCCTTGCATGAGATTTTGTTGAGTTGAGATCATAATATTGGGGGCTTGGTTTCTCAAAATTAGTGATTTCTTATCTCCTTTTGATCTCACTCCTAGTTGCTCCTCTCTTTCATCTTTTCATCTACTTTATTGCAAGTATTTTCCTAAAAGGATATCTCCTTGGTGTTGAAGGTGGGTATTATTGGGTATTATTGGGTATTTTATTAACATCTTAAGGGGGACATACATATCACCCTCTTTGTATGATATTATACTATATTTTTACATGTCTTAAATAGGGCGTGCATTCTCAAAACCAGAGAAAACAAACTCTTACATGAGATGATTCATTCTCGAAACTAGACACAACATTTATATATGTCTTACATGGGATTATACATTCTCAAAATTAGAGAAAACAAAATCTTACATGAGATGTTCTCAATAGAAGACACGCATTTGAATTTCCATTTCATGTCTTACATAGGTGTTGTATGCTCGAAACTAGAGAAAATAAAATCTTATATGGGATGCTTAACACCTGAAACAAGATAATTTCATAGAGAGTAGGATGAATGGAACTAGTAAACCATAGCTATACAATTCTCACTCTCCTCCATAACTTGGATGACCTAGAAAAACATAACTAGAGTGTGATATCTATTCTCCTTTCGTTTATTCTCATCAGGAGCTCATAGCTTTTCTATTTATAGTTCATGATTTAATGCATTCCCTTTCCATTATTATGTGATCGCTTGTGTTCTTGTGATGGCATTTCATGAATTCTATTAGTGGTTGAGGCACTTTTAATATCAAAGTCTCTTCACCTAGTTGACTTGAGGTCTTATTTTTAGTGCTAACCCCTTGCAATGTGTGTCCCTGCATGAGATTATGTGAGGTTAGGGACTCTATTCCTCAAAATTGGTGATTTATTATCTCCTTTTGATCTCTCTCCTAATTGTTTCTCTCTTTCATTTTTTTATATACTTTACCGCAAATATTTGCATATCCTCATACTCCCATTCAAGTTAGTGCTAAATGTAGCATTGTAACTCATCAACAGTCCAATTTATACCTCATGTTTGTGTCCCTACTTTAGTGTGTCTTATCCTCATCCCCTCTCTAGGTCTAATTAATGCTTATCACCGAACTTTGATGTCATGTACAACCTATTGTGGATCCCATAGTGGGGTACTCACATCCTTGGTACCTTAATTTGGTCCCCTTTGTAGTAGTACCACAGTGTGGTATGTCTTGGTCTCGACCATGACACCATAAAATGCCATGGTCTCCCTTAAAGTGGCCCAAATTTGAAATGGGGTAGGTGCTATGTCTCCTCACTAAGATTTGTGATACAAAGCATCATGAAAAACCAACCAAGAACCCCTAATCAACCATGGAGTCCCAATCCTAGGGTGCTCAATGACAAAAAATAATCATTAATTTGCAACTTTGATATGTTTTGAGGAATCTAAAAAGATTAATATCAACCAACCAATCCAATATCAAATATTTCATATCATTTATAACCCTTTAAAATATTATTCAATACCCAAACAATGCATCATGTTGTCCCAGTTAATGACAATTTGATAGACCCGTACTCAGTTATTAATAACTTTCAAACCCGAGAATATTTTGAAGATCGCTTCAGTAACGCTGTAGAAAAGTAGGTTTCTAAAATCATATCCACAATTGAGAACCATCCAACGGTTCATTTTGGATTTATTTCCCTGTACTTAGACCTCTTTTTTACTCATATAAACATCTCAGAAAAAATCACCATTTAGCCTGCTAGGGCATCAAATATCTCATAAAATACTTAACCAATCACATTAAAACTGAATTAATTTGAAATATAATTCAATCCTCTATCAAACACCAAAGTTACAACAATTTTCAATGGTGAAATCAAAATATTTTATTGACACTCTGCACAAACCCCAATTTGGAGGGGTTTTTGACAGTTTTCACCAAATCTTGAATAACTTGCTTCAAAATGATTGAAATTAAATGAAACAAAAGGGAAAACAAATTTAACTCATTCCATTATCATATCCAATACATTTCCAATGGAGACAAATTATTTTTCATAAATAATAATGTGAATGATCATACTGCAATACCTAGAAAAAAAATGTGTAGTGTGTAGAAACTTCAAATGTTATTCATTTCCTTCTTCCAATATTACACACACCCATTGGATTAGACCAAATGATGGTTTTTTATAACCTCCACACATCCATATGGTAGTTACAACTACCCAAGACCTATTACATCCTTGGTTTGCAACTTTATAATGCAATTTGTGCCTGACAACATTTTTGACACAATTGACAATTTTGACATTTTGATTAATATGACCCCTAATCTTTGCTTGTGCACTTCAAATACATTTAGATGGACTCAAAACAAAATGTTAGATCCTCTTTACCCTTCCATGTCTCTTTTACACAAGATTTACCTCCTTGACCATATTAGGACCCAAATACTCAACTTGAGCAACTTGTTACAAATAAGTGGCATTGCCTTACAAAATGACTCATCATGCCTTGAATTACATCCAAATGACCTTAAAGACAATCATAGACTCAAAACCTTATGAAATTAATCATGACATAACTGGTGACAAGGTACTCCTGCACCATACTGTCGACCTTAAAATCTTTTCAAGTCTCTTGGAAACAACTTGCAAGAAAATTTTGTGTCTTGGACTGAAACTTTGTCTTTGTCTTCATCTTCATCTTTATCTCTGCCTCTTCCTTTCATCATTCTCTCATTATCCTCATGTTGCTGCTACCAATTTAAAAAAGGTAATCATCTCTAAACTACTCCCATCCATGGAATATCCAATGGCTGCAACTCAAAATGTTGCTCAGGAATCCACCTCTCCTACTGCACACACACAAACTCATACTTCCTTTGCCTCACCTATGAGTATCTTTTTCCTCTCTCCCTAGTCCTTTGGCAACCACAACCAGGTTCTCTCCTCAACCTGTTCCTCTATAGTTAGGTGGATCCAACACCTACAACCAAACACAACATAAACAACTTTCCTAGCCCAAATACTTTGTTGCACTCTGATACCAATTTGATGTAGAGCATCATGAAAAACCAACCAAGAACCCCAAATCAATCATGGAGTCCCAATCCTAGGGTGCTCAATGACCAAAAATAATCATCAATATGCAACCTTGATATGTTTGAGGCATCTAACAAGATTAATATCAACCAACCAATCCAATATTAAATCTTTCATATCATTTATAACCCTTTAAACATTATTCAAGACCCAAACAATGTATTATGCTGTCCCAATTAATGACAGTTTGATAGACCCGTACTCAGTTATAAATAACTTTCAAACCCAAAAATATATTGAAGATCACTATATTGAGGTTGTAGGCAATTAGGTTTGTAAAATCATATCTAAAATTGAAAACAATCCAACAGTTAATTTTGGATGTATGCCCACCGTACTGAGACCTATTCTTACTTTCATATTCAACTCAGAAAAATTCACCATTTAGCCTGCTAGGACATCAAATATCTCATAAAATACTTAACCAATCACATTGAAACTGAATTAATTTGAAATATAATTCAATCCTCTATAAAAGGCAAAATTTACAACAATTTTAAATTGTGCAATAAAAATATTTTAGTGACACTTTGCACAAACCCCAATTAAAATATTTTAGTGACACTTTGCAAAAATTGTGCAATAAATCTTGCATAACTTGCTTGAAAATGATTGAAATTAAATGAAACCAAATGGAAAAAAAAGTTAACTCATTCCATTATCATATCCAATAAATTTAAAATGGAGAGAAATGATTTTTCATAAAGAAAAACATGAATGATTAGATTGCAATACCCAGAAAACAATGTGGAGTGTGTAAAAACTTCAAATGTTATTCATTTCCTTCCTCCAATCTTACACACACCCATTGGATTCGACCAAATGATGGTTTTTATAACCCCCACACATCCATATAGCAGTTAAAACTTCTCAAGACCAATTATATCCTTGGGTTTCAACTTTATAATGTAATTTGTGTCTGACAACATTTTTGACACAATTGACAATTTTGACATTTTGATAAATATGACCCCTAATCTTTGCTTGTGCACTTCATATACATTTAGATAGAGTCAAATTTTTTTTTAACTTCCTCTTTACCCTTAAATGGCTCTTTTACACAGGATTGACCTCCTTGACCATATTAGGACCCAAATACTCAACTTGAGCAACTTGTTACAAATGAGTGACATTGCCTTACAAAATGACTCATCATGCATTGAATTACATCCAAATTAAATTAAAGACAATCATAAACTCAAAAACTTATTAAATTAATCATGACATAACTGGTGACAAGGTGCTCCTGTACCAATTTGACTCTTGGTGCTATTGGAGGTTAACCTAATTAGTAAATTACCTAGAAACCCCAATATAAAGCTATTCTTTTAACTATTTTTTATATCTACACCCTACCTAAAGTATTCATGCACCTATGAAGAATCCACAATCAAGCATTTTTAGAGATCTTCAAGGCTGCATATTCATCATCAAGCATTGTGGAGTAAAGTCGTGTCAATTTTCATGCAAGCATATATGTGTGTGTGATTAGGGTTTTGTATTTGCCATTCCATTTCATACAACATTTGTGATTACATTCAAAGAGAATTGCATCATCAATAATAAATACAGATTTGAGCTATATTCCCTTAAATAATTATTTCATTATTTGCATTAATTTCGTTCAAGGTTGATTCCAAATTGGCATTTGACCTAGCAAACCCATATTCTCAACAATTTTTACTTTATTTATATGGGAAGGAAACAAGTATAGAGCTATATTCAGGAGGATCGATAGAGTTCAGAGAGATGAATGGGTTTTGAAGGGACTTTAAACCCTTTATAATAGAGGCATGTTGTCCCTTGTGTTGTCCACTTGGGGATGATGCAAAGTATTGAGAAATTTTTTGGTCTCTTCCATGTTGACTCAAAAGATGCATGTGGTCTTCTTCCATTGTACTTGTAGTTCCACTATCTTTGGGAGATGAGGTCAATTCCATATAAATATATTTGATTTAAATTATTTATCATAAGAGAATCCCGACCCTTGAGTTGGTCGATCCCTTATGTGTGTTTTATATTTTGTGATCATTATCCTTTCATTTGTCCTTTCTTTAGGGCATCTCATTGCGGTAGCGTGCTTTTCTTTTGGATGCATTCTACCTTGAATCAATTTCTCCTGATAAGGTGTATGCAATCGCTTTAACGTGGGCACATACACTTCCCTCAATGTTACACTCTATGCACAGACTACTGTATATTTCAATACTCAAGTTGCTTTGCAAACTGAGCCTTTTGCTTTGTATTTTAATATTTTTAGTTTTCATGACTCATAGTAAGAAAAGTTTACTAGGCTAGTAGTCATGTGCTCTCTCCCTTTACTCTTTTATGATGCCCCTTTTATCTTGGTATTAGAGTAGCCTAAAGTCCCTAGGGGCTTAGTGTGTCTTGTCTCTTTGATTTATTGATGAAAGTTTTCAATGCAGACCTTTGTATTTACCGTGAGTATGCTTAGTCTCATACTCCCTCTAAAGTGGGGGCTAAATGTAGTCTCCTAAGTTGTACTCATCTATAATTTGCCCTTACTTTGTCCTCACTTTACGTGTTATGACTTCCAAGGCCTGACTAAAGCACTGATTCTACTCACACCAGATATCAAACAATTTTTTTCACTATTTACAGTATCTTCCCTTGATCCTAGAGCCCTAATTTCTAGGACCATGGCGCTAGCACCATGGTCCTAATGGACAACTAATTTTAGTAGGGACCTAGATCCCGTGTTAGCTCATGTCAGAAATTCAATTTGATTTTTGACTAGGAAGTATAAAAAAGAGGTCTATCCCTCTCATTTTAACCGCAATTCAATTTGTATCTAAATTCAAGATATTGATTACAATCTAGAAAATTAAAGTGAGAAAGAAATCAATCTTCTATCTAGCATTGGAGCAGACGTGAAGTCAAGATTCAAACATTGGCGATGACATTCATGTTCTATATTTTATGAAGATAACCTACATGATAACCTAATTTCTTTGTGGAGACAAACAAAACTTCATTAAAGTTATATCATTAGTTTTTTGTTCATTTTCAGCCTTTCCCTCAAAAGGAAAGTACATTACTACAATATTTCATTTACATCTTTCAATTTAGTTTCATTGTTAATTCCAAAACTAAGGTTTGACCTAAGGTAAACTATTCCTAACATATTTCCCCTTTTCACTATGTAAAAGAATAGGCATAGAGCTACATTTGGGAGGATCAACAAGATTCATAGAGATGAATAGGTTTAGCTATCGACAACAAAAAAATTTGGAGGACCATGATGAATTGATACTACCTGGTCCTGAAAAATCAGGTTGAACTTTTGGGAATAGAACCTAAACATCTTCTTATAATCAGATCTAGGTTGGTGGCTCTATACATATGTAGCTCATTGTTTCTATCAGAATGCTTCAATATTCACCTATGTTGATCTAATCTTCTATAATTCAATTCAATTCAATTCAAGGAGGAGAAATCCCCATCAAGGGGGCCTAGAATTTTATCAAAATATTTTTCATTCAAGGCTAGATCTATTAGATTCCTCTCCCCCCCAATGTAATTGGGTTAATTAGGCCATTTAGTGGTTGTATTATCTTAATTTAACCCTAACCCTAATTTTTCTACCCATTACACTATCTAATGAAAATCCTACTCCATACAAAAATATATCAAATTTAAGTTAGCATAATGTTGATTTTAATTATGAAATCCCTATATAAGGCATTCCTCTTAATTCATTTTCATAATCTTATCTTATGCTAACATCATAATCAAATCAATAAAAAATTATTCTTCCTTAAGAGAAATTCTAATTCAAGGAGTACAAAACTACATCAAGGCATGATGCATTTTATGTGATTTATCATGTTACTGCATCAACACATGAAGGACATATCCTAAAAGAACTGCATCACCTATTGAAGGTATAATCATCTGCATTCAAGCATTTCAGCCTTGCCCTCAAAAGAAAGTTTTCCTAATTAACTTCAATTTCTATTTTAATTAGGCCTAATTGCAAACCTAGGATTTGACCTAAAGGAAAACCCATATTGATAACCCCACTTTCTTTTCTCATGTATGCAATTACAAGTTTTCATAATTTAGGCCTAGATTTCAAGGACCAAGGTGCCCCATGCACTAGTCCTCCAAGACAAGCGCACTCCATTCCCTGATCCTCATTGTTTTGCGTCAATTTCTTGAATCTTAGTCTAGCTAGTCTCAAGAATCAGATCTCTAGTCTGTAGGTCTCCACTCTTTCGCAGACCAGGGCATACAAAACCCTGGTCCTATCAATTCAAGATGAGTTATTTTTATTATCATTGCAAATTAGAATTATAGTCTGAGGTCTATACTTGTTGTCTCAGTTCTATTAATTATCAATCTATCGTTCTTGTTTTCATAATCACTCTTTTTCATCTTCGCAACATAGTTTTATATTATCTTATATTTTGCATATTCCCTTTCATAGTAGCGAAAGATTAGAAGCCCTAGAAGTACTTGACTCTCTTTCATAAGAGTTAGCCAAGAAGGACTACTCATTTAGGTGCTTTCATATTCAAATGTATAAATGAAAGTGATGTTAGCTCCTAATACTACCCGATTCAATTTTTATCCATTACAGATACTAAATGCAGATAAGAAACCATACCCCTAATGTCGAACACAAGGCTATTACCTGCTTAAATTTATTTTAAAAATACATTATTCACAAATGGAAAGAGAGTGGATGCAACAATTTTTATTTTTTTCATGTCCAAATTGGATGAAATAAAATAATTTAGTATTTTAGCTATGTTGGATAAAATGGACTTTTCCTTAATGTAAAAATCACCAAAAATAATCCTTTTAAGTGAAAATTCAAATAAAATTTATTAATCCTTAGTGGATATGCAGAAGATCCAAAATTCAATAAGGCTTTCATATAATTTCATATTAAATGTGACTCCAATCACATGAGATTGGATTTAGCTGAATGAAGAAAGTTATAAATTTAGTATAAAACATAGAGGAAATGAGGTTTTTAACATGCAACATATAACGCTATTTCAAAATTGAGAAAATTAATAATAGATTAACCTCATCACATGGATGGATGAACTACATATAACATGCCTTTTAAATGCATGATTCAATGAGTTAATAGTCTATAAATAATGAATTTAACTGTTAACTAGTAGACTATTTAACTCAATATGACTAAGATAAAGGTAACATTGATTAAACAAAGGCAGAAGACAACTATTGATAATCAAGAACTGATGAGGTAATGATGGCATTTATGTACCTTGAGTCAAAGTGAACAAATATCATCATTTGTTGTACCCAAGTGAGAATAATTATATTTTTCTAATATTTTAGTTATAATTAATATTATTTGCAATATCACACTTTAAATAGAAACATACCCAAGATGAAATATGAGTATTACACAAGCACATACTAACCATCATATTATAATTATGTACATAAAAATTAGACACAATAAATATACACTTAAAGATAAAAATTTAAAATAAAATAACTAAAAAACTAATAACTGTTAATATAAATATCTCCATTTTTTAAACTAAATATATTTAAGAAATATATACTAATTTTAGCTAATTCTATTTGATTTAATTAAATATTCCCTCACACAATTGTTCTATTTGACAAAGTATCTTAAAACTATATAATTTATCACAATCTAAGAAGTATTTCAATGATGTATCATATGATGAAATGTATACTTGGAAAAAAAATTCTCTCAAAAGACCTTGTTTATACATTCCCATTTTTATTGTTAGATTTTCACTTGTTATTTCCTTTTATCAATCGATTTCCCTAATCTGAGAGGCCTTATGATTATTATTTAATCTTTTGGCCTTGAGAGAAAGAGTCAAAGCTACATCAATACAAAAAATTAGTTAAAATGTTAAGGATGGGAGAGTGAGTTTCTTTTGCAATGTTATCATGTTAAACAAATATACTATGATTTTTCATTTTATTTTAATATCATCATATTAATGTTGGGCATGAATAGGAGTCATATATAATCTCTTTGCAAAAATCACATAAAGCAAATCTCATCCTCGTCTATTTAAAATATCATAGCATTCACTAAAATTATAACATAAACTTGTTAACAAGTAAAATTAATTAAAATTAAATAAAACAATTTTCTCTCTTAATTCACCAAACGAAACCTTTCATTAGAGAAAAAAATGACACAACCTAAGAACAATATTTGCATAAAATTGACCTGAATTTTTTAATATCCAATATGAAAATCATTTCAAAACTATCCATCTATTTTTTTCATCTACCATTTACCATTTATGATCAGTCATGAGAAACATGATTTGAAACATTTAATAAAGAAAATATATATAAAAAATCCAAAACAATCTTAATATACACCTTTGTTAAGTATATATATATAAAGTAACTATATTAAAAGTAGTAAGATCTAACTAGTTAGAGGAATGGCAGGGAGAAGGAGTGGAAGTGGCGCTAGAGTTTCAGGAGGTTGTGGTGAGGTAGGAAAGGTTGCAGAAGATGGCGGTGAAGGTGAAGATGAAGATGATGATGTTTGGAAGTGATGGCTAGTCTTCTTTGTGTGGAGACTGTCGGAGTTTCTTTGGCCTATGTGGCCCCTTTTCTCCTTCCCTTCTGCATTCTTAGGTGCTTGTAGGGTTTTCTACGTTATTTGTTCTCCCTTTGGGGAAACTGGTCTCTATGGTGGTGTTTCAGCTGAGGTCGGTGTTAGAGTTTCTTTTGAGCCTCGTGGGTTTGACCTGCTCCTCATCCTCATGGGTGAAGCGTGCAACCCTAATTTTCCCTGTGGTAATGTGTTCGACCATCGTTCTTTTTCTGCGGCTATTATTTTGGCGTGCAGTTTGGATTGATGGTGTGGTGGTGGGTTTTTCTTGTAGGTTTGGTAGGAGAGTGAGGTAGTTGTGCTTGACACTCGGTCTAGGGATCTCTTTGTTGTTGATGTTGCGGCTGTGGAAGATTTGTTCTTTTTTTGGCATGGTGGTGGTTTCATTGGGCCCTTGGCTTCTGGATTTGTTGGTGGGAATGGACCAGTTGCTTCCTATGCGCATCTCCCACTTCATTTTATTTTGTTTTAGAGGTCTTTGCCTCAAAGGCGTTGTCTATTTTGAGGGTCTCCTTGACCCTGCTTTCTTGCTCTTTTGGGTGTCCTCTTGAAGGTTGTGGGTGTTTCATTCTTCCTATGTTTCTCAAGAGGAGCTCTTCCATGGGTCTGGGTTTCATCTTTTCGCTCTTCTCTACCTATCTTATGGAGGTGGTGCACCTTTCTATTAAGGGGAAGAGTTGTTGGCTGAGTACTATTAGATGGAACGTTTTGGGGGCTGTGGATGCCCTATTTTCTAAGGCTAGATGAAAGATAGCTCCTATCTCCTTGCTGCTAGGTTTTTGTCCCTTTTCTCCTATTGAGGTGGAGATTTCGATCGAGTGTGCTTGCTTGGAGTCTGACTGGCATATGACTCTTTTTATGCTTAAGGTTTTGGGAGCCTTTTCAAAACCCATTTGTCTAGCTATGCAGTATGGTCTTGTCTTTTAGTTGTTGGACTTTGTTTCATGGGATGGAGCTTTGTGTTATTTGAGGAAGGTCTGCGTCTTTTCTGCCCCTATTGAGGTGGGGCCTTGTCCTATTGAGGAGGAGATGAGCTTTGCTAGAAAGGTACTAACTTTCAGTTGGTTTTTGTTTGTGAGTTTCATCCAGTTGGTTTTGGGAGCCACTTCAGAACCCTAATTGAAGGTTTGGGGAACCTTTAAAAACTCAACTATTCTAGTGCCTATTGGCTTATTTTTATTGGTTTTGGGAGCCACTTCAAAACCCAACATGAAGGTTTTAGGAGCCTTTCGAAACTCCTTGGTTCCAGATTGTTACTTAATACTTATTGTCGTGGATCTATTTGTTTTGGTATTGGGATCCTTATTTGCAAAGGTTTTGGATATTGGGGTTTGAAAAATCCTCTGGTTTTTGTTAAAGGTTAAGGGACCCTTGATAAAACCCTTGGACTTTCTTGTTTAGTCATCTCTTGTGTAAGGCTTTAGCTTTCTTTTCTTTTCAGCTAGCACTGTAATGATTTTTCTTTTGTGATTTGGTTGAGCCTGGGTTGCTGATTTTCCTAGATTGTATCCTTTAGTAGTATAGTATTGGGGTTCTAGATCCTAGTAAAATCTGAAGGTTTTGGGTCCCTTCAAAACCTGTTGTATGGGGTTTTGGGTCCCCTCAAAACAGGTTTTATCCTTAATCAAAAATTATATTAAAAGAAGTATTATAATATATAGAAGAGACAGCAAAATATGAACCTCAACTAGAGAAACTTTCCTTATCGCGTGCATATAAGATGGGAACATATCTTTATATAAACATTTATTAGTTTTCAATATGCAGGAAAATGATTTGTTTATGTAATTATCTATCTATTCACAGGGAAAGCCCATGTCGTGTCCTTTTCTTTGCTCTCTTTTAGATAGAAAGCATTCTTTTGTATGACTGAGTCTATTTAAAATGTTGAAGCAAGTATGGTAGCCCTTACCTACAATGTATTTAGTGGGATTTGATGTGTATTCTCTCTGACAAGAAAGATTACAGCTTTGTGGCAAAGATGCAACTTCCTCACCATTAAATTTGAAGGATTTGTAATAATCTAGTGATTGCTTCTGCTTCTTGCTTAGGAAATTCACCATGAATCTGGATCGATATCTATCTGGCATGGGAATGTATGACAAGAAGAAGATGATGATACTCATTTTGGATACACTGGCGAGCATTTCAGGGAGGAATCTTTCGTTCCTTGCAGTTTCATCTAACATTTGGTTGAGCTTTATTCTTTTGTCATGGCCAATAGAGTAGGCTTCTCGTTGGAAGTCTATTTGCTTATATGATGATTCAATTGTCTTAATGTTGCTCTCTAATTTTTTAACCTATTTTATTTAAGTATCAATTCAAATAAAAATAATAATTAAAGAAAAACAAAGTAGATATTTCACGAGGTGTCTCATTTCTGGCTAATTGCCCATGAATCAGATAGACAATAGGAGCATCAAATAGGTTTCATAATATTTTGTAGAATTAATAAGCACCATCTTATATTCCCTTAATGTGTTACTTTGTTACCTCCTTGAAATGTGGTTCAAAAGTTAGTAATTTTCTACAAGACTAAAATGAACAACATTATGGATGTTACAAAACATTCTTTCATACAGGCTTTCGTAGCTAGCATTATTAGTTAATCAAGAAAATTTGGTCGCTTAGTTTAAATAATCCATGGTAGTAGATCGCTATTCAAAAAATTGCAAATCAAGTTGGAGTTAACGAGCCGAAGGCCAAAGTCTTGCTTCCTTACCGAGTCCTTAGCATTAGTGAAATTCAAATTAAAGCTTTTAATTATGACATGTAACATTAAAATTTAAATTTCTGCAAATTTATTAAAAAATTATCATATTTTTCTTTGCCATGCCCAAGCTAAATATTTTATTGGGCATGCTTTACAAATTTCATACATTAATGAAAAGATGTATCTATTCATGGGATAGTATTTAAATACTGCCAAGCTCTACACTTAGAAAATCTTAAATATGACTATTTATTGGCACCTTGGCTTATTCATAAAATTTTTTATTTCTTTTGGTTTGTATACAAGTGCAATGAATTTCTTAGTTTTTTCAAAGATAGTCTTGGGTACCTATTACTTTTTTGAAGCTTTTTTTAAATTATTTTCTATAGAATTGTATGAGCAATTAGTTTATCCAAACATCCAGCCTATTTTAGTTTTCTTTTGAGATTCATTAAAAATATATGAGGTGGTTATAGTGGCCAAATTATTAAGCATTTTGAATGGAGTAGTCTTTTTATATTAACTCGTGTTATATCAAAATTGCTTATGTATTCATCTTTTGTTGTATCAAAATTGTTTATGTATTCATCTTTTGTTGTATCAAAATTGTTTATGTGCTCATCTTATGCATAACCATTAGGGAAGACTTTTTAATAATATTAATTTTAAATACTTTCTTACACTATAATGGTTGGAGCTAACAAGTATATAAATAATCAATTAGAACAATTCAATAATTAGATATATCAATTAAGGAAGAATGAAGAATTTTTTTTTAATGAAGAATTACAAAAAGAATATTTTATGTGAGACTTGACCATTGCTAATGTATTTATTTGAGGGGCATATTTTAAAATCAATGAAAGCAAAATAAGATTCATGTTGTCTGGATTTTCTTGCTTATTTTATCCTTATTGGCTTAAATTTTTATAACTCGTGATTTGTAACATTTGAGAATAGATTGCCTGCAACCATATTACATTTGTCAAAATGTTGTAGAAAAAAATGTATAGACATACAAAATCTATAAAGAAGTGACCAATCAATTTGTATATAAGGAAAGAAGAATTTATTTGTTTAAAAGTATGCAAAAATTTTTGATGAGAGGAAATTAGAAATAATTAAAATGTTTATTAAAAAATAATGCATAATTATTTGATCAAAGACAATTGAGTCCAATTATTCATTTATACATTAAAATTCTAATCTATTCTTATTTTGATAGACAAATGATTTGAATCTATTTTAATTTTATTGCTAGGCATCGAAGCCTTAAAAATATTATTTTCACATGTAATAGTGCACCTAAATTTGGCTATAAGGTAAATATTTTAACAAAAATAGTAGTTTATGTGGGTCATTAATATTAGTTCTCCTTTCCTCTCATCTTTAATGATCAAATAGTACTAACATATTTTTTTATTATTAAAGAAGTACAACAAGCTACCTAATAAAACATGCTAATTCTTATTAATTTTAATTAAAATTTTATCAATAATAAAAAAGAAAAATTATATCACCAACTTCTATTAAAAATATTCATTTATGAATGCTAATTATTTTATGAGAGGTAAATGAGTCCAACCATTCAATTTTAATTCATTACAATTATAGTTACAATAGAGGTAAATGAGTCTAACCAATGAGTCCAACCATTCTCCACGGTAGTCCTAGTTTTTATCTAGGATGAACATTTCATTTCTTAGATTAGAAACCTTGTTTCAACCCCTTTGCTTATAGAATCAAGAGATCTGCTATGTGCTTTAGTTTGGCTAGCCTTCCTTCAGATTTTTAGTGTGCTGAAGCCCTTCTAAAAATTGGGGATGCTTTGGGTTCTCTCCTAAGTATATAAGATGATTTTATTAATGGCTTTCAAGGGTATGTTGCTAATATTTATGTAGACATAGATTTGGATTTAGGATTTTATGGGGAATTATAAATTGTTTCTAAGGTGGGTAGATGGAAAGAAAGTTCAAATATTGATGAGAAGGTATCTAAGGAAATGCTTACTGGGGAACTAAATTACCTCTGGCATGTCAATGAATGGTTCTTTAGGTTCTCTTTTTCAAGTGCAATTTATGACTATGCCTGTCGCTCTTAAAGTGAAAGTGACAAATGTGTGGAGGGATCTTGGGAAAGATGTTACTGTGAAAATTGAAGCCCCCGCCCATTCCAAGTTGGCACCCAATTATTCATCTTATCCCCATAGCCCTATCATGTCTGAAGGTCATGTTTCTCCTCCAGTTGTTCATAAAAAGATGAATAGGAAAAAGAGGAATCTTGGTGCAGTCACTAGTTAGGACGGACCTCAAAGAGATGAATTTGGAATGGGTAGCAAGAGTAAACATGATAGAAACAAGAGGATATGATGGAGACAATGCATATCTGAATGAATTAGATCATGAAAACTGATTACAGATAAGCAGTAACATCTAGATTACAAGATTCGGCTCACTGGCATGCTACATACATGCTCAAGTACAGAATTGGTCAACTCCGGATCTTTAAATATTAATATCTATTTTCTATGTTCTATATGACTTCCTTGGAAAAAAATTTAAAATCTCAATTACAATGATTTATATGATCCAAGGGAATTCGGTCGGCCAAAAAGGGAATAAATGTCGAAGAACAAGATCAAACATGTAAAACCAACAGGTTGGCCTTCGCCAAAGAGATTCCTCTGTAAAATATAAAGGATGATGTGTGGATGAAAGTGAAGGTCATTCACATGCCATTGAACATCGAAATCAATGAAGTAAGCTTTGCAAGCTACTGAAAGGATCTGGTAGATTTATCAATGCAAATAGGTCCAAACGGTTTTGGTGCCAGAAAACTGTCTCAGAATCCGGAATCGTTAACTTGTCGGTAAATGATCCAAATGCTCCATGGTTTAGGAATAACAAAGATGATCATGTCCTCAAGAAAAATCCATCTCCACAAGATCCGGTGAGCCAATGCAACAAAAATATAGAAAGAAATGTTGAAACTACAAAATAGAAAACAAACTGGAAAGGAAATCTTTTTGGTTGATGCAGGATTGCCAAGAACCAGGGATACTCCTACATCAAAGCTTCCTAAAATGGGCTTCAAAAAAGTCTTTCTAGCTAAATAAAAAATATTGTTAATAAAAACTAAAAGAGCCTGAAATATTGAAGTTGGCATTCTGAAATCTAAGAATCCTTCCTCAGCTCAAGCTCTCTCGGACCTTCTTTCTGAAGAAGAAATCTTAAGAGAGGATATTATCTAAGAACTTGAGGTTTCTAAGGATGCCCATGATCCTTGAGGACTATTCCACTCATAAAGATAACTGGCATTCATCTCCTCCCTCTGCATCTCCCAATCCCAGGTAACTTAACTTCTTGCTTGAGCCTCCTCATTCCTTGGATGCTTCTCCCAACTTGCCTTTTGTTTCTCATGACTATGGTGTTACTTCAAATATCTAGTCACTACTTAATAATTATTTCCAAGATGAAGAAGATGTTAAGAAGGTTATGGAAACACCCCTTGTTACCATGTACTCCAAGGTTAAAGAAAAAAGAAAATTAGGGATCAAGAAGCTATATGATTGCATTCCAAAACCTAACTTTGGCATTGTTTCTCCTAAGAGAGGAAAGAAATAGCTTAGTGACGATGGATCTTTGGAGGGAGTAGCTGAGGGCCAAGTGAAAATCATAGACATTCTCAGAGTAAGGAAGGGAAACCCCCTTCTTGAACAAAAATGAAAATCTTATCCTGAAATGTTAGGGGCCTTAATGCCTGTAACAAAGGCCACTCAATCAAAAGGATACTCCTTTTTATTAATGCATATACCTTAATGTTACAAGAAACCAAAATTGACTCCCATCCAGTAGCCTCATTTGCTAATCATTTCAAAAAATTTAAACATGAATTAGCTCGAGCAGAAGGTGCATCTAGTGGTCTACTTATCCTTTGGAAGCCATCTGTGGTGTAAATTGAAAGACTTACCTCAGATAAGCATTGGCTATTTGTAGAAGTTAAATTCCTCGATCCCAAATTTTCCTTTTTCCTGATCAATGTTTATGGTGTTGTGTCTTCTACTCTGACATGGGCCTTGTGGTTGGTTTTGGATAGCATCATTTCTCGTTGCCAAGGAGGAAATCTATTTATTGGAGGGGACTTCAACACTATCAGAATCTTGTCTGATAAAAGAGCGAGTCTTCTTAGACTTGGTAGATCTTAGCAAGATTTTAACGATTGGGTTGATCGAAATGGGCTGCTTGAGGTGGAATCTAGGGAAAACAAATTTACTTGGAATAACAAAAGGTTAGGGTTTAACAATATTGCTCAGAATATTGATAGGCTTTTCTGATAGTGTGACTTCTCTAATCTCCCTTTCTCTCTCGATTGAAATATTCATACTTTTTTAGGTCTAGAACATTATCCTTTGTTGTTGAGTTTTCTGGCCAAACCCCCTTTCAGGTTTGAGAATATGTGGATGAAGGATCCTAAGTTTCTATCTCTTATTGATACATGGTGGAAGGAAGCAACCTTTGTGGGGTCCAAATTATACTGTTTTGTATCCAAGATGAAATACATCAAGAGGAAACTCCTCCAATGGAACATTCATCATTTCAAAGACATATTTCCAACCAAAAACCTTATAGAATCCCAATTAGAGAAGTTGAATGAAAAAGTCATCGAAGACAATATAAAATAGACAAATATTGTGAGAGAGAAAGAGCTGCTAGCTGAATATGAAGATATTTAATCTAAAGAGGATTTTTTTTGGCAATAGAAATCAAGGGAAAAATCATTAGAAGCTAGGTATAGGAACACGAAATTATTCCACGATGTCACCAAACATAGAAGGTCCCTTAATAGAATCGTTAAGATTGAGGTATTAGGAAATCAAATTATTAAGGATTCAATGACCATTTGGTCAGAAATTTTTTATTTTTTCTTCAATATGCTTAATAATGTGGAAGGCTCTAGCTTTGGAGATCGAAATAGATTTCTCTTGGTTGTCCCAAAAGTCATCACAAGTGATCAGAACCAAAGTCTTAATGAAATATTTATATTGGAAGAAGTTTCATTGGCCCTCAGTCAGGTCCCTTCTGACAAAGCCCCTGGCCCGGATAGGTTCCCTTCGAGTTTTTTTAAGAAATTCTGGAATATCTTTGGAGATGATTTAGTAGACACACTTGAATTGGCAAGGCATTCAGGTCATATCTCGAAGGAAATTAATAATGCCTTCATAGCTCTAATTCCTAGAAGGAGAGCATGATTAAGCTAGAAGACTTTAGGCCAATCTCTCTATGCAACACAATCTACAAAATCCTTTCAAAATTTCTCACCAATAGGCTTAAACCGCTTATAGAAAATATTTTTTCTGAAGAACAAATAGGCTTCTCACCAAGAAGATCAATGGTTGCTCAAGAAGCAATCCACACTATCCAGAATACTAACAAACTAGGGATGATAATCAAGTTGGACATTAATAAAGCTTATGATAATGTGGGTTGGAGAGTTCTTTGCAAGGTCATGCAGGCCTTTGGCTTCAACAAGTAGTGGATCAATTGGATTTTTGAATGTATTTCTACTCCAAGGTTCTCCATCCTTATCAATGGTGATCTAGAGGAATAATTTTCTTCCTCTAAAGGTATTAGACAAGGGGATGCCCTCTCTCCATTTCTTTTCATAATAATGGTAGAGGCCTTGGGTAGGACTATCAAAGACATGCATATGAAAGGTATGATAAAATTCATCAAAATAACTACAAACTTCTCAGCAACACACCAATAATTTGTTGATGATAATATCCTATTGGGGGAGGCAAATTCTAGGGAAGCTGCTCATTTCCAAAGAATTTTATCTTCCTGTGGCAAGGCTTTGGGTCAGTTGGTCAATGCAAAGTAGTTAGAAATATACTTTTTCTCCACCTCCTCCAGCTCTTAAATAAGAATTATGAATATCTTCAAATGCAAGAAGGGAAACCTTCCCTGCACCTATCTTGGAACCACAATAGATAGAGCTTTGCATAATTCTAAGCTCTAGGATCCTTTAAAGTCTAAACTGGAGTAGAGCACAAACTCTTGGAAAGGCAAATAGTTGTCTTGAGCGGGCAAATTGCTTATGTTGTAGGAAGCCATCTCAACCCTTCTCATATATCTCCTCCCTTACCTTGCCCTTATTTCAAGTATGAACTCCTTTCTTATTCAGAAAATGAGGAATTTTTTTGGTAAATCTCAGAAGATAGGGACATAATTGCTCTTATAGTCTGAGATAAAATGTGCAAGCCAAATAATTTGGTTGGTCTGGGTATCAAACATCAATTCTTGCATAATCAAACTCTAGAAGCCAAGCTAGTGTGTAAGATAATCAAAGATCCTTTAGCTAGATGGGTTGGGTTAATGCATGCAAAATATATAGAGGTGGGTCTTTCCTCCAATTTCTTGAGAATGAATAATTTGCCTAAAGGGTCAAGAATTTGGACTTTCATTACCAAATGAAAACCTATAGTGGTTGACTACATATCTTGGAATGTCCATGATGGTTCTTCTTTTTTATTCTAGGAGGATTCATGGGGTGGGTACCCAAGTATTGATAGCCAAATTGATATCCATACCACAAGAGCTTGGCTAATACACAATTGGGGAGCTCTCATAAAGGATTATGTTATTTTCTCAAGTAATGTCCCCATGGGATGGCATTGGAAAATATTTGAGGGACTTCCCCTCCCCACAAACAAATTTTACTAGCTCATAAATATCTTAAAAAATAGGCTATTGGTTTTTTAGAAATGGCCAAGACTCTCTTATTTGGACTCTTCCAAATCAGGGTAATATATAACCAATGATGGATATATCCTTCTTAATAGCCAAATGGAACCTTTTGACCACCAAATTAATCATAAACTCTTTTGGAGTAGGAAGATCATTCCAAAAGCTAGGGTGTTTGCTTGGATTACCACAAGAAATAAAATTCTAATAGCAGAAAAATTTAAGAAAATGGGTTTTAAAGGTCCCTCAAGAATGTGTACTCTGCAAGGCTCATGAGGAAACACTAGGTCATCTCCTTCTCAATTTCCATTTCTCATCCAGGTGTTGGAGGTGGCTCTGTGCTAAACTAGGATCGATCAGTAACCTCCCTAATGATATGATTTCAATTTTTCAAGGATGGCCAATTAGACCCAAGGATGGAATTAATAGCCCTTTATGGGAAATCAACCCTTCTAGTTTAATTTCTTGGCTACCAAGATGATATTGGCGCAAGGTCATCTCGATAGGTCTGAATATTACAAGGACAACACATAGATATCCTTGATGTTTGTTACCTCGGTTCTTGATGCAATATTTTCAAAGGTTGTCACCTTTGCTCTTGGGTGGGTTAGAGAAGGTTTTATATTATGAATTGTCATGTTCTATTGTACCAAGGCCTTAGGATGTCTTTGCAAAATATAAATATGGGGAATCGTTCAATTTCTATCCTCTAATATTGGACCTTAAGGATGAAACCTTGGGAAAGAATAAACATAATGTAATGGAAGAAATTGAGTTCATGAGGTGGAGAGTTCTTGACCATCAACCAAAGGACATCATGATGGAGCAACAGTTTAAGGAATACGTGACTAGCAATGGTTTCATCCCTCCCCTAGAGCCAAATGATACGGTGATTCTATCTGGTCAACCTCAACCAAATATTCAGCCTATTTCAGACAGCAGTGAAAGTGGAAGTCCAATTCATGGCAGGGGACCAGTAGGTCCTCGAGAAAGATGTAGGGGTGTTGGTCATCTCTGGGGCAGGGGTCGTGGTAGGGGATGTGGTCGCGAAGGGGGATCAAGTTCAATTTCAAGCTCTACTAGCTCTACCTTCTCTCCTTCTACATAGTGTATGGGAGAATTTGGTACGTTTTGTTATCTTATGTTACTACTTTTCTTTTTCAGCCGTTGCTACTCTACAAAATGTACTTTATACCCTCCTTTTGAATGCTTTCTTTCTTGTAAGGGATTGATTCCTATCTGGCCCCTTTATTAATTTTGATAATATGGACATATTCAGATGCCTATCTTTTGAATATATTGTTATAAAGTTATAAAAAAATTTATCTTTGCCATTACTGAAAAAAAATAAAAATTGATGCTAGGTTTACCTTGAGAATTATGCTTATGTTTATACTACAATGAGGGCTATATTTAAGATTAGAATTAGAGTATAGTTAGAGTTAAAATTGGAACAAAAATTAGTCTTAAAATTAGATTTAAAAGGAAACTCATAATCAATATTTATGAACTATGAAAATTAAAAAATATATATATTTTATTAAATTATTGAAATTTTTTAATTAACAATAAGATTTCATTAAATCTTTAATTAATTTATATATTTAACAATAGATATATAATAAACTCAAGATATATTCTTTTAGAGACACCTGTTGCATTTTAAAAATACTGACTTGGACATGGAGTATTTATAATCAGCGAATGATACAAAGGAATGGGACTCTTAAATTCTTGGTTTCACTTTGTTCGTTCACTCAGTAGATATTATCGTTATCAATAATGCACCAAGAATCTGTCTGTCAAAAGAAGTTGATAACGATAATATCTACTGAGGGAAGAAAAAAAATAATCAATTTAGCTCGCTTAAAACGAAAACAACTATAAAAAAACACATTTTCCAGAGTACAAGGAAGAAAGTTTGAAACGATGGCTTACTATGAATAAAGGCACTGTTTCGTGTGGCTGTCGTTGTGTCTATTATAGAAGGAGTTGAGTCGGGGATTTTATAGTGTGGTTTGTTTGATTTTTGGTGTGGTTTGTTTGTTAAATTTAGTATTTGATCTTTGCTGTGGTGTTCTTACAGTCAAATCTCGTATGATTTGCATCTGGTCTATTCATTGATCGATAACTTTTATATCGTATGTATGTCAGCTTTGTAATTGAAATATTTGTTTAGAGTTATATTTTGTATGTCACTTTTGTAATTGAAAGCTTTATTTAGAGGTATATTTTGAGTTTGATGACTTAAAAGTATTAAATTTTTATTATTTATGAAGATTTGAAGTCAAAATCTTAAAAGAGAATTTTGCATATAAATAATAATAAAAATTAAAAATACATTTTAGTTAAGTTCATTAAATTTATTTTAATGTTTTAAGTTCAAAACTTAAATAACAATTTATAAATAATTAATAATAAAAGAATAAAACAATATTTTATTTAAAGAATTTTAATTAAATTTATTGAAGACGTGATATTTAAAACAAAAAAAAGTATTGGTTTATCTATTGATTTGGTGATGCATTGGATCTTTTTGTATTTTTTTATTTTTTTTGATAAAAGTGGATAAAATCACTTAAATATATTAATAAATATTATTTTTTACAGTGTTTGATTCAAAGAGCACTTAAGGGAAAGAATCAGTAAGAAAACCCTTCAGTATTGCTCAAGTAACACAAGCCTATCTACCCATTACAAGAAGCCCATTGGTATAATTCATCCAAAACCCATCCCAATTACATAAGCCTCATTAGATATAAAGGAAGCTGCTAGAGAAGGCATACAGAGAGACACATGATAGAGTGAAAACTCAGGAAGAAGTATATCCATCCAAAAAATTAGAAGATCAGCCAAAAACTCAATGCTGGACCACCCCTGTCTATGAAAGACAATTCTCCAAGCCACTGATTAGAATGATACCACAGTGTAGAAGGGAAATCAAAATAAGAGATTCTACCAATACAAACATTGTGAGTAAACATAATATAGCCCAAATAAGGAGAAGGAGAGGATGTTGAAGACCTCAAGGAGCCAAAGTAAAGCCAAACTACATAAATTCCCACAGAAGCAACCAAGAAAAGAGAAACAAGATGAGAAGCCATCTCATGTACCAAACCAACTGCAAATTCAGAGATCTTAAATACAACCACCAACCGTTGAACCTAACCAAGATCTTCCATATAAAACAGAACATCTTACCATATAAATAACAATACCATAGAAGAAAGAAACATGAGAAGGCCAACATTAGAGCCCCGATAAATACCATTCCAACATAGGAAGCATTATGAGAAATATCAAATCCACACGTGAGACCTCCTCAAATGTGCAGAGACCAACTTCAAAAACTGATAAATAAGGAATGTTCCACATAATCATATGTCAGAAAAGAAAAAACTAGGCTAGTAGAATGAAATCACCCAATTAGGATGAGTCAAAGCGATGTTACCGAAACATGACCCCCATTGATTACCCAAAACAGTAACCCAAAGAAATCATCATTAAATAATCAAGCAAGTGAATAGTAAGTAATGAACACATTCAAGCAATGATACCCGAGACATCCTCCCCAACATATCACAAAATGATTAGCACATGAAACCACCAAAGAGTAAGTTATAATGAAAGGAATATTCCCACACAATACCATAGATATACAAGTAATGAGTTATAAGATTGATAAGCCCGAATACTCATACAACTACCAAACTCAGAAAACTGAATATTAACATGAGAAATAGGCAACATCAAACCTCTGAAGAACAAATACATTACATACCAAACGAAATAGGAGGGATGCAGGGCACACAATTGCAGTCTCCACACCCTCCTTGCTTAATGCTAAGATAATTCCTGCATATGCCATTAACAAGGCAGTTACCATAAGGCAGACAACACCCTCATCAATGTCACATGTGAAAGAAAAACCACACCCAACAAGGAGTGTAATGCAGGCTACAACCATGCCTAATCTATTTTAAAAGAGAATACAAATACAAGAGGCAAGGATATCTCGGGGGGAAACCTCCAAATACTCTGTGCCTTCAACAACAGCCCTATTAGCCAAGTAGTCTGCAATAACATTTATCTCCATATAACAATGAGATATAGTAAAGGTAGAAAAACACTTCAACTATGTAAGGTTGTGCTCTAATAAGTACTGCAGATGCCAAGAGACATATTTATTAGCAGAGACCGATTGAAAGATCAACATTGAGTCCCCTTAAATGATGATGTCCTTAATTCTTAGAGATATAAGAAAGAACCACCTTAGAAATGGAGGATTGAATCTTGTCAATAACCTCCTTAAGTGAAGCAGACTTACGATTAAAAATTCTAGAATTCCTCTCTAGCCAGATGCTCCAAATAACTATAGAAGGTGCCACAATCCAAATAGAGGAGTAAAATGAGGATGAATACAACAAAGGACAAGCTCAAAAATGTTATAGTAAACTAGGAATAATAGTAGAGGACCAACCAAGTATTCCAAATAACCAATACCAACATTCCAAAGAAAACAGACAATGCAAGAACACATGATCCATAGTTTCCATAAAAAAACCACAAAACACACAAGGAAAAATTGTAGTAATCCCAAGCCTATCCAATCTCATCTCGATTAGGACTCTATCTTCAACTACCAACCAAGGAAAAGAGCTAGCTTTAGGAAGACACACTGAATGCCAAAAAAGTTGATACGGCCAATGGAAGGAAGAAGAGGATTGAGACAAGGATTTATACCCCTCCTTAACTAAATAGGAACCTAAGGCACTTTTCATCTAGACCAAAGTATCTTCTTTATTTTGAAACACAAGAGTTCTATTTTGAAGTTCTACCTCAAAAGAAACTCTAAGCTCATTCTCAATTAGAAAGAAAGCAATAGACTTCCATGAGGATACTAGATAAGGACCTAAAGAATCAGTGATAAAATAATCAGCAACAAAACCCCCCCAAAGATCAGAAAGAATATCAGATAGTAGAGACCAATCACGAATGGAAGACAATGCAGGATGACCATTCTAGACTTAATCCCAAAATCGAGCCTTCTTCCCATTATCGACAACCCAAGAAAGATGCGGAAGGATGACCAATCTACAACTAACCAGAAAATTCCAAAAGGCTGAACCTTTTGAAAGAGAAGAGGCTACGAAAAATCTATTCTCTAGGAGCTCCCCTTAGATACTTAGTAAACATAATGGATTCCCATTTACTTGATGGATCCTTATATAATTTCCAAACAAGCTTAGCACCCAATGATTTACTCTGGAACACTAGACCTCGAATACCTGCACCTCCCAACTCTTTAGGGAGGTAAACTTTATCCCAAGCTAGAAGAGGAAGCTTCTTTTTGCCCCCAATGTTATCATTCCAAAGAAAGGATCTTAGAGATTGCTTGAGATCCTCGATAACTTTGGGGGGATTTTTCAAGATAGAAATCAGGTATGTAGGAACAAAATGAACTACTGACTTAATTAGAAGAATCTTACCTTCCAATGTGAGCCATTTACGATTCCAGGAAGAAATTCTAGAAGAAATTGCATGCACCACTTTATCCCAAAAGATACCTTTATCTGACCTAACAAAAAAAGGAATTCCTAAGTATTTGCAAGGAAAGTTACCCACTTGAAAGCCCCAAAATTGAATAAGCCTATTTTTGACTAAGGGGGATACATTAAAAAAGAAAACCTTAGATTTTAAAACATTAATTTTCTGACTGGAAAAAGAAGAGTAAGTAGTAATAATCTTCTTGATTACTCTAGCCTCTATCAAAGAAGAAGAACCAAAATAAGAGTATCATTTGTAAAAAGACAATGGGACTGCAAAGAAGGATAACCATCTATTCTAATACCACTCCACTGAATAGTTGTTGAACCATTAGAAATGGCCCTACTTAAGGCCTCTTCTAAAATTATAAACAAAAAAAGGGAAAGAGGATCCCCTTTCCTAAACCCCCGAGAGGAAGAGAAAAACCCAGAAGGTGACCCATTAATCAAAACCAAAAATTGAGCAGAAGAAATGCAAGAAAAACCCATTTAATCCAACAATGAGAAAATCCAAAGCGCTTCAATACAACAACAAGAGACTGCCAATTAACCTGATCATAAGCTTTAAGAATGTCAAGTTTCAGAATCATAACTAGAATTTTCTATCTCAAAATGGAATGTAGGACCTCATGGGCTACAATTGTACCCTCCGGAGTTTCCCTACTAGGTGCAAAGCCACCTTGTTCAATGGAAACAATCTTGGGAAGCAGTGTAGCCAATCTAGCTGAAATTGCCTTGGTAAAATTTTTGTATAAAGTATTACAAAGAGCAATAGGGAAAAAATTAGAAAAAGAGCTAGGATGATCCACTTTAGGAATAATATCAATAAGAGTAGTGTTAATTTCCTTCAAAATAGATCTATTCCACCTAGACTCTTCTAAGGCTAATAGAACATCATTCCCCACAAAGTCCCAACACTTTTGAAAAATAAAGCTATAAACCCATCTAGATCCAACACCTTTTCTAGGTGCATGGAAAATACCACCCCACTTAACTCTTCCAAAGAGAAAGGAGCCATATGAATCCTATTATCCTCATGACTAACTAAAGAGGGGACCAAATTTACAAAAGTATTGTCTAAGAAAACAAGCTCAGCTGAGAGCAAAGACCTAAAATAATTTATAGCTTTAGAAGCAATATCATCCTCATCTGATAAACTCTTCCAATAAGAATCAATAATAGAGGATATTCTATTACACTGGTGTTTTAACTTAGTTGAACAATGAAAAAAATTAGTATTTCTATCCCCCTCTGATAACCAAAGATCCCTAGATTTCTGCCTCCAATAAGATTCTTCCCTAGCCAAAACTTCCTCCAACTGAATTGTGAGAGATTTAAGCCTATCCAAAAACAAATAAGTCATACCTATGCTCAAGATAATCTTATTAATCTGCTCTATTTCATCCTGAATCCTATCTTTTTTCCCAAAAATGTTCTTAAAATGAAAAGAATTCCAACCTCTGATTTTATTTTGAGAAAAGCCTATTTCTTAACTATCTGAAACATCCTTGATCCATCAATATATGGGGTAAACACCCACCATTGTTTCAATAAAGGAAAAAAAGATTGATCCTTGAACCACATCGGCTCGAACTTAAAAGGAAGCTTCCTAGGAGCCCTATCCTCAAGTATAGAAAGCATTATAGGAAAATGATCTGAATCAGAAAAAGGTAAAACTGAGGAAAATAATTCCTGACCAGAATAATACCAGTTGTCAGACACCAAAAACCGATCCAATCTTTCAGCAATTTGACAAAAATATTTCCTCATATTAGTCCAAGTGAAAGGACCATTTTGAGGCTTACAATCAACTAAATTTCAAATTACTGACAAAGGGGCAAAAGTCAGCAATAGATAATTATTAGGGATGATTCCCCCATCTTTCTTTTCTATATAGGAAATTTCATTAAAATCACCCCCAACAATCAAGAAGGCATTCAACAAAGGAGAAGCAATCAAGGCTAGATATTTCCAAAGCTTCATTTTTTACACTACCCCAACAGGCCCATAAATATTAAAAAGCCAAAATTTAGTATTTGACAACCTACTCTTAACTAGACCAAGCATCCAATTAGATGAAGAGGTGACCAAAAAGAGATCCACAGTAGAATCTTTCCAAAGAAAGGGAAGACCTCCAAATGCCCCTAAAGAAGGAGAGGCACAAAACTTCGAGGATCTCTAAGAGGAAAATAACATATCTGCTGAACTTAATTCTAATTTAGTTTCTTTCAACATCACACTTCATTAAGTCCAATTGAGACTTAATGAAGCGTCTCTTGTTAGGGGCATGTAATTAATTTAAAAATTATTAAATTAATCAACTTCACAAGTTCATATTGACTAAGCTCTAAACGAAATAAACGAATAAGCTAAATAAAATTAGACCAATAAAACTCAAAAAAAAAAGGCTCGGATTTGGTAGACAATGTTGTAGTATTCTTTATATTGGCATCAAAGCATTATTTTGTATAATCATTCATTTTTTTGAGAAATATCTCTCCATTTGCACCATTGACCACTCTTTAAAATTATATTATTTGAGCCTTATTTGGGAAATGAAATAATTTGTTTCATATTGTGGTATTATTGTAGTCATTCCTAATTCTTATTAGTTGTGTTACTTATAATTTTGTCAAACCAATGGAGCAATTGATGTACAAGTTGACATGACCTATTCATTATTCTTGGATCCAACAAGTCCTCTACAGCCTAAGCGATACATTGAAAAACATTTTCTATTTGTTTTAGAAACCAATATATTGATTCGGTTTCATTCAACCCACTGTAAGAAACTGGTGATCAATTGGATCTTTAAAAATTATTTATTTTCACATAACGAATAAATAATATCAGGTCTTGTTTCAACTTTTCTTGTTATCTTAGACACAATTTTTTTAAATATTTGGTCATTCATTGTTTGAATCATACATCTCCTTCACTTGTAGTAATTTATCATTGAATATATTGATTCGGTTTCATTCAACCCATTGTAAGAAACTGGTGATCAATTGGATCTTCAAAAATTATGGATTTTCACATAACGAATAAATAATATCTGGTCTTGTTTCAACTTTTCTTGTTATCTTAGACACAATTCTTTTAAATATTTGGTCATTCATTGTTTGAATCATACATCTCCTTCACTTGTAGTAATTTATCATTGAATATATGAATAACAAATGGTTTCTACCCTATTTTCAACCTTTTTACATTTTTGAGAGTGATATTTCTTACCTTTTAGCTTTAGGTTTAATATGGTAGCAAATTTGTATGTGGGTAACTACAATAGTTAACTACTACCATTTATTTAAAATAAAATAATCATAAAAAAAATTAAACCATGCAAAATAGAAAACAAATATGATGGCTGGGTTAACAATTAGATAACTCAATGAATTTTGGTCTTAATGATGATATATATAATGACTCACACACCTATTGCAAATGCCTGACAAAATTTTCCATAGCAAAGTTATGAAAATCCTTGAGAAGGAACTGGGTGTATTATATATGCCAAGTGTTATTCTGCTAAAAAATCTTTGGAGATTACATTCCATAGTCCATGATTTTTCATATTATTTTGAAGTACTTGTTAAATTACCCTTTGATATTTAAATAATACAAATTATTTGTAATGGTAAGAAAGGAACCACTTCTCCAAAAAAATTCATTGTGATAAAAACCATTCAACCTTTCTTACTCTTTCCATGATTAAATAATCATCTTCTGATATTTCATCTAATCCATAAATAGCTATAATATCTTTACGTTCCTTGTAATGTCACAAAGTTTGTTTAAATCCTTTTACAATTTTATAATGTTCTTTGCCTATAATAGAAGGTTTTGCAATAGTTGACATATAATCTAGCAAATCTACCTCTAGATAGATTCCTTTGGTAGCTAATCCTCTCGATAGTATAGTCTAGTAGTATCTAAATAT
Organism: Cryptomeria japonica; assembly: GCF_030272615.1. Lineage (NCBI taxonomy): Eukaryota > Viridiplantae > Streptophyta > Pinopsida > Cupressales > Cupressaceae > Cryptomeria > Cryptomeria japonica. Next base: position 694,227,351 of record NC_081409.1, read on the forward strand.
GCCAATTTTATAGTAGGAGTCAGATCAATCAATTCATTTGTAGGTACATAAATATTTTAATGGATGTTATAGATTCTGCCCTAGTAGAAGTTATACTCTCTTATAAAAAACCCATTTCCATGTTAAGAGTTGGTCGATAACCGACTGTGGAAGTCTACACCTAATAGTGTAGATGCCTCTAATACTTCTATGACAAAATGGAAGATGTTATTAATAAAAAATACTACATCTTTTTTGTTAACATCTAGGAAATATTTAGTCGTAGTTAAAGTAGTTAAACCTACTCTCATATAAGCTCCTGGTATTCCATTCATTTAACCATAGAAAAAGCCACTTTTGATTTTGATATGATTTATTCATTAATGAATCCCAATTCTTTAATTTATTTGTAAATATCATTTCCCTCATGGATATGTTCTCCTACTCCACTAAATACATAGACACCTCCATGAGCCTCAGCATTGTTAATTAAAATTATAATTAACATTGTTTTAATTGCTCTAGCTCCCTTGGATAATCCAAATTTTCCCTCATGAAGGTAAGGATCTAAAATATCTACTACTTTAATGCATGTTTCAAAGATTGAAAATTTGGTATCCAATTGTGTAAAGGTAGGAGCATATTTATGAATATGAGATATTCAAAGAGCATCTATAGGATCTAATTCATCAATGGGTTCTCCGATGACATTTAAAAATCTCTTAAGAGTATTTTCTCCATCTAGTAAACTAAGTGAACCACTTGTAACAATAACTTTTATTCATCTAATCAACCCATATATAACATTCATAGCTCTAGATATAACCATATTATTTCCTAATAGTTATTTCACCTCATAAGTGAAACTTATTAGCTAACCAATTGTATCCCTATCTTTAACTAGCAAGTAACTGTAAATTCTAGGCATTTTACCTAGAGGGAAAGATACGTCTAGTGATGAGCCCATGATCTAAGCAATATATCTTTGTGTCCTTTTCTACAAGTGTATATAATTTAAAAAAAAGAATTGGTTGGAATAACTAATAAATAAATAATGGATATTATAAATTTTCTATAAAAAGTTGACTAGTCAATAATCATTTAGAGTTATAACTTTAGTAAATCTTTCTTTGTAAAGTTTAACTTTGATAATAATCCAACAATGAATTCATTATTAAAATAAATCAAAATAATTAATTTTTAAAATATAGTAAAAGTTATTTGATGTAACTATGTAATAAATCGCATTAAATAAGTTTTACCTACTATTGGATTTGAATCAATGACTCTGACTATATAAAATTGATACTCTAACCACTAAGTTGAGTGAGTTATTTATTATCATTAAAAAAGTTGTACCTAGAAGAAATTATAGGTATAATTAGAGATATAAAATATAGGTCCTTGTAACTAGGATTAGAATTATTAAATCAAATATTATCTATCTTGATAGAAGTGGTCTATTTTATTAGTACATATTCAAGACTAAACGGTGAAGGGCTATAGCTCAGCTAGGTAGAGCATCTTGTTCACACATGCAATGATAGTTTTTAGGAGATTTTATTCATTCATTTAGTCCAAAAAGTATAATTGATTCTTATTCTATGAGTTTGGAGAATAATGACATTATAAAAGGTATAGTTTAATTATTTGATTAGAGCTTTAGATCTAGCCGATATGGTCAATCTTAGGGACATTTAATGTAACACATAATGAGTATACTATAAGAATCTCAAAAATATATTATTTTTCTCTATGGACATTGAGGTTTATTGAGTCTCATATCATTCCAATTTTGGGGTGTGAGAGACTTCTCTCGGAAAATCTATGTTGAAGCATGATAGACCAAAGTCAAGGGAAACTTTTGATGCACTTTGAGATTAATTATAGAAAGATTTCACTTGAAGTAAATGGAGCCATTTATTATCATTCTTGGAAGAAGAGATTGGAAGATTAACTAATTTTCCTATCACTTAATGAAAGAGCCCAATTCAATAAAAAAGTATGTAGTCTTCATGTGATAGTTGAAATCATATTGGTAATAAGAAATTTGATCCATTTTGCCAAGAAGGTCTATGATTTGAGCCCATGTAGTCCTGTATAATTAGAAAATATCAACAACTAAATTATACATTATTTATCTTTATCAAATGTCAACAAATTTGAATAAATATTAGTATTTCAGCTTGATGTTTATTTGATGTCTAATGCGACCTATTTATACAATGGTAAAATAATTATTGTATTCAGTGAACTAATGACTGCATAACTACCAAAAACAATGTAATACGAAATAATTATTCTAAAATTCCCCTCCCTTGTTACATTGTTCTCACAAATGTACCATAGTAAATAAAAACTTCATTTTGCCAAGGGACCTCTCTATAGAGGACATAATTTGTTACCTCTAAGATGATGAATCTTAGAGAATAAACTATTTGCCACTACCTCACTTAAGTTGGTGTTGAAAGTGAGCCAGGGGATGCAAAGTACAATACTAGATAAATAATAAGTAAAACTTCTGAATGACTCTATTAAGCCTTTGTCTTCGAGATGAGCATGTAGGATTGGGACACCAGGATGGTGCACTAACCTCCTAAACGGACAAAGTACAAAAATTGTATGAAAGAAACAAGTGTGACTACACTACTAAACAAATGATACAATAATAAACTAAACAAATAGATACAAAATGCTAAACCCTAAAATAAGATGACAAAAGACAAAGGAAGCTTACTATCAGTCCATGAATGAAGCCTCCTGCAAGATAGGCATCTTCCCTCAATCACAAACCTGCACACAAATAAGAAAAAAAATATTGGGGGTTGTGTTTATAGGCCTACCTTAGTTAGAACCCCATTTTGATATTTCAACCTCCATGGAAAACCCAGACAACAATGATAGAAAATAAAATGATAAAGGTAAAAGATAGATAATTAAGATAATATATAAGTTGGATGAAAGAAAATGGGTAAATAGACTAAGAAAAGAGAGTGAACACCCCTCCAACACCTATGAAAACAACACCATGATATCTCCATGAAGATGTAACAATGTTGACCCATGTGAGATAGGAAAAGATGGATACCAAGAGGTCAAGAAACTTCAAAATGATCTAGAATCCTCAACAAAGTCTCAAAATGCATGAGATATAGACTCCAAATAGAATCTTGGCATTGGGCACCATAGATAGAGGCATTATGAACTCTCCTAAGCATAGGTGTAATGCTCAAATGGACACCTATGAACTGTCAGATTCATAGGATGCTAGTGCAGTGCGCAAACATCTATGTGGCATGCTAGAGTCCATTGGTCAACTGGTCAGCATGGTCGCTAAATGCCAAAATCTAAGCTGACAAGGAAATCCACATGGACAAGAGGACAAATAAGTCAACGAATGACTTCAATCAACTTAAAAGGTTCTTATGTGATGTGGAATTGTAATGGGTGAAATTTTTGAAGTTACATTTCTTCCCCACTTTAGTGAGCATATCTTTGCTAATAAATGTGAAGCTAAAGTAGAGAGAGATGCTATTGAAATTCATGAAGGGGAAGTAGAATTCATTGATTGAATGAAGTTACCCCCCACCGAGATAAACTTGAGATTGAGTTAGATTTTGCTAAGTTGTTTAATTATAAACATGTGAGTTGCAGACTAATGTGTTAGGCAAAGAAGGGACAAGACATAAAAAAGATAAGATTGCATAATATAAACAAATGTTGGTAAATGGAGGAAAACCCCTATTAAAAAAGACATACAATAGCAGCTACTGAGATAAAAAAAAAAAAAAAGTATCGTGCCAGTATGGATAGGAAAGTGTGTTATGCTAGATAGCCATATAATAGGGTGATGATTTTCAATATTTTTCCAATATGGATAGAAAGTTGTATTATGCTATATAGCCATGGGACTAGGCGATCATAGATTGATTTGATAAGTAGCTAATTAGTCCCCATAAAAGGTAACAAGATAGATAGATTAAGTTGTTTGGCCCCCACCAAAAGAAACAAGATAAAGAGATCAAGTTGTTTGGTCCCCACCAAGGCAAACAAGAATACTAAGATAAATAGATACAAATGTCGAATGTGGATTATGAAAATATGATAGAACCCTCTTAGATTGATATGCAAGAAAGGCATGTCATTCTAAGGAGAATAAATATTGTGGCACGTCAACATAGTGAGATGTTTCTATGGAATGTCATCTTCAGCATATGACACATAAGAACCATAACATCAAAAATGAAAGAGCATTGGGGGATCTTATTATTTGGCATTAAAACCCATAGTAGGGAAATAAAATAAGTAATATAGTTGTAGATGGGTGTTTCAATGTAATGCCTAAGTTCTTAGACTTGAAGAAGAGCACATGAAGACAAATATAAAATAAAAATTCATGTCAACATGGAAGAAGGCCTAAATGCCCCCAATGCTTTACATCATCCTCGAATGTCGAAGTAATTTATGATAGATAGAAGAAAGAGATAATAGATAAAAGAAAGTATATGACATAAATGTCCCTAGATTAGAGCACCTATGAGTAACTCAGGTCCTCTAGGAGAGAGAAACAAATAAAGATAGTCAAACTCTTATTTCCAAGCACCTACGAAGTAGCTTGGGTCCTCCAAGATGGAACAAACATGTAAAGTTAGAACAGGGGAATACAACCATTTGCACACACTATGATACAAGAAAAAGAAGGGACTATCCTAGAACCCTTCAATGCTCAGGTCATCATCCTCTCACTCTTGATCATATGGGGATGGAGGGAGAGACCAAAGTGAAACAAATGCAAGGGCAACTTGAAGCACCTTGCCAATAGCGAGAGTGAGGGATAAGGAAACATCAACATCTATGTCCATAAGCTCAACAAATGCAAGAGTCAACGACCATGTAAAGATCATAGAGATAATTGAGATATCTTCTGGAGAGTCCAACAAGCATGCCTTTGTAGAGGAAGCAGGTGACTCAACTCGAAGAGGTGATACAATAATTGGACTATTGGCCTCCACAAGAGGAGTAGTGATAAACATAGGAGAAGGTAGGACATTCTCAACAAAAAAACTAGAAACAAGCACTAATATAGGCATTTAAGAAGACAAAGAGATAGGTGAGGAGCATACTTGAGCTCATTAATACTGATAAAACTTGTGTTTAGGCCAGACAAGGGATACAAGCCATCTATGAACCATGGAAGGTTGGAGGACCACAAGAAAACTCTGATGGAGAATCGGCTATAAAACAAAAGGATTAGACAAAGCGGTACTAAACACCACCCACATATGAAAAATATCCAATGTTTAGGACAATGGGGATACATTTGATAATGAGGTTATAAGGGGAGACATCAATGAAGAAGCAATGAACACATGCACCCATTTAGGAAGAGGCTCATCGATAGGCCACAAAGAAACTAGAAGCAATATCGAAGATGAGGTAGAAATTGAAATGTTCCAAGAGAGAGGAATATATTTGATTGGAACAAGTGTCGAAGATGTACCGCCATCCTGTAATGTAGCATCATGTTCCCGAGCCATGGCTCATTGTTAGCACTTACATTCATGCACATGTCGGTTGTGACAAATATGAGGACTAGGGGTTGAGGCCCAAGAATATTTGAAATCATCATACTCCATAGGAGATGCCTCTAAAATCATGTTAGTGATATGAGAAGGCACAACTGATGGAATAGGAGGTACACTTGAGATAGGCACTACATTGACAGCAACAAGTGCTCTACCCTGCTTTGCTCGAGGAGCAACTAGAGGAATAAAATGTGACTATATAGGTTGTGAAGTAGGAGTAAGTAGTGATGAACGAGCATGAGTGGAATGCGTTCCTTTTTAATATCAAGAAGCCTAAGGGATATTGGCTAGGATCAGGAGCTTGAAGAAAGGGTGGGCTGCAGACTTTGAAAACACAAGTGTTTTCCCTTACTTGCACTGGGTGTAGTAATAGGAACTAAATATACCACTAGAGTTTCCATGGTCTTAAGCGGAGGAGGATGTCTACTCAGAGGAACAGGCTTAGCCTCAGCCTTGAATGATGAACGAGAGTAAGGCACTACCTTCCCTAACATAGGAATAGATAGAGCAGAGGTCAATGTAGGAAGAGGAAATGAATAGATAGGATTGACCAATTTAGGGGTTGAATCCCCAATCTTGTACTAATAATATGCTCAATACCTCAAGTCACCATGAAGAAGCATGGGCCGCATCGGAGAAGGCCAAAAATATCATCTAATAAATAATCTTCATCGACCACTAGGGGTCAATATCTAGTGTCCTGAATGACATGCACTGAATCGTCATGGGGAAAAATTAAGCACTTGAATCACTAAAGGGACCGTATCCATAGCAATTAACCAAGGAAATACTACTTTAGCTCAAAAAAGATTTGACTCAAGAATGATGAAAAATGTGAACGAAACAACTTTGGGTCTCATTAGGACCATAAAGGTGATATTACCAAAAGGGAAAAGGGACAACCCATTATGTGTTGTCATAGTCACATGGCACTCATCACATCTTGGATTACACTATTCATTTACAAATAAGGTCTCTTCTATGGTGACATCGACACTACATGAATGTTCAACCATCATGCCTGTAATAGTTTGACCATTAAGCTTCATAGGGATGTACGTAGGAGTAGGTTCTTCATAATATAAGGCATTTGGAAGGGTGAATGATATGTCAGATACTTTTGTCTCCTATATAGGAGGTGATATCAAAGTGATAGTGACCATGTTGACATATGGGCCATCATTCGGCTTTGAACTTGATTCAAATAAAAATAGATGAATGTAGTGGGAAGTGGTATGTGTAGATAAGCAAATCACTATTTGTTTTATCAACAAACTTATTAGATTTATGCTTTCATTCACCAACCTTTATAGCTCTACTATCGATGTGGCCTCAGACTATATGTCTAAGAAGATAGCACCAATCAGTATCATGATGAGGCACATGGTGATATTTACAAAATTTAGAACCATCATGGTGTATGGTCTATTATCAAGTAGAGGTCTAATCTGAGGAAGGGTAATGAGATTGTCTTCGAACAATCTTTGCACTATTCTTGAATAGGAGTCATTCAACTTGGTGAAGACCCTATTAGGCTATGATTCTTATGTATCATCTATTAGAGGTGTAGCTATGATATTAGCCACAACTTTTCTTTTCCTAGACCCTTCTACATACATGCCTATGAAAGAGCCAGTAGAGGGGTTTGAAGTAGATTTTATGAACTAAGTAATCGAATGCTGGTAGTCAGTGAGTGCAAAAAAAAGATTGGCAAGTTCTGATATAAATTAAGAGATAATTTCTCCCTCAATGTGGGTTATACATTTCCAATGAACATCCTTTCCAAATCAGTATCTAGCAAGGAAAAGGGGATCCTAGTGGAGATGGATTGGTATCTCGAGATAAAATTCGTAACCTTCTCATTTGGATTTTTCTTACAATGAAAAAGCTTAGCAATGGTGACCCTATTGCCAATGTTAGCCTAGAAAAATTTGAAGAATAGATCCATAATCTGATCAAATGTCTGGATGAAGTGATTAGGTAATAAAATATGCCACTCTAGCATAGTTCCCTTAAGATAACATGAGAATAGTTTGAGCCAGACAAAATCTAGACTATGGTAGTAACTACACATTGTTATGAATGACTCAATGTGTACATTGGGATCTCCATCACTATTAAATTGATCAAAATTCAATGACCCAACCCCTTGGGGAAGGATGGTATTAATGATGGTGATGTCAAGTGGGCTCTTGTGATAATAGGTAGCTATTGAAGACTGACCCGAGGTTGACACAAGGTTCATAAACTGTAATTGTAGTTGTCCCATATTTTGTAATATAGTAATAAAGACAATATTAGCACATGACGGAGAAGGAGGAGGAGCACCATGTGTCCCACCATCTCCACCAACATTGATATGAGGACAAGTATTATCACCACTAGGGATAGAACCAGCTCATGGACCAACACTTACAAAAGTGTTATGTCCTATAGTAGAAGTGGTAGTAAAATTTCTATCCATGCCAATGTAACCTAGGGGATGGTAGAAGCATTGATACTAGGAATGGTGGAATTGGCCATATGCACTATATTCATAGTTATGTTAGCTCCAAGTTGAGAACCATAGGTGTTGAATTGGCTATCTTGGGAAGAAGTACCAACTAAGGGTACATGATTCTTGACTATCATAAATAATTCCCTCAACATCACCAGACATCTACTATCAAAGATCAACATGTCTCTCAGAGTATTTATAATGTCTCCAACCTATAGGGGGACATTCCCCTAGTTAAGGAAACCCTAAGCCTTTCAAGTTCTTCTCTAACATGTTATTCTAGTCAAATTCAATAGTGATAGAATAATCATGCTTTCCAACAGGAGGAGAAGATGAGGGAGAATTTCCCATGGATTTATTCTAAATTTGACTCTAAATTAGGTGGATAAGGAACTCCTATCAAAATTATCCTTATATGGTGAGAGGCTATGAAGTCATTTAGATTAGGAAGAGGATCATTGAATATCACACTTGACTAAGGAGGACTGTACCAATTTGTAGGAATACTCTTCCTAGCAGTCCTTCTTACAATAGCTCCTATCACAATCTAGGTCATGAAGCTCATGGACAAGCTCTACAACACTCGGACCACATTACAAGGATATCACAAGGTTCCTATGACATTCAGTGATGAAGGAAGTTGGTTCAAGGTTTGTCTTAAAGTTATAATATGTTTCCTTTTTATTGTTTCCTCTTTTTACTATAAATTTTAAATGAAATTATAAAAAAATTTTGAAGAAATGATAATGAAACTTGCTTCACGTCATGTTCTCCACAATATAGAGAAAATTTGTGAGCCAAATGTGTTTCTACCTCACTTAAACTAACTATCTATTTCTACCTCACTTAAACTGGTGCTAAATGTGAGCCAAGGGATCCAAAGTACAAAAACTAGATGAATAACCAATAAGAAAAAATCTGGAATGACTATGATAAGTCTTTGTCTTCAAGATGAGCGCACAACACTAGAACAGCAACAATGTGTACTGACATCTTGAAGGGATAGAGCACAAAATTTGTATGAAAGAAACATGTACCATTACACTACTAAACAAATGATACAATAATAAATTAAATAAATGATACAAAATGTGAAACACTAAAATACAATGAGAAGAAACAAAGAAAGATTACAACCAATCCATGATTGAAGCCTCTCATAAGATATACATCTTTCCTCGATCACAAACCTGCACACAAATAAGAAAAGAAATTTTTGGGGGTTGTGTTTAGATGCCTGCTGGTGCAGGGCACCTACTAATCCATGCAATTTTTTGTTTGTTCTATCTTTTGTGTTGTCTTTCAAGTTGTAATAAATGGACCAACCATCTAGGACTCAATAAATCCATGGTTGAGTTGTCCAAGTTTTAGTTGTGTTTGGGATGTTGATATCCTAGGAAGTTGTATTGTGGATGTTGTTCATAGGTGCACTACTCTCAAATAGAGTCATCATGTAAACAGGGTGCAAGGCACTATTTTAGGTCTCCAAGAATGTATTGAGGGCCTTTTGAGCCATGTAACACACTTGAGGTCAAAGTTACATCCTCAAGATGAAAAAAGATGTAAAGTTGCTAAGCAACATTTTGCAATATTGAAATGTTGCATTTTTGTTGATTGGCGATGAAGAAGTTGGCTCCAACGAACTCAACCATGTTGATACAATCCAAAAACAACTTCACTATATGGATTAGAAGATCTGGAATGCAAAAGAAAGTATTTGAGTTGTAAGGAAATCTTCTTTTGACACCGTTTTGACATTTTTCTTTGTTTTTTTGCTATGTTGTGTACGGTCTAGTATAGACTTGTCACAAGAATCTCATTGCAGGGAATGATATTTTGTTGAGTCCACTTCTCAATAAGGTAGTTTAGCAAGTTTTTTTGGGTCTGGTTGCAGAGATTCAATCCATTATGTGTCACTAGGTGCAAAACCCGTGACAACTAGGGTTTAAGCAAGAAATGGCTCTAACCTAAGCATCCACTGATGGCATCAGTTGTAATCTTATCAAAATGTAGGTTAGGGTTTGTAAATATGTTTAGAATAGGTTGTGTGATTTTGCAGACCTTTGTATTGAAGTTACAATGATACCCTAGGCTCACAACAAGGAGTTGGTGTTACTAGAATAGTAGGAGATGTGCGATTTTAGGGAAAATATGGATTGGTAGAAGGGAAGTTGATACATGATTGGAGACCCAACTTAATTCCCTTAAATAATTCTTGATTGGTTTCTAAAGATGTTTTGACTAGTGAAGGTTTCTAAGACCAAATTTGTAAGTCACCCTGGTAGGCCTAAAATCCTATAAAATAGGACAGTATTGGAAACCCCATGTGTACGGAGAACCTAGATGGAATTTTGAAATATTGTATGTAACTCTGAAAAAGGGTGTCCAGAAATGTAATTTATTTGTGGCCTTGTGTGGGAAGATTTTGAACTAAGCCCTAAAAACTGTGATAGGAGGGATAATTGCATTAGGGATATTTGGAGCCTAATAGAGACCAAGTGAGGTTGGCAAAGCTTGGTGATGGGATTGAAGGTGATATAACCCCTAAAAGACATCAATGACACTATGTAAATTTATTTTACACACATAGAAGTAGTTGGTGAAGTAAGATCCATTGCAGAGGTTATTGGAGCACTAGGGAGGTGTTATAGGGATTGAGGTGGAATCCTCAATAGGTAGACTTCGGTAAAACACTCGTGGATATAACTTGGAGGAAAGATAAAGTGGATGATACCTTGGAGGAATACATAGAAAAACCCTTACCAAGTACCATTGGATGGGCTTGAGGAGTTAGTGGGTTAAAGAGAACAAGAAAGACAGGTAGGTGAATAGGATCAACTCCAATAGTCTCTGCATGAAAATGGTATTTGAGCCACCCTTTGAAACATTGGTTTATGTTGGACTGTGAGGAATCATAAGAAAGTTCAATACCTCCAAAGGCAATGATGCAAGAAGGAACTAAAGGGACCGGAGTGATGAATAATGATGAACAACGAATACCCTAACTAGTATTGAGAGGGCGGGGGGGTGAATCAATACATACAAAAACTTCTTCGACAACTCATCATATTAAAACAATACTAGCCGATTGTCTTCATTACTAAATTGAACCATGGCAATACCAGTTAAACATAGTAAGACTTCAAACAACTTGAACCTATAAAACTGAACGCTTCAAATAACATTCAATACTTGATAACTACTTTACCCATACATATATGCAAGTGTTGTATCAGTAATACCATAAACATTAGCTCTGCATGCATAGTCACTTAAACAAAGAATACTTAATCATCACATGAAAAATGCACAACTCATGACACATAGATTTTTCACGTGGAAACCCAAATGGGAAAAACCACAATGGGGATGAATACCCACAAGCTTGTTTTGAACTCATTCGAAAATCTCTCTATTAGGAGCCTAGTCTCGTTAAAGACTACAATACAATTTTGCTAGGAACTGATCCTGTTAAAGATAACCTAGCTAAGGGATGGCTATATACCCTGTTAAAGGTTGAAAACCTGTTAAATGTTACCTTGCTAGAGGATTTAAAGAATTCAATGAACTTGAGTCACCTGGTTAGAGGTTTTACAATAAGCCTATTAAAGCTACCCAATCAAGGGATTTTCCTACTATTGAAATGGCTAGAAGACAACAGATAAGGCTCTGATCTAATAACAACACTACATGCTAAGGCAGATCCTTTTCAGTTCCTCTACTCTGCAATCACACTTTACAGTTTTCACTCACTAGTCTAGCAAGTATCTCATCACTCAGATACACACACAATTTTTTCCAACAACTTACAATAACAAACGTCATCGACCTTATAGATAACAATTAGGTCAGGTGACATAAACCCTAAAGCCTAAGTATTTAGGTTTACTATTACAAGTGGTCGAATCCTGACCGTCCAAAAACATTACATAGAATGAAACAATCTCAAATAAATCACAAGTCATTCTGCATCTTGCATTCTTCACCGCACATAGAAATCAGTAACCCATCACGCTTTCTTCTCATACCACTAAGAAGAATGTTCATTTTTGAGGTACACATTAAATGCAGTCAATTTTCACATGCAAGATCCTCAAGGAAATCCTTCATGTGCACAAAACTGACATGGCATCTTGATCTCATCCTTATTTCTTAGCTAACTCATCACAAAATATCATCGGTTGCATCGCAAAAGCTTGATTGCCAAACCGAAAATCCTAGAGCTGAGACTACCAACCTATAGTCACACTTAGTGAAACCCTGACATCGTTTCACTACATCTCTTCATACCGGTTCTCCAACTTGATCATCAATAAGAATTTCTTCCAATCTTATTACCGATTGACCTGTACTTATTTACATCAATGACAACATATATTATTATATTATCATTTCAGTGTAGCATTGCAACTAAAAACATCATAGACCAGTGCATCTAAATTATCTTTATTAGATATCTACTCACCTATCATATATATTCTCCCCCTTTGACAACAATACCAAAGTGGAGGCACAAGCTCCCATACTCAACTATGTTGCTCCCCCTATGGAGTAGCATCCTTCAACACATCAATCCTAAAAGATTTGTCACTGTAATACCTGACAGATGTGGAGCACACATCTTTATTTTACTTCATGAAGCGGAAAAACCCCTAATTCACCTCTCAAATAGGTAAATAGAGTCTTCTATAAGGTCTTAGTGAATATGTTTGCTAGCAGCTCCTTACTTGAAACATGTTGTAATAAAACCTCTCTATTTTGAACCTTCTCTCTTAATAAATGATACTTGAGCTCAACGTTCTTAGTTCTAGCATAATACCGAATTCTTGGAAATATTGATTGCACTAGTATTGTCACAAAATATACTCACTGGTTCAGATATAGGTACTTTGAATCCATCAAATACATGTTTCATCCAGATTGCCTGAGTGCAGTTCATAAATATTGCCACATACTCTACTTTAGCTATAGACTAAGAAGTACAACTCTTCTTCTTACTCGTCCATAAGACTAGTCTTCCACGAAGAAAAAACACTCTACCGGTTGTGCTTTTTGGGTCATCCACATTAGCTCCCCAGTCTACATCGGTAAATACATTGAGATTAATATAATCATTGTATGGATACCACAATCCATTATCAACTGTCCCTTTCAGGTATCTAAGAATCCTCTTGACTGCTACCAAGTGAGATTCTCTTTGACTTTTCTGAAAATGAGCTACTATGCCCACTACATGAGCAATATCTGATATGTTGTGCACCACATAGTGCAGCTTACCAATCATTGATCAGTACTCCTTCTCATTCACCATCACTGAATCATCTTCCTTAGTCAATTTATAGTCGGTCACCATTAGTGTACCAACCGGTTTTCTCTCCTCCCTACCAAAGGTCTTCAATACCTCTTTGACATACTTGGTTTGGGTAATAAAGATACCCTCTTTCATTTGTTCAATCTTAGACCAATGAATAACTTTCTCTCCAATGAGAGACATCTCAAACTCTTTCTTCATTTCATCTACAAATGCATGGCTCATTTCGTCATCTCCTCCAAAGATTATGTCATCTACAAATACTTCATAGATGAGAATCTGATCACCTTTAGATTTTAGGTAGATTTTGCTATCCTCACTTGTTCTCTGAAATCCTATCTTCACAAGATGAGAGTATAAATGTTCATACCATGCCCTAGGTGCTTATTCCAATCTATGCAGGGCTTTGTGTAATCTACACACCACGTTACTATCTTCTGATAAGGCAAACCCATCTAGTTGCTCAATATACACTTCCTCTTCTAGGATTCCATTCAATAATGCAAACTTCACATCCATCTAGTATACCTTAAATCCCTTGAATGCTACAAATACAAGTAGCATTCAGACACCTTCTAGTCTAGCCATAGGAGCAAAGGTTTCTCCATAGTCTTCTCCCTCTTCCTGAGCTTATCCCTTGCATACAAGTCTTGCCTTCTTTCTTACAACTGTGCCTTCTTCATTTAGCTTATTCGTGAAGACACATTTGGTACCTATGACATTCTTGTGTTTTCTTCTAGGTACTAAAGACCATGTTGCATTCTTTTCTATCTGGTCTAGCTCCTCTACCATTGCCTTAATCCAGTTTTCATCTATAAGTTCTTCTCTAGAAGTCTTGGGCTCCAATTCTGAAATCATGCAAGAGTTTTCTTTCACCTTTCTTCTTGTGAGTATCCCTACATTTTTATCTTTTATGATCTGCTTTGGATCATGATGTAGTTTCACATAACTAGGAATGATTCTAGCTTGTTTTGCTTGCTTTTCCTCTTCTTCTTCACTTACTTCTTCTTCTTCACCTACCATAGCTTCTACCAGGATAGGAACACTAAGGTCTTTGCTTGTTTCTTTGTAAACTAATTCCCAGAAGGCTACACCCGGTTCATCTTCCACTTTCTTGTTGCAGGTTTCCTCAAGTTCCCCATGGGATTCATCAACCCTGACATTGATACTCTCAACAATTTTTTGTATTCTATTGTTGTAGCACTTGAGAGATTTACTTTTAGTGGAATATCCCAAAAATATTCCTTCATCACATTTAGCATCAAACTTGCTCAAATGTTCACCTCTCTTGATATAACACTTATTGCCAAATACTTTAAAATAATTCATAGTGGGAGTCTTCTGGGTCCAATACTCATAAGGGGTTTTAACTTTACCTTTCTTTATGAGTACCCGGTTCATAGTATAGACTACAGTGCTCACAGCTTTTCTCAAAAAAGTGTGAGCAACCTTTCCTTGGATCAACATTGTTCTGGCCACTTCAACTACAATCCTATTATTCCTTTCTACTATGCCATTCTATTGTGGTGTCCTTGGGGTAGTCAACTTCCTCTTGATACCTCTATCTTCACACTAGTTGAATTCATTAGAAGTGACTTCACCTCCTTGATAAGTTCTTAGGCATTTTATCTTTTGACCACTTTCCTTCTCTACTAATGCTCTAAAGGCTTTAAACTTTCCAAACGCCTCAGACTTGTCTTTCAAGAATGTGACCCACATCATTCTTGAGAAGTCATCGGTAAGAATCATGAAATACCTATCTCCCTGAATACTTCTAGTTTTCATAGGACCACACAAGTCGGTATGCACAAGATCAAATAAGTTCTCTGCTGAAAAGACTTACCTTTGAAAGTTGAAGAGGACATCTTCCCAAGTTGACATTCTCTGCACAAAGAATTCTCCAGTTTGTTCAGCAAAGGAAATCCTCTTACGGCCTTGATCTTACTCGCCTTTACAATATTATCAAAATTCATATGACAAAGTCTCCTATGCCATATCCAACTGTCATCAAACTTCACCATCAAACACCGACTTATCTTGGCATTCAATTGAAACAAGTTACCTCTAGTCTGCTTACCGGTGGCAATAAGTTCACCACTTTTTCCAATTATACTATAGTCTCCACCTTTGAACTCCAGAATGAGTCCTTTATCATTTAGCTGAGCAATACTCAGCAAATTATGCTTAAGACCTTCTACCCAGTAGACATCATTTGTATTTCTCTTTCCATTCAGTGAGTTGGATCCTTTACCTTTTACTAAGCAAGGTGCATCATTGACAAATCTGACAACACCTCCATCATATTCTTCTAGAGACAAAACATTTCTCTGATCACCACTCATGTGGTGAGAACAACCACTATCAATAATCCACTCATTAGAGTTGTTAATGCAAGAGACAAGTGCTTTCTTGTCAGACACTTCTTCCTTTACAGCTTCAAACACTATGTCCTCATTCTCTTCATCCTCAGATTCTTCATCAGTAACACCTTCATCCACTGCAACAAGACAATTTCTTCTATTTCCTCCTATGTACTTTCTAAACCTCTTTGGTTTATCCTTATTGTCATTGTTAGGATAGTAAATAGCTATATGTCCTATCTTATTATAGGAAAAACATTTTAAAGGAAGCTTACCTTTGTATTTTCCAGTGCCTTTTGGAAGTTTCTTGGCAAGTAGAGCTTCAAACTCCCTCAGAATCTCTTCATCATCCATACCTCTTCTTTGCATGGATTCATAATTGGTACTTACTTCTTTTCCTTTTCTGGTTGGTGCAATAGATGCTCCAAAAGCTGACTCAATCTTCTGAACACTGCCATCATAGCTATTCAACTCATATGCAGTCAACTTTGCAATGATAGAGTCTAAGGATACCTTGGTTTTGTCAATAGACCTTAGTTCCTGAATAGCAGCAACTCTGATTGCATAGACCGGTAACAATGATCTCAAAACTTTACTGACAACGATGGCATCATCAATTGTTCCACCAGTTTTCTTGATATCTCCAACAATAGTCTTGATCCTTATGCCATATTGTTGAAAGGTCTCACCTTCAACCATCCTCATGTCTTCAAATTTTCCTCTAAGGCTCTCTTCCTTAGCTTTCTTGACATGATTACCACCACCATTAATAGTTTCCAGTGTGTCCCATACATCCTTAGGAGTGTCCTTATCTTGTACATCAATATACTCAATATTAGACAAACTCCTAATAAGGGCTTACATGACTTGCCCATTTTCTTGAATCTCTCTTTTTTGATCATCAGTTAGAGTGCCAATGGGGATTACATAGGCATTCTCAACATAGCTCCAGTGTTGAGCACCCAAACTCTTGATATAGATCTTCATTTTGTCCTTCCATATTTTGAACTTATCTCTATTGAACTTAGGACCTTCCCTCTTCATCATTAAAGTAAGATCTTTTACCTCAAGCGGTTAAGCTTATATCACTGAGGACCTAGAGTTGCTCTGATACCAATTGATGAATAATGATGAAAAAATATCCTAACTAGTACTGAGAGGGGGGGTGAATCAGTACATACAAAAAAATCTTTGACAACTCATCATATTAAAAGAATGCTAACCGGTTATCTTCATTACTGAACTTAACGATGGCAATACTAGTTAAACACAGTAAGACTTCAGACAACTTGAACCTGTAAAACTGAATGCTTCAAATATCATTCAATACTTGATAACTACTTCACCCATACATATGTGCAAGCGTTTTATCAGTAATACCATAACCATTAGCTCTACATGCATAGTCGCTTAAACAAAGAATAGTTATCATTACATGAAAAATGCACAACTCATGACACGCAAATTTTTCACGTGGAAACCCAAATGGGAAAATCCACAGTCGGGATGAATAACCACAAGCTTGTTTTGAAATCTTTTCAAGCTTGCTCTGTTAGGAGCCTAGTCTGGTTAAAGACTTTACAATAAGATTCTACTAGGAACCGGTCCTGTTAAAGATCACCCGGTTAAGGGATGGCTATATACCCTGGTAAAGGTTGAAACCCTGTTAAAGGTTACCTTGCTAGAGGATTTAAAGAACTCAATGAACTTGAGTCACCTGGTAAGAGGTTTTAAAATAAGCATGTTAAAGCTACCTATCAAGGGATTTTCCTACTGTTGAAATGGTTAGAAGACAATAGATAAAGCTTTGATCTAATAACAGCACTACATGCTAAGGTAGATCCTTTTTAGTTCCTCTACTTTGCAATCACACTCTACAGTTTTCACTCACTGGTCTGGCAAGTATCTCATCACTTAGATACACACACAAATTTTTCCAAAAAATTATAATAACAAACATCATCGACCTTATAGACAACAATTAGGTCAATAACATAAACCCTAAACCCTAAGTATTTAGGTTTACTATTACAAGCGGCCCAATCCTAACTGTCCAAGCACATTACATAGAATGAAACAATCTCAAATAGATCACAAGTCATTTTGCATCATCCATTCTTCAATGCACATAGAAATCAGTAACCCATCACGCTTTCTTCTCATACCGCTAAGAAGAATGTTCATTCCTGAGGTAGACATTAAATGCAGTCGATCTTCACATGCAAGATCCTCAAGGAAATCCTTCATGTACACAAAACTGATGTGGCATCTCGATCTCATCCTTATTTCTTAGCTAACTCATCACAAAATATCATCGGTTGCATCGCACAAGCTAGATTGCCAAACCGGAAACCCTAGAGCTAAGACTACCAACCAGTAGTCATGCTTAGTGAAACCCTGACACCGGTTCACTACATCTCTTCATACCAGTTCTCCAACATGATCATCAATAACAACCTCTTCCAATATTCATACCGATTGACCTGTACTTATTGACATCAATGACAACATATATTATTATTATATTATCATACCGGTTCATCATATGCCAACACTGATATGTCAAGAAGGAGAAGGGGAAGGTTAAGACACAATGGGGAGATGAGATAGATGAAGAAGTAGAAGATTAGGAGGACCAGACAATACTAGCAATGCCTCAAGATCAAAAATTATTATTGGATGCAGCCAAATCCATCTCCAAGGATAACTTGGACGAATTACCCACGTATGGAGGAAATCTCTATGGAGAGGAGCTATTATATTGGATGGAAGAATTGAATAATCATTTTGACTATAAGTAGGTAGTAGAGGAGAAAAGAGTAAATGTGGCCAAGTCAAGATTGAGGAGATCAGCCCTGGTTTTGTGGACCATGATGCAAGAAGAAAGGGTGGAAGTAGGTAAGAAAAATATAACTTCATGGGAGTGTATGAAGATAAGACTTAAGGCTCAATTCCTACCAGGAGATTATGAAGTACAAGCCCACAAGAGACTGAAACATTTGAAACAAAGGGAACTAGATGTCAATGCATACACTGGGGAATTCCACAAGATAAGTTTTAGGGCTAGGAAATATGAGAATGAAGTGGAGAAATTGGCCAGATACATGAATGGCCTTAGGTGAAACATACAAGATGAAATAAGAATCCTCACACCAGACACTATTCATAAGTGTTTTCAGTTGGTATTAAGGGCAGAGGAAAAGATCAAAAGGATAAGTGAGCAGAATCAGAAACATAGAGGTTGTAAGAACTTCAGAGGTAGAGGAACCTTTGGAAGAGGGAAAAATGCTACAAGAAATGAAGAAAATCAAAACCAAGAAGGAAGTGGGGACTCACAAAGAGGAACATATAAAGGATCCTTTAGAGGGAGAAGCAATTTCAGGGGTAATTTTGGAAGCTCAAGGAGAGGAAATGCAGTCTTCACTGGTAGGTGTTACCACTGCAACCAAGTTGGAAATACCATGAGTAGGTGCCCGGGAAAAGCCTCAGGTTCAAAAATCTCATACATGGGTGAAAGAAGGACTCAGTTAGTGCAAGAGGAGGATACTCATAGTGATACCTCTCCAATCAGCAAGGTAGGGCCAGTGACAGCTAGAGAAAATTTGATGATGAGAAGAACAATGCTAAATATACCCCAAGCTTAAGAGCCACCACAGAGGAAAATTTTATTTAGGACCACTTGTAAGTCACATGGATAAAATTGTAAGGTGATTGTGGATTCAAGTTCCACAAAGAATATTGTCTCAATTGAAATGGTGGATAAGCTCAAACTGAAAAGATTACCTCATCTCACTCCCTATAATGTGACATGGCTCAATCGGGGTCAACATGTCTTAGTATATGAACAAGAATGGGTGGACTTTGAAATTGGTGAATACAAAGACAAACTTCTATGTGACATATTTCCTATAGATTCTTGTCATTCTCTTTTGGGTCATCCATGGCAATATGATGTGAAAGCCTATCATGATGGAGAAAAGACAATTATCTCATTATCAAAAATGGTAAGAAGTTTCAAATGGATCTATTACCTAATCCAAAGGACGAAAAACAAGTAGGGTCAAGTGTTATGTTGTTGGGTGGTAAAGAGTTTCTTAAAGTATTAAAACAAGAAGGTAATCAGGGCTATGCTACAGTGTTAAAGCCTAAATATGAAGCTAAGGTGGATCTAATGGGTGAAGTGCCTCAAGAAGTGCAAGGTCTACTTAGGAAATATGAAGAAGATATAGGAGATAATATGCCTAATACTTTTCCTCTGATGAGGGATGTAAATCATCAAATAGATTTGATACCAGAGGCAAATGTGCCTAACAAAGCTGCTTATAAAATGACACCTAGTCAAAATGAAGAGATCGCCAAACAAGTGCAAGAGCTCTTAGACAAAGGGTTCATTAAAAATATCTCGAGTCCTTGTGCTGTACCCACAGCTCTAGCTCCTAAAAAAGGAGGAAAATGGAGGATGTGCACTCACTCAAGAGGAATTAATAAGATCACTATAAGATATCAGTTTCCCATGCCAAGGATAGAGGACCTATTGGACAATCTAGGTGGAGCATGCTACTTCACAAAGGTGGACTTGAATTATGGTTATCATCAGATAAGAATCAGACCTGGTGATGAATGGAACACAACATTTAGAACCAATGCAAGCCTATCTAAGTTGTTGGTGATGCCTTTTGGCCTCACCAATGCACCTAGTACCTTTCAACAGCTCATGAATGAAGTCTTAGTTGAGTTTATTAGCAAATTTGTTATTGTGTATCTTGATGACATTTTGGTCTTTAGTAAGTCCAAGGAGGAACACCTTAAGCATGTGGAGATGGTCTTGAAGAAGTTGGAGGAGGCTCAACTCAAGATCAACCATGAAAAATGTGAGTTCTTAAAAATAGAGTTAGTTTACCTTGGTTTTGTCATTTCACAAGGTTGTTTAAAGATGGATCCAAGTAACGTAGAAGCAATACTTAATTGTCTTATACCTAGGGGCATAAGTGATGTTATAAGTTTTCATGGAATGGCATCTTTTTATAGGAAGTTTGTGAGAAACTTTAGCCATGTTTGTGCTCCTATACTCAACACCATTAAAGGAGGGAATAAATGTCAATTTAAGTAGACAGAGGAAGCCAATAAGGGGTTTGAATTGTTCAAAGCTAAGATAGTAGAGTTGCCAACCCTTAGATTGTTTGATTTTAGTCAATTGTTTACATTAGAGTGTGATGCTAGCCAGAGGGCAATAGGGGCTATTTTGAGCCAAGAAGGTCATCCTATAGCATTCTTATTAGAAAACTTGAATGAATTCAAACAAAGATACTCCACATATGATTTGTAATTGTATGCCATCGTGAAAGCATTGAAGAAGTGGCATCATTACTTGCTGCCCAAAGAGTTTGTAGTTTACATTGACAACCATGCCCTTAGTTTCCTTAATGGGCAAGAGAAGTTGAACCAAAGACACCTAAAGTGAGTTGAATACTTACAATCCTACACCTTCACTATTAAGAACAAAAAGGGCCCTACAAATAAGGTAGTTGATGCATTAAGTAGGAGAATCATGAATATGCAAGAGATACAATTGCAAAGTGTGGGATTGAATGAGTTAAAAGACCTCTACAAGGATGATAAAAACTTTGCAGAGAAATATGTTGTTTGTACTAATTTTTCTAACACCTCACATGTCTCTTATTCAGAGTATATGATACAAGAGGGTTTTATGTTCAAGGGACACCTTCTTTGCATTCCCGAATGTTCTATGAGACAAAACATTATCCAAGAAAAGCATCAAGGAGGTCTACGAGGTCATTTTGGCATAGATAAAACTTTGGAGAAGGTTTGTAGGTTTTACCATTGGCCCAAGTTACAATCAAAAGTGAGAAGGTTTAGAGAACAATGTACAATTTGTCAAAGAGAAAAATGTTCATCAAGTAATGCAGGTCTATACCAGCGTTTGGTCATACCTCAGAGACCTTGGGAATATTTGAGCATGGATTTCGTATTAGGATTACGAAGAACTCCAAGGGGATTTGATAGTGTGTATGTAGTGGTTGATATGTTCATAAAAATGGAACATTTTATACCTTGCAAGAGCACCAATGATGCCACCTATATTGTAGGACTCTTCTTCAAGGAGATAGTTAGAATTCATGGCCTTCTAATCAACATAGTCAGTGATATGGATGTGAAGTTATTAAGCCACTTTTGGAGGAAACTTTGGAGAAAGTTGAGTACAAAAAAATCCTTTTCATCTGCCTCTCATCCTCAATCAGATGGTCAGATAGAGATAGTCAACAGATCCTTGGGTAATCTATTAAGATGCCTTACCAAACAACATGGGCAGACTTGGGATTTGGTAATCGATCAGGCAGAGTATGCATACAATGACTCAATTAATTGAAGCACATGTAAAAGTCCCTTTGAGATAGTGTATGTTTTTCATCCCAGGGGCATACTAGAGCTCAGTGATCTCAGTTCTATGGCACCTAAGAGTGCACAATGTGAGAATTTTGTAGAAGGTATTAAATAAGTGCATGATAAGGTAAGGTAGACCTTACAACAAAAGTATGAGCAGTATAAGATGAATGTTGATAAAACAAGAAGGAATGTGCAATTTAAGATTGGATATTTGGTCCTAGCATACCTAAGGAATGAGATACTTCTAAAAGGGCAGCCTACTAAACTATTGATGAAGAAGATTGGGCCTCTCAAAATGGTGCACAAATATGGACATAATGCATATGAATTTGAACTCCCTCCCACCTTGGGTATTTCTCCTATCTTTAATGTATGTGATCTCTATCCATACAAGGGAGAATAAAAAACACATCAGTTGGACACTTCATAATAGGGTACTCAAGATTGGGTGAGAGGTTTGCCACCAAGCCATCCGGTCAAGTTGGAAAGTATCTTGGACACCAAGATAATAAAGAAGACAAGGAAAGGAGTATACAAGAATTATCTTGTAAAGTGGGTAGGGTTACCTAAATCAAATGCTATGTGGGTGTCAGAATCAAATATCCCTGAGCATGAAGTGGAAATTGCAGACCTCTTAACTCAAGGGACTTGAGTTCTTTGTCCCAGGGGAGTATGGTGCAGAGAACCTACTACTCCATGTAATTTTTGGTTTGTTCTAAGTCTTTTGTGTTTCTTTCAAGTTGTAATAAATGGACAAATCATCTAGGACTCAATAAAGCCATGGCTGAGTTGTCCAAGTTTTAGTTGTGTTCAGGATGTTGATATCTTAGGAAGTTGTATTATGGATGTTGTTCACAGGTGCACTACTCTCAAATAGAGTCATCATGTAAACAAGGTGCAAGGAATTGTTTTAGGTCTCCTAGAATGCATTCAGGGCCTTTTGAGCCTTGTAATACACTTGAGGGAAAGGTTGCATCCACGGGATGGAAAAAGATGTAAAGTTGCTAAGCAATATTTTGCAACATTGAAAAGTTGCATTTTTGTTTATTGACGATAAATAAGTTGGTTCCAACCAACTAAACCACATTGATATAAGACAAAAACAAGTTCATTGTATGGGTTAGAAGATCTGGAATGCAAAAACAAGTTTTTGAGTTGTAAGCAATTCTTGTTTTGACACCGTTTTGACTATTTTCTTTGTTTTTTGCTGTGTTGTACAGTCCAGTACGGACTTGTCAGAAGAATCCAATTGTAGAGAAGGAGATTTTGTTGAGTCTAATTTTCAATAAGGTAGATTATAAATTTTGATTGGGTCTAGTTGTAGAGATTCAACCCATTCTCTCTGAATAGGTGCAAAACCCTTGACAACTAGGGTTTAAGCAAGAAATGGCTCTAACCTGAGCATCCACTGATGGAACCAATTGTAATCTTGTGGAATGCTAGTTTAGGGTCTATAAATATGTTTGGAATAGTTTTTTTGATTTTTCAGACCTTTGTATGAAGTTATAATGATACCCTAGGCTCATAGCTAGGAGCTGGTGAGATTAGGACAGTAGGAGATGTGCAATTTCAGGGCACATATGGATTGGTAGAAGGGAAGTTGATACATGATTAGAGACCTGAATGAATTCCATTCAATAATCCTTGATTGGTTTCTACAAATGTTTTGACTAGTGAAGGTTTTTAAGACCAAATTTGTAAGTCACTTGGGTAGGCCTAAAACCCTTTAAAATAGGATAGTATTGGAAACCCCATGTGTATGGAGAACCCAAATAGAATTTTGAAATATTGTATGTAACTCTGAAAAGGGTGTCTATAAATATAATTTATTTGTGGCTTTGTGTGGGAATATTTCAAACTAAGCCCTGAAAACCATGATAGGAGGGCAAATTGCATTAGGCCTATTTGGAGCCCGGTGGAGACCAAGTGAGGTTGGGAAAGCTTTGCGATAGGATTGAAGGTGATCTAACCCCTAAAAGACATCAAAGACACGATGTAAATTTATTTTACATACATAGAAGTAGTTGGTGAAGTAAGATCCGTTGCAGAGGTTGTTGGAGCACTAGGGAGGTATGATAGGGATTGAGGCGGAACCCTCAATAGGTAGAGTTGTGTAAAAGACATGTGGCTATACCTTGGAGAAAAGATAAAGTGGATGATACCTTGGAGCTCTAAATATAAAAACCCTTACCAGGTACAATTGGATGGGCTTGAGGAGTTAGTGGGTTGAAGAGAACAAGAAAGGCAAGTAGGTGAATAGGATCAGCTCCAAGAATCTCTGCATCAGCTACCTTAGTCAGACCCCCATTTTGGTGGTTCCACCTCCACAACAACCCAGATAGCAATGATAGAAAATCAAATGATAAAGACAAAAAATAGAAAATTAAGATAATAGATAAGTTGGATGAAAGATAATAGATAAATAGACTTAGAAAAGAGAGTGAATTTCCCTCCAACACTTGTGAAAATAGCACCACAATTTCTCTAAGAAACTATAACAATGGTGGTCTTGAAATGCTAGAAAACCTATGTGAGATGGGAAAGGATGAATACGTAGATCTCAAGAAACTTCAAAATGATCAAGAATCCTCAAGAATGTCTAAAACTATATGAGATATAGACTCCAAAGAGAATCTCAATATTGATGGTTGCAGATAGAGGTGTTACGAACTCTTCCATGCATATTGTAACGCTAAATTGGCCACCTGTGGAATGCAAAATTTGTGGGACACTGGTGCAACACACTGACATCTATGCGGTGTGCTAGAGTCTATCGGTCAACTAGTCAGCATGATCACTAGAAGACAATTTCTAAGTTAACAAGGTAATCCATGTTGACAAGAGAGAAAATAAGGTGACAAATAAATTAAATCATCTTAAAGAGGAGACACTTATGTGGTGTGGAATTTCACTGGGTACAATTTATTATGTTACACTCTCGTAAGGATTATATTTAATAAAACTTGTTGATGCATAATATGAATGCACCTTTCTAAGAATATGTTATCTTGAAGAAGAAAACCTTGAACCATGAAGGGGTTCCATGAAGCTATTTCTTGACCCTTGTAAATGTGTAGCTTCGAGATTTGTTCTTGAGCTCTCAATCTTGAACTCTTGAAGTATGTAATATAGAATTATCCAACCAAAGTCCCTACTAGCAATGACAGATCTTTACCATTGCCTAATGACTTTGAAAGGATACAATTCTTGATCATATACAATGAACACCATATCTTTAATACTCAACAAAAAAATAATCAAATCTTCTATGTTGAAAGACTTTTGTGTGATAAGAATGAGCTCTAGTAGGGAAACATATTTTGAGATTTATCAAAAAATACTTTGATAGGGTCCATGCCACTTTGTATCTCTCTAGTTCGTGTAGTTTGGATCTCCACTAGTGGTATGGTCTAAAGTAAAAATACTTTGGAATGTATGGTTTAGGTCTTATAGGCCATCACATTTCATCACTCAGATTTCAATCATGATGCCATAAACTATGCATGTCATTAATCCAACATAAAAGGTGGCTTTGATACTAAATATAGATAAGAAACCATAACCCTAGAGTCCAAACAAGGATATTACCCTCTTAAATTCATTTTGAAAATGAATTATTTATGAAAGGCAAGAGTGTGGATGCAGCCAAAAACTTAAAAAATAAAAGGTCTTTCGGTGTCCAAATTGAATAAAATAAAATACTCTTATTTTTTTAACTATATTGGATACAATGGTGGACTTTTCATTGACATAAAATCACAAAAATGAATCCTTTTAGGTGAAAATCCAAATAAATTAATTACTCCTTAGTGGATATGAGGAAGAACCAAAAATAAACAAGGATTTCATATCATGTCAAATTCAATGGGACTCCAATCACATGAAATTGGCTTCAAGGGAATGAGAAAAGTTATAAATTTAGTATAAAACATAGAAGAAATGAGGGTTGTAATTGGAATGGGGGAAATATTATGGTTTCCACCATGAGACGGATGAAATCCACTAATTTACCATTACATTCAAAAGAGGGGTGAATCTAATAGATTTAGTCATAAACCAATAGTGATAAGGACTGAAAATACTAATTGGATTCAAGGGATGAGTTGATTCACCCTCTTTTGTGAGTTAAAATGGTAAAATTAGGTTAAAGTGTTGAAAAATGAAGGTAAAAATGTGGAAACAATGAGCTAGAGTCATCAAATTGAGGCACGTACATAGATCTAAGTAGTATATGCAGATTTAGACCATATCCCCAAAAAATCTACAATAATGTTGGGATTGGAGCACTTGTCGCTCTAGTCCTCCTAACTTTTTGCATGCCAAAGAGGGTTAATTTGTCTTTGCAAATAATGCCTATTCTAAATATTATAGCTTTGTACGTGTTTCTTGCACACAAAAATAAAGGGAAATAGGTTAGGAATAGGGGTTTGCCTAAGTCAAACCCTGGTTAAGGAATTAACCTTGATTGAAATATTGCAAATACTGAAATAAATGATGGAAAGATATACCTCAAATCTGCAATGACTGATAATGATGCTTTTCTTCTTGGATGTAATCACATATGTTGTATGAAATGGCATCAAAATGGCAAAACCATAATCGCACACACATGCTTGCAAATGAATGATGTAATGTTTCTACACAATTGATGAATGAAGAATGCAACCTTCTAGACCTTTAAAAATGCTTGATGATTATAGTTTTGCCCATCTCTTATGATGTGTTGTTCTTATTCAAATGAGAGGGGTAAACCTCCTTTTATACTTTTATGTCAAAAAACAAATTAATTTTCCGACATAGGTTGACACAGGGAGAGCTTTCCTAGTCATTTTTTAAAATGTAAGAGGGGATAAAAAAGGGGCCCAATTAAGGGGCACTAGAGCTTGGCACTCTAGTCCCAATGAGGACCAAAGTTCTATGCTTTGGTCCTACCTATTTTGGGGTCAAGACAAGGGGTTTTGTGGTGTGTGGAATGAAGATAAGGCCAAATTTGCATGGTGAAGGCATAATCGAGCCATAATTAGGCATTGGGAGATGCACACTATGGTGAGGGCCCAAAATGTGGACTAAATTATAAGGGAGTATAATTTAGGACACTAAAATACTAAGAAATATACAATGCTATTCCAAATTTGAGAAAATTAATAATTGAATCAACCCATCACATGAATCGATGAAGTACATATAATAGGCCTTTTGGATGTACTACTCAATGAGTCAATAGTCTAGAAATCATGAGTTTAATTGTTAATTAGTAGATTATCTAACTCAATGTGACTAAGATAAAGGTAGTCCTTATTGAACAAAGGTATTAGCTAGCTATTGGTAAATATGAACTAATGAGGCAATGGTGGCATTTATTTACCTTGAGTCAAAGTGAACAAATATCATCATTCTTTGTATCTAGGTGAGAATAGTTATATTTTTCTAATATTTTAGTCATAATTATTAATTATGTACAATATCACACTTTGAATAGAAACATACCCAAGGTGAAATATGAATATTACACAAGCACTTACACACCTTCATATTATAATTATATACATAAAAAATAGACACAATAAATATACACTTAAAAAAAAAATTAAAATAACATAACTAAAAGCTAATAAATTTTAATATAACATCTCAATTTTTAAAAATAAATATATTTAAAAAATATATATTAATTTAAACTAATTGTATATGATTTAATTAAAAGAAGAGATATTACTACTTCACATAACTGTTCTATTTGACAAAGTATCTTAAAAGTATATGCGTTAGTACAATCTAAAAAGTAATCGAGTGATGTAACATATTATGAAATTTATACCTAATTATCTCTCAAAAGAACTTCTTTGTACATTACCATTTTTAATTGTCAAATGTTCACATGTTCTTTCCTTTCATCAATTTATTTCTCTAATTTGAGAGGTTTAATGATTATTATTTAGTCATTTATTACTAAAGTAAAAATTAAAGCTACATCAATTTTAAAAATTAGCTAAAAAATTATGGATGGGAGAGTGAGTTTCCTTTGCAATGTTATCATGTTAAATAAATATAGTGTGTTTTTTCATTTTGTTTTAATATCATCATGTTAATGTTTGGCATGAATAAGAGTCATAAATAGGGAGCATAATATTTCAAATTGAAATAA
Organism: Cryptomeria japonica; assembly: GCF_030272615.1. Classification (NCBI taxonomy): domain Eukaryota; kingdom Viridiplantae; phylum Streptophyta; class Pinopsida; order Cupressales; family Cupressaceae; genus Cryptomeria; species Cryptomeria japonica. The sequence continues at coordinate 694,255,633 of NC_081409.1, forward strand.
ATATATAATCTTATTGCTAAAATCACTTAAAGAAAATCTCATCCTCATCATTTTAAAAAATATAATAACATTCAATAAAATAATAATACAAACTTGTTCAAAAGTAAAATCAATTAAAATAAAATACAACAATTTTCTCTCTTAATTCACCATACAAAATATTTTTTACAAGAGAAAAAAAATGATGCAACCTAAAAACAATATTATGCATATAATTGACAAGAATTTTTGACTATGAATATTTCAAAATTATCTATCTATAATTTTTCATCTAACATTTACCATTTATGATCTATCATCAAAAACATGATTTCCAACATTAAATAGAAAAATAATATAAAACAAATACAAAAAAAATCTTAATATACAGCTTCTTAATAAATAAAAAAATAGTATTAAAAGTAACTCGTATTATAATATACAGAAGAAAAGGCTAAATATGAACCTCAAGTAGAAAAAACTTTCCTTATTCCCACGCATATACCACGGGAATGTATCCTTATATAAACATAAATCCATAATTTCTGTAATTATCTATCTATTCACAGGAAAAGCCCATGGCATGTCCTTCATACCCAGGGGTGAGGGGAGTATTGTCATGAAATCATTAATAAAACCATCCTTCATCATAGCCATCAGATGCGGTTAGTCTTAAATCACACACTAAGCATGATCATAAACAATTTTGAAATATTAAAAAGGTATTTTCATATTTTTACTAGTTTTTTTCTACATGTTAGTAATTGGGATTTTTGAAGGCCTTCGAGGTATTTTCAGCCCTTGAAACTTTGCTTGGTCCTTTAGAGAGTTATCGTATACATGCTCCTTCAGGAATTCTCCTTCAAATCTTGGAGACCTTTCCAATAAGTTAAACGGCTCGCAATTTCAAGTCCTGAGTAGAAAGTTAGGTCTAGTCAAGTTTAGGACAAAATTTGATATAGTTTTTTTTTGAAAATTTCGTAGCTTTTTATATTATTATGTAATAAAAAAATATGACTATTGAGTTTCGATTCTCAAGGGGTTTTGGTGACCCTTGGAATCTCATGAATTGTTATATGTTGAATTTTTAAATAGATTGAACTACTTTTTGGCTTGCTTCAATTCTGTGTTTACTTTGTTTGTGTAAGCAAATCCACAATACTGCAGGTTCTCACTTAGGTGTTGTCATCTGAACCAATAATTTGGATCAGTGGTATAAAATAAATTTCGCTCCTATATGTCATATCGTACATGATAAACATATCAAAGATTAGGTTTGGAAACAAGAAATCCTTCAGACTACCTTCCTTTGAGATGCACACAATCGGAGATGGCTAAGTTGTCAAACGACGATGGCATTAAAGCATTGGTTGTAGATGCATTAAAAAAACAACGTGAAGAAATGATGGAGCAGTTCAAGAAAATGTTGGAAAGTCATGGGTCACAAGCAAACCCACCATTCACAAGGTATACACCATTCAAGGTGCAAGTGAATTTTGATATAGCCACGTTTCAAGGAAAGATTGATGTGGATGTTGTTGATGATTGGGTTTAAAAATGGGAAAGGTATTTCTCTGTCAACCAGTTTTCAAATGAAGAGAAACTTAACTTCGCTCTTCTCAAAGCTCCAAAAAATGTGAAAGATTTGTGGGAAGCAAAGTTACCATCCAAGGTAGTAGAAATTGGCATTACTTTTATCGTTGATCAAAAACCTACATTGGGAGAATTCATGGAGCACAGAAAGGAAGAGTATTTTCCTATAGATACATATGAACATAAATAGATGTAGTGGCAATTGCTTTGATAGATAAAGGACCAAACTGTTTAGGAATATACTAATATGTTTCATGCTTTAATAGCAAAACTTGGCATCAAAGATTGTAAGAAGCACCGATTTCTGAAATATCAAAGTGGGCTCCATAGGTATATCCAAATTGAAATAAAATTCATGAACATAGAGACTTTACCTAGTGCATATAAATTTGCTACAAAAATTGAAGGGTGAAGGTGGCAAAACTGCATGGAAACAAACTTCCAAAGAATCCTCTCCCAATTCACCACCAAAAAAGGCATGGGGTATGAAGAAGGCACAAGAGAATGGTATGTGGTGTGAATTCCATAAAAGTACCTCTCATAACACAAAATATTGCATAACTATAAAAAGTTTAATGATAGAGACACATGAAGACAAGGTAGAACCTAAGGTGGTAGAGTCTTGCACAAAAGAAAGTCATGAACAAGTCATTAAGGCTGATCCATATGCAATAGTAGGTACTACAATGATATTGCCTCGGGAGGATGAGGAAAGATTGTTCCATTCACAAATGTGGGTCGGAGGAAAAGCCCTGCACTTTATTGTTGATAGTGGAAGTCAAAAGAACCTAATATTTGCAGATTCTATGAAGAGATTGAATATGAGAACAACAACACACCCACAACCCTACTCAATGGGATGGGTAAGTCAAGGGAGAGATATTCAAGTGCATCAGCAGTGTTTCCTTTCATACTCCATAAAGCCTTTCAAAGATGAGGTAATTTGTGATGTAGCTCCTCTAGATGTTTGTGATGTTTTGATGTGACAACCTTATATGTACCAGTGCCATGGTGTTTATGAGTCCAGACCTTGCAGTGTGACAATCAGATTGGGTGAGCAAAAATATCGAATACCAGAGGTAACCCCTGCATACTCTATATCTTTGATTAGTTCTAAGCAATGTAGGAGGTTGCTTGCCAGAACAGGAACATTCATATTATTGATGATTCGTTTTGAAGAAGAAAGGAAATCAATATATAATTCCCATGACATCATAAACACCACAACACTGCGAAAAAGATCAATGGATCGTATTTTGATAAAATATGAGAATCCGTTTAAGTTACCAACTAGGGTACCTTTACACTGCCAAGTGAGACACACTATTGATTTGATACCGGGAACTCCATTGCCTACTGAACCAATCTATCATAGATCAGTATTAGAAAATAATGAAATTAAGAGGCAAAAACAAGAATTGATTGAGAAGGGACATATTCATCCAAGTGCATCACCCTATGGCAATCTCATTGTTTTGGCAAAGAAAAAGGATGGAACTTGGAGACTTTGTATTAACTATAGGGCCTTGAACAAATTTATAGTAAAAAATAGGTATCCACTTTCCCAGATAGATGACCTTTTGGACCATCTTAGAGGGGCTCGCTTATTCACAAAAATTGATTTGAAATCGAGATACCATCAAGTACCAATTGACTTGACTGATGTATGGAAGACAACTTTTAATCTAAAGAGGCATTGTTTGAATGGCTAGTGATGCCTTTCGGTCTAACAAATTCCCCATTGACATTCACGATAATGATGAATGGTGTACTCAGACCGTTCATTGATTCCTTTGTGGTGGTATATCTGGATGACATACTCATCTTCAACAAAACTTGGGAGGAACATTTGCAATTTGTGGAAAAAATTATCCCAACTTTACATGATCATGGGCTTTATGCAAAAAAAGAAAAGTGCTCCTTTGGTATGCAAAGTATTAGATTCTTAGGGTATGTTATTGATAGTGAGGTTGTCCATGTTGATCTTGAGAAGAGACAAGTGATTAAGGACTCACCATCTCCTAGAAATCTCACAGAGTTATGAAGTTTCCTCGAGTTGGCAAACTTATATCGTAGATTTGTGTTGGGGTTTTCCCATCTGTCTTGGCTTTTAAATTAGTCATTGCAGGGGGGAACATGTGCTCAACAAGAAGCATTCAAGGTGTTAAAAGGAAGGTTATGATCTGCACTAGTTTTATCTCTTCTTGACCTACCACAGTCATTTTAAATACAAACTGATGCATCAGAATATGCCCTAGGAAAATTCCTCATGTAGCATGGTCACCCAATTGCATATCAAAGTGAGACTTTTTTTAATACAGTGCACCAGTATGCCACTTATGACAAGGAATTGTATGTTATCGTTCAAGCTTGTAAACTGTGGAGACATTATATTTTGGGTAAGGAGACTATCATCCACATAGACCACAAACCTCTTCAATTTTTACAAACACAAGGGAAGTTGCAGAATAATCAACATCAATGATGGTCAGCCTATCTTCAACAATTTCATCTCAATATTCACCACAAGAAGGGAAGCACTAACAAAGTAGTAGACTATTTGAGCAGGCCTTTGATTGTAGCTATAAGTATGGTATTGGACTCATGTGGTCATCAAACTGAAGCCTGGGATCTCTTGTATGAGAATGATGTTGTGTTTGCAGATGTTTATAATCAATTGGTGAAGGGAAATCAAGTGAATGAATTCTATTTGTAGGATGGAATGCTTTGTCACCTTGGCCAAATTTATGTTCCCAATGCAAAACGCAAAAAGATGATATGGGAAGCCCACTATAGTAAGGTTGTTGGTCATTTTGGCATAGGTAAGACTACTGCTATACTTCAGAGGTATTTTTATTCACCAAAGTTAAGAAATGGTGTTATTTCATATATTCAATCTTGTGTTGCATGTGTTATTACTAAGCCTGCCAATCGTAAACTTGGACTATATTCACCACTTCCTGTTCTTGAAAAACCTTGGCATTCAGTTTCTAGGGACTTTATGTTTGGTCTTCTTGTCACCAAAAGAGGCCACGATTGTGTGTATGTTGTGGTAGATAGGTTCTAAAAAATGGCAGTAATATAGTGGCTTGTAAAAAACATAATTTCTATAGAGGCCACTGTAAAGCTTTTCTTTGAACACATTTGGGTTAATTTTGGTCTCCCGAATAATATTATTTTGAATAGGGACAATAAGTTTCTTAGTAAGTTATGGTCTACATTATGGGAGAAGATGGACACAAAATTAACAAAGTCTGGTGCTTTCCATCCTCAAACAGATGGCCAAATAGAGGTAGTGAATCGAATGATCATTCACATCCTATGCATGTATCACTCAAAATATCCCAGCATATGAGATGAAAGTCTTTCATATGTTCAGCATAGCTACAATAGGGAAATTCATAGTTCAACTAGTTATAACCTATTTGAGGTTTGTCTTGGTTATCAACCACTTGTACCCATGGATATTGCCATACCACTTATTCAACTTGATCTTGTTCCATGTGTTGATAAGGAGGAAGATAAGGTAGCATAGTTCATTGATAGAATTCATCATTAGCAACAACAAGTTCAAGAAATCTTGGAGCATACCAATAAGAAATATGAGGAGAGACATGATGGGCATCATACTCCCCATAATTTTTAAGTCAGGGACAAGGTGTGGTTGCATATCTAGAAGGAACGATTGCAGGGTGCCAATAGGAAGATTCATCCTCTGTGTTATGGGGCATACATAATCATCAAGCAAGTTGGTGATAATGCTTTTGAGCTCAATTTAGCCCCTTTCTAGGTCTTCATCTAGTCTTCAATGTGGAGCTCTTAAAGCCATATTTTGCCCCACTATTAGATGTTGCAGATGTGGTAGAAACAATTTCCTCTACAGAATTGAATCCAGATGTAGCTTCTTCATTGCATTGTGATGAAATTGTAGACACCATGGTGAAAACCCTCAAACAACAGCATATCTATCTATACAAAGTGGTTAGAGAAGGGCAGAGTCATCAACAAGGAAAGTGGTTTACCTAGGAGTAGCTTCAGCTCCATTTGCCTCATCTCATCCAGAGTGTTGATGCAATGGGGCCCTTTGCTTTTCGAGGGGGAAGTAATGATAAGAAACAATTTTGAAATATCAAAAAAATATTTGCATATTTTTTCTAGTTTTTTTCTACATGTTAGTAATTGAAATTTTTGAAGGCCTTTGGGGCATTTTTAGCCCTTGAAACTTTGCTCGGTCTATCGGAGGCACACTCTTTTAGGACTTTGCCTTCAACTTTTGGAGACCTTTCCAACGCGTTAAACGGCTCGCAATTTCGAGTCCTGGGTAGAAAGTTAGGTGTAGTCAAAGTTAGGACAAAATTTGATATTTTTTTTTTAAATTTCATAGTTTTTAACTTTATTATATAATTTACAAATATGACTGTTGAGTTTCAATTCTCAAGTGGTTTTGGTGACCCTTGGAATCTCATGAATTGTTATATGTTGGATTTTCAAATAGGATGAACTACTTTTTGGCTTGCTTCAATTATGTGTTTACCTTGTTTGTGTAAGCAAATCCACAATACCGCAGGTTCTCACTTAGGTGTGGTCATTCAAATCCATAATTAGGATCAAAGCAACAAATTAAATCTAGAGGATATTAATTAACTATGAGTGTTTAACACTTTTAAGTCTAGAAATGTATTCTTAGTGTGACAACATACATTGAGCAACATATTAAGTCTAGAATATGTCAGTCAATTCTGAATATTTAATACTTTTAGACCTAGAAATATAAGCTTAATGTGTGTGATTTAAGCTGTAAAAGTCCCATGCCAGCCAATCATTAATGGTTGGGATATTGTTTATACATTTGTTGCTGGTGCGGCAAATATCGGCTTTGCTGTAAACAAGTTGAAAGCGATAATATCTATTTATGGAAGGTGCTAAAAAACAATTTAGCTAGCTAACAACATAAAAAACTTCTGAAAATAACGTATTTTAAAGTAAAAGGTAGATAGATTGAAACGACGGCGTGAAAATAAATTGGTTGCAGACCTTGCGAACGCAGAACAACCCATACTAAAGACGATTCCTGTTCCTAAGCAACAACTCATCCAATTTCTTGATGGTGCGGCATATAGCCGACTGTTCCTCTATATATACAATGCACAATTTCTTCTCCACCACATGTAAACATTTGATCTCTCAACTACATTATTTGGTAGCGTTATGGAGAAAATTAATGTTTTGAAATTTATGGGGGTATTGCTTGTATGGCTCTTGATTTTAAAACCTTGTGTTGGTAGTTCTTTTACTGTGTGGGACGGGACTCAGTGTGGCGGCCAGAGCGCCACTTACAGTAATTGTAAGTGTGTTGTATTATCCAACCACGGAGGATATAAATTTGTATACGAAGCACAGCCTGCATATCTTTATAATTCTGATAATTGCCAGGGTCCAGTACATACTAAACTTACTGTCAGTACAACGGACTGCAATGATTTTGGGTGGAATAGCCTCATCGTTGGGTGCTGATAATGTGTGGCTTAACAACTATTGCTATCCAACGATGACTATTACCAGGAATAAACACACTGCTTTCGTGTGCCTCTCGTTGTGTCCAGTATAGCAGAAGTTGAGTCTGGATTTTTATCTGGTGTGGTTTGTTAAATTTAGTAAGATTTGTATCTGGTGTGGTTTGTTAAATTTAGTAAGATTTGTATTTGGTCTTTATGATTCAGAAGTATTCCTACAGTTAAATCTAGTATAATTTGCATCTGGTCATTATATTGATCGATGGTTTTATGTTAAACCTGTGGAAATTGTAGTCCACCGTTCATATCGTATGTCAGTCACCTTTATAATTGAAGGCTTTGATTACAGGTAGATTTAAAGTTTAAGCCTTGAGTTTAATGGGTTATTTCTCTATTGCTATCCAAAGATGACTATTACTGTGGATGAAGATACTGGTATTGTTTGCCTCTTGTTGGTGTTCAGTATAGCAGGAGTCGGGTCAGAATTTTTATCTGGGGTGGTGTGTAAAATTTAGTAAGATTTGTATTTGGTCTTTATGATTTAGATGTATTCTTACACTTAAATCTCGTAGGATTTACATCTGGGCATTAGATTGATCGATACTTTTTAAATTAACCTGTCGAGTTTGTAATCGACCCTATATATCATATGTATGTCACCTTTATAATTGAAGGCTTTGTTTAGAGGTAGATTTATTGTTTAAGCGTTGAGTTTAATGGATTAAAGTATTGAGTTTTTATCTGTGATAGTTTATATTTAAATTCTAAAAGAGAATTTGTAAATAATTTAGTAATAAAAACTAAAAATATATGTAATCGATTTTTTTTTTAAGGAAATGATATTTAAAGAATAATTTGTGTTGGTTTTATACTAATTTCGTGGTATAGTGGGTCTTTTGTCATTATTCTTTTATTTAGAAAAAGTTATTGTATTGATCAGTTTCATAAGTCCTAGTTGAGTAAGCTTTTAAGAAAACAAAAAAAAAAGTTTAATGATGAAACTTATGTAAACCAAATTTGAAAAATATAACTCAAATTGGGGTGACAATGCCCTAATATCTCTTATTTTGATGTCGAAGCATTGTTTTTTAGAATTATTAATGTGTTTAAAAATATTTATTCATTTCCACCATTGACCACTCTTTAACACTAGACTATTTGAGCCTTGTTTAGGAAATGAAATAGTTTGTTTCACACTATGTTATTATTGGAAGCATCCTTAATTCCAATTAAACGTGTTACTTATAATATGATGAAATCAACAAGACACTAGAAATACAAATTTACATGACCTATTCATTAATGTACATAATGATAAATTAGGTAGGAGGGAGATGTGTACAAAATCTATAGAAGACTCTCCATATTTTTTCCCATCAATCTCACTCCTAGTAAGATTAGTGAGATTAGTTTGCATGAAGGTTATATAATGGATCTGGGTCTTTCCTCATATTAATCTAATCGAAACATTTATCTACCCAATGCAAATCATAAACTTAACATTATAAATTTAATATTTAATATCTTCTTTTTCCTTTCTTATATGTCTTCTATTCCTCATAAAGAGAAATGGATTACGATACGATATCTAATTAGTTTAAGGTATCTATAGCTTCTCCTAAATTTCTTGCTAGCATCCCATTTTTTTTTTATCCCATTCATTAGATCATGAATCGATTCATCTAACTCTATAATTTATATCTTTAAATGAGAACTAGAATAGCATTGAAAAATCCATTATTTGAAAAGGTTTTCATAAAACATTTAGAAATTCCTCCCTAGCATATATTTTAGCACTAATTTCATGGGATCCTTATTAAAGTTTACAATTAGCATATTCAAACAACGGAAGAAATATTGGCATTTGATATGTTTAACTAGAGAGGTAAAAAGAACACATTTGAGGGTATTCTCATGATATAGTCCAATGACCAAGGCGAGACTAATCCCTTGGGGGAAGGATCCACACCCCACAAGCAGTCCGCCTTCTTAAACTCGGGAAGGGAGTTGAACCTGAGACCTGTGGGGACCAAACCCACAGCCAAAGCCAAATCACCTACCCATGCGGGATAGTAAAATAAATTATTGGTAATTATCTAATCTCAATATAATATCATATAATTAAAAGAAAATTATTTAAACAATGACTATAAGAGGAAAATTTAATAGCATCAATCATAGGTAAATTTTGAGTTGGAATATTATTGAAATTTTAGAATAAAAATATTTTTATCCTTATTGGTAGGATGATAGGCGAATATAAAAATATATTAAAAAGTACACAATATCCTCCAATATTTAGTTTAAACACATGCAATATACTAATCTATGAAATTAATTTAATATAATACTCAAAATGTTGCTCAAGTATTTTGACTAGTAATGAATATCATTTCTTAGCTTTCTCCAAACTATTATGCACTATTTGCTTCAAAAAAATGGCTCAAATAAGTATTTATGTTTTTATTCTAGAATAAATTCTAGAATAACATTTTAAATCAGGATCAAGATAAACATAATATAAAAAATCAGAAAGTAGGAAAACAAAAGTACAAGGGAAAAAAATAAAAAAGAGGTCGAGTGAGTGAATCTTAAATATGAAACCAAGTGATGTTATTACCATGTCAAAAAATTTTGTCCTTGAAAAAAATAATTAGTCAATATTCATAGAATTTGAAAATTCTTTATTCAATATTCTAAGGTGATTATTAAGGACAAAATAAAACTCCATTAAACATACGTGTAAAATTATTCATTCAAATTTATAAGTAACAACAATATTATTAGCACCACAAATGTGTATCAATGCTAAGCACAAAAATATTCATAGTGAAATTTATAAAATAGACCTGTTCTAATAATCTAATTGTATAACAAAAAAATGAACATGAAAACTAGGGCAATTGTTTTAATAATCTGATTGGATAACAAAAATTCATAGTGAAATCAATTAAATAAACTGGTTAAATGAAATTGGGTTTTGGTTTTCACAAAATCATTTTGAGTTTTTTTATTTTCCCTCCTAAAGTAGCATGGCTTCTGAAGGTCGTAACTTTTGATCTAGAAACACGATTGAATTTTTTTCTTAAAATTGAAGATTTTAAAGTGATGCACACCATGGTATTCCTAGATCAATAATTGATTAGAAATACATTGATATTGAATTTGATTATTCAAAGATCCAAATCTCAAGTTGAATATCTTTATAGGATTTTTTGAACCTTCAAACATTAATATCTCCCAAATAATACATGATATTAAAATGTTTCTTTCACTAATTATTATGTTTTTTCATTCTCCTCATTGGGGTTAGTTGTCAAGTTCATATATGCAGAAATAAAAATTTGTTTAAGTTGGTAACCTTTTCATTTATATCCCTTATTGACAATTATTCACCATTACTTAATGGAAAATAAAAATAAACATTATTCTTAGATTATACATGATTTCCCTTACATGGGCTAGATTATCCTTCAACAACTAATATATCAATTTTCAACAAACTAACAACAAAAATGAGCATGGTTCAACTTCAATAATTTAAAACAAGATCTGTAACACTTTTTATTAATTAAATACACAAGATATAGGATTAATGACAAGAAAATGATGACTCAATAATGAAATTGAATTATAGAATAGGGAATCAACACAATAGCTTAAATTGGGGAAGAGAATGCAAAAAGTAACCCATGACAACCAATTTATCCTAAAAAGTCTAGACATAGTTATTGGGCACCTTAGTTTGAGGTTCTTGTGCATGACAAAATGAAGAAAATTCGTGATTAGGAATCCCTATACATGTATCTCTCTAAAATTCAACCAAGAGGTGTTAGACACAAGTGGACCTTGTCCTCATCTAGGGGTATTGGTGCAGGAGCACCTAGGACTTAGGCTAGTAGTTTTCTCAATTTTGGCTTATACTGACCCTATCCAAGTAAGGTAGTGAATAAGGAATCCAGGAGGGTCCCAAAGTGAGTGTGATGAGAGAAATGTAGGCCTAGTGGAGTTAGTTTCTTCCTAGGTTTGCATTTTGTGCATAAATAGTGGTTTGAGTAGGTAGTTGATCTTCTTGATGGTCAAAAGTGTCAAAAATTGGTATAGGAATTAGGGAGGATTAAATTAGTCTTAGACATGTTTTATAAGTCATGTGTGATGACTTAGAATAGGCCTCATAGGTTGAGAAGGCCAAAAAGTGAAAAATGCAAAGTTGCAAAAAGTTGTCATGACAACTTTTGTCCTAATTTAATTAGTGATGGAGTTAGGGATTTTCCAACACCCTAGAAAGACTCCACACATCAGGAATACTATAATAACTCTCTCTTGCATGGTTACCAAGGTTAGAGTCTTTGCTTTGTAAGTTCAACAAGCTGAAACTACTCATTTTCATACTAGTTGGCATCATTTTGGCATGTTTTACTCATTTTGTGGATGCAAAATGGATTGAATCCATTGATCCAGTAATGGATTGAGTTTATTTGGTGTTTTATAGAGTTGTTAGTTCCATTTCAAGCTTTGTAGATGGTTTTTATTAGTGTTTTCTTGTTTTAATTTGGAAACAACCAGTTTTGTCTTGTATAGAGCAGTTTTATGTAAAATGGTAGCCCCATGAATTCCACACGTGCTACCATCACAGATTTTTGGGAAATGAAGAAAAACCACTTGTACAATATACATGTGTAGGGACAAGTTCTTGAGATGACATTTAATATGAGTGTCACCTTGTTCTATGTGAATGTAGGAGCAACTCGGCTAGAGGAGACAGGGTGAAATTGAAGTGCAAAGTGCAGGGATGAATGCCAAACCACCATATAAGATTTTGGAGGGGTCCATGAAGTTAGTACAGAGTTTCCAATGCAAGGGGAAGCCTTGACATAGTCATTTGTTTCCCTAACACCAACTTGACCAGTCACTGTCGGTTAGAAGGACTAGAAACCCTTCAAAACCCTCATTTTGGGGTTAGGACATTGTACAGTGGAGTAAGGAACAAAAACCACAAAAATAACTTGAGGTTAGATGAGTCATTGAATAAAATCCAAACTTGGTAGGGAGTCTTTTGGACCGTTTTCCTCCAAGCCCTAGAAAACCGGATTTTGGAGGCCTAATTGGGGCTCTTTCCTTGTAGCCCTTTTCTAGCCAAAATGGTGAAATGGGTAAGGAGGGAAAAGAAAGAAAACATTTAAAGGACCCAAAAGGAATTCAAAGCATGTTAGTATCCACCTCCACACCTGTGCATCAACTCATAACAGTACGAGGTTAATTTTACAAGTTGAAGCCAAGACAACCATGATGAGCACATGGGAAGCATTGTGAATTGGTAGGGTTCCTAGCTAAAAAACTTGAAGAAAACACCTTCGAATGGTTGAGAAGAAAGCCCTACAAGATATTGAGAAGGACTTGGAGGTCTAGAGTGTAATTAGGCCTAGAGAGTTGGTGGAATTGAGCAACACCAACTAGGTGAAGTGTTGGCAAACTAGGTGGACCCCATCAAATTGGTATCAGAACTTATAAGATTTGGTCTAGGTGAGTAGATGTCCTCAGTGGAATCTATAGGAGATAACAACATGGTGACCAATGCAGAGTGTGCAAAGAAAATGGGGGATCGGGAGGAGGAAAATAGACTCCTGAAGGAGAATTTGCTAGAATTGGAGAGTAAGCTTGGTGAGGTAGAAACCAAGGAGATGAAGTGTTGGTAAAGGTAGATGGAGCAGAAGGGAAGGGTAAAGAAGTGTCAAAGATAGACAAAGTACCTAAACCTGATCCCATCCTAGAACAAGAACCTTTCCTGAAGGCATTGAAGGCCTTGAGTGGTAAATCACTGGAAGGATTGCCATTGTTCACTAGTAAGATGGAGGAAAAAGTGGTCCTAGAATGGATAGAAGGTATGGAGAACCATTTTGAATGTGAAGGCATAACTGAAGGCTAGAGAGTCAAAGTAGCTAGGTTAAGGATGAGAGGAGCTACTCTCACATGGTGGAAATTTGTGCAAGATGAAAGGAAGAAAATGGGCAAAGCACCCATCTCTTCTTGGAAAGGGATGTTAGTCAAAATCAAAAAAGTCTATCTCCCTAATGACTATGAAGTACAAATTCATAGGAAGAGGAAAAACTTAAGACAAAAATACCTTGATGTTAGTAGCTATACGAAGGAGTTTTACAAACTTAGCCTTAGATCTCATGCAGTGGAAGAAGAGAGTCTCAATGTTGCTAGGTACCTAAATGGTCTATGGGGAACATCCAAGAATAAATCAATTTAATGAGCCCAAAAATAGTCCATCAAACCTATCAACTTGCCCTTAAAGTGGAGGAAAAACTAAAAAGAAGACATGACTCAAGTAGCAATAGGGACAGGGGTAGAGGAAAAGATAGTAGAGGCCATAGGGGAGGCTTTGGAGGAAGAAGTTCTACACAAAGAACACAAGCAGAGTCTAAACTCACTTAGCAACAAGAGAGTGGCACTAGTAAAGGAGGATTCAATAGAGGAAGGGGATCAAAATGCAGTTTTAGAGGAAGATCTAGTGGACAAGGCAGAGATTCCTCATATTTTTGCAACAATGAAGTGTTACCATTGTAACCAACTTGGTCATCCAGCATATAGGTGTCTAGAGAAGGGATCAATATCATAAGGTGGTGAAAGGAGAGTGAGCTATCTTCAAGAAGAATCTTTGAGCAGCAAGACTTCATAGGTTGCCTTAGAATTAGAGGTAGGTGACAACTTGATGATAAGTAGAACTTTGATCAAAGAAGCAGTCAGAGAAGAGCCAAGCCAAATAAGGTCCTTATTTAGGATCAAATGTAAGATTATGGACAAAGTTTGCAAAGTGATCATTGATTCATGGTCTATAGACAACAGTGTGTCAAAAGAGGCTGTGAGTAAGCTCAAATTTCAAAGGATACCTCATAACAACCCTTATAGAGTCACTTGGTTGTACAAAGGTCAACATGTCCTAGTCAATGAGCAAGCATGGGTGGATTTTACCATTGGGAGGTATAAGGACAAGGTGTTATGTGATGTCCTACCCATGGATGCATGCCATCTTCTATTAGGAAGAACATGGAAATTTGATAGACAATCTATTCATGATGGAGCTAAGAATGCATAATCATTCAAGAAAGATGGAGTCACATATAAGATTCAGTCTATCCTTGAGGAAGGTGAAAAGAGGGCAGCAATTCATAATGTTCTTTTGGTAAGTGAAAAACAATTCTTGAAGACACTTGAGGAAGGTGAAGGTATAGGGTTTGCACTAGTAATGAAGCCCGAAGAGGAATACAAGAAAGAGAAGCCCAATTCGCCAATAGAGGTGCAAGATTTGTTGAAGAAATTTAAAGGCATAGTAAGTGATGGACAGCCAACAACCTTACCTCCTAAAAGAACCATAAGCCATCAAATAGACTTCATTCCTAGAGAATCATTGCCTAATAAGGTAGCTTATAAAATGACTCCCCAACAAAATGTTGAGATGGCCAAGGAAATCCAAGAGCTCTTAGACCAAGGCCTAATTAGGAAAAGCATTAGCCCTTGTGCTGTCCCTATCATGTTAGCCCCAAAGAAAGGTGGAACTTGGAGATTATGTACTGATTCTAGAGCTATAAATAGGATCACCATCAGATATAGGTTCCCAATTCCTAGAATAGAAGACCTAATGGATTGTTTAGAGGAAGCCAAGTACTTTACCAAGATTGACCATAAAAGTGGATATCACCAAATTAGGATTAAGGAGGGTGATGAATGGAAAATGGCCTTTAAGACAATAGAGGGTCTTTATTAGTGGCCTGTAATGCCATTTGGCTTATCCAATGCTCCAAGCACCTTCATGAGACTCATGAATGAGGTGATGAAGGGATTCATATGCAAATTTGTTGTGGTATATCTAGATGATATTCTCATTTTTAGTAAGGATAGGGCAGGTCATATTAATCATTTGCAAGATGTACTACAAAGATTGTATGATGAAAATCTAACCATGAACTTGGATAAGTGTGAATTTGTTAAGTAGGAGTTTGGTTTAGCTTGGGTTTGTGTTGTCTCAAGGAAACCTCAAGATGGATCCCTGCAAGGTTGAAGCCATAGTAAATTGGCCTACTCCTAAGTCAGCAACAGAGATGAGAAACTTCCATGGACTAGCTCAGTACTACAAGAAGTTCATTAGGAAATTCAGTGCTATATGTGCACCAATGTTAGACACCATTAGAGGTGGAATAAAGGAAAAGTTTTAGTGGGGTGAACAAGAAAATAAAGGTTTTGAAACCTTGAAGGAGAAGATAGCTACTCAACTGGTGCTAGTGTTGCCTAGTTTTGAGAAACTTTTCATAGTGGAATGTGACGCAAGCAATGTTGCAATAGGTTCTTTCCTAAGCCAAGAAGAAAGAATAGTAACTTTCCATAGTGAGAAGCTAAGTGATGCCAAGAGGAAATACTCCTCTTATGATCTTGAGTTATATGCTTTAATGCAGGCTTTGAGGAACTGGAGACACTATCTCCTTCCTAAGGAATTTGTAGTCTATATGGACAACCAAGAATTGAGTTTCCTAAACTCACAAAACAAACTCAGTCATAAACACATGAAATAGGTGGAGTATATGCAAGCCTATACATTCACCATTAAGAACAATAAAGGGTAATTAAAATGGGTTGCTGATGCATTAAGCAGGAGACTTTTGACAGTTCAAGAAATCCAATTGAGAAAGATAGGTGTTGAGAGTTTTAGAGATTTATACCCAGAGGATGAAGACTTCTCAAATTCCAACAAGGTGTGTAAGGAGTATCAAAATCACTTCCATAGTGAGCATTCTGATTTTACTTTGCAAAATGGACTATTGTTTAGAGGTGGGCAGCTTTGTGCGCCTAGAGGCTTAATGAGAGAAAACCTCATTCAAGAGAAGCATAATGGCAGCCTTAGTGGACATTTTGGAGTCAATAAGACTGAAGAGTTTGTTCAGAGGTACTACTATTGGCCAAGGATGAATCAAGATGTGAAAAAGTATGTGGAGACTTGCATAGTTTGCCAAAAGGCCAAAGGTACTTCAAATACCGGTTTATACCAACCTCTTCCCATACCAAATAGACCTTGGGAGTGCATTAGTATGGACTTTGTAGTAGGCTTACCAAGGACAAAGCAAGGATTTGACAACATTTATGTCATTATGGACAGATTTAGCAAAATGACTCACTTTGTGCCTTGCAAGACTACTCATGATGCATGCCAAATAGCTCATTTGTTATTCAAAGAAGTAGTAAGGATACATGATGGTTTACCCATGAGCATTGTTTCAGATAGGGACTCAAAGTTCATGAGTCATTTTTGGAAGACACTTTAGCAAAAGCATGGCACAAACCTCTCTTTTGGATCAGCCTAACATCCTCAAATAGATGGGCAGACTGAAGTGGTGAATAGAAGCTTGGGAAACTTATTAAGGTGCCTTACTAAAGAGTATGGTCAGACATGGGATCAAGTACTCTCACAAGCTGAATATGCATATAATGACACCATGAATAAGACTATCAACAAGAGCCCTTTGAAGTGGTCTATGGTGTGCACCCAATAGGTATTTTGGAGTTGAGAGACTTAGGTAGTGCAACAGCAAAAAGTGGATATGCGAAAGACTTTTCTCAGTCAATGAAGGAGGTACATGAATCAATCAAGCAAGCATTGATGAAAAACACAAGCAAACTCAAACAAAAAGTATATGAAAGAAGGAAGAACCTATAATTTCAAGTGGGAGATCTTGTCATGGTGCACCTACACAATGCAAGGCTACAACAAGGAGTGCATGTCAAGTTGCAAATGAGAAGGCTAGGTCCATGTGCCATTCTAGCCAAGTATGGAGAAAATGCATACAAGGTGGACCTTCTTAGTGACATATGATTGTCACCGGTTTTCAACATAGCAAACTTAGTTGCATACAAGGGACCAATTCAAGGTTCAGATTGTAGTCACTCAAAGGTATCAGATGATGTGAACAACCTTCAACTACCAGCCAAACTAATTCCAAAGAACGAGAAGGTGTTGAGTTCAAGGATCGCCAAGAAGACAAGGCATCAAACCTATTGGGAGCACCTAATCAAATGGTAGGGTATGGATGATGCTAAAGCTACATGGGTGCTTTAGACAGAGTTTAAGAAGCTAGGCATTGATCAGAATCTGATTCCCAAGGAGGTGACATGATTTTCTTTTGTTTGGGAGAATGGTGCAGGAGCACCTAGGACCTAAGCTAGTAGTTTTCTCAATTTTAGCTTATACTAAACCTGTCCAAGTTAGGTAGTGGATAAGGACTTCAAGAGGGTCCAAGAGTGAGTGTGATGAGTGAGATATAGGCCTAGTAGAGCTGGTTTCTTTCTAGGTTCGCACTTTGTGCATAAATAGTGGTTTGAGTAGGTCGTTGATCTTCTTGATGATCAAAACTGTCAAAACTTGGTATAGGAATTAGGGAGGGTTACATTAGTCTTAGAAATTTTTTATAAGTCATGTGTGATGACTTACAATAGGCGTCATAGGTTGAGAAGGCCAAAAAGTGAAAAAGTGCAAAGTTGCAAAAAGTTGTCATGACAACTTTTGTCCTAATTTGATTAGTAATGGACTTAGGGATTGCCCAATTCCCTAGAAAGACTCCACACATAGGGAATACTATAAGAACCCTCTATTGCATGGTTACCAAGGTTAGAGTCTTTTCTTTGTAAGTTCAACAATCTGAAACTACTCCTTTTCAGACTAGTTTGCATCATTTTGGCTTGTTTTACTCATTTTGTGAATGCAAATGGATTGAATCCATTGATCCAATAATGGATTGAGTTTCTTTGGTGTTTTACAGAGTTTTTAGTTCTATTTCAAGCTTTCTAGATAGTTTGTATTAGTTATTTATTGTTTTAGTTTGCAAACAACCAGTTTTCGCTTATATATAGAAGTTTTATGTAAAATGGTTGCCCCATGAATTCCACACATGCTACCATCACAGCCTATTGGTAAATAAAGGGAAACCACTTGTACAATGTACATATGTAGGGACAAGTACTGGAGATGACATTTAATATGACTGTCACCTTGTTCTAGGCAAGTCCAAGAGCAACCTGGCTAGAGGAGACAGGGTGAAATTGAAGTGCAAAGTGCAGGGGTGAATGCCAAACCACCATCTAAGATTTTGGAGGGGTCCATGAAGTTAGTACAGAGTTTCCAATGCAAGGGGAAGGCTTGAAAAATTCATTTGTTTCCCAAACACCAACTTGACCAGTCAGTGCCAGTTAGAAGGCCTAGAAACCCTTCAAAACCCTCATTTTAGGGTTAGGAAATTGTACGGTGGAGTAAGGAACCAAAACCACAAAAATCACTTGAGGCTATATGAGTCATCGAATAAAATCCAAACTTTCTATGGGGTATTTTGGACCATTTTCCTCCAATCCCTAGAAAACCGGATTTTGGAGCCCTAATTGGGGCTCTTTCCTTGTAGCCCTTTTCTAGGCAAAATGGTGAAATCAGTAAGGAGGGAAAAGAAAGAAAACCTTTAAAGGACCCAAAAGGAATTCAAAGCATTTTAGTAGCCACCTCCACACCTCTGCATCAACTCATAACAGTAGGAGGTCAATTGGCAAGTTGAAGCCATGACAACCATGATGAGCACATGGGAAGCATTGTGAATTGGTAGGGTTCCTAGCTAAAACACCTGAAGAAAACACCTTGGAATGGTTGGGAAGAAATCCTTAGAAGAGACTGAGGAGGACTTGGAAGTCTAGAGTGCAATTAGGCTTGGAGAGTTTGTGGAATTGAGCAACAACAACTAGGTGAAGTGTTGGCAAACTACGTGAACCCCATCAGGTATTCATATGTTTTAAATTTGGGAAAGTATGTCATTGTTTACTCTAAAACCCTATAGCATTATCTACAATATAATCTAAACCTACAAATCTGAAAAAAAACTAAAAAATGGTTGTGTTGTATAAGGGATTTCCTAATTGAAACCCTATGTTGGTGTTCTAACTGTAATAGAGGAAATTTGCTACCTCAAGGGTGATGGATCCTAGAGAACAAATTGATCCTCAGATACCTCACTCGAACTAGTGCTAAGGTGAGCCAGGCAGTAAAAGCACAAAACCATGTCACGTTTCAAGCCAACTTATTAGCACAAGTGAATTTAAGTAATTCTAACTAAAAATTAATTTTAGTAAAGCATATGGTCTATATAGATTCATTATAGCTAAGTTATATTTGGGCCACAACTTCTCCAATTAGAAATGTCTACTAAATGTATATTTTATACCACTTTGGGTCAAATTACCAAAAAAAAAAATGAAAAAAAACTCGATGTTTCAACAAATCTTGCTCTTATAAATAATTTTTTTTTTAAATGTAAAAATACCCTTTTGTAGATCTTTAAGTGAATTTTCCAAAATTTATATCTTTTAATATTTTAATTTTTTTAATATTTTATATTTTATTTTTATTGAAAGTAGGCCATCAACATTCAAATATAAGGCTGATTATCTTGTCAAGAAAAAATACTAAAATTTACTAAATTTTTTTTTAAAAATATGATGTAGTAAAGAAAAGAATATATGTCAAGATGATACAATTATTTTCTATTTTGGATAAATAACTAAGAAAAAAGATTGCTACAACTGAAAAGAGTTATATTTGAGCACACACAACTTTTCAAATTTATTGAAAAATATATATTTATAAAAAATAGTAAAAAATATATCCATGCACTAAAGTTTCAAGTTATCAATATACACCAAAAAATTGAAGAAAAAAAGGTAAAATTTACTAAATAAAGTGCACCGACTTGTGTAACTTCAATTTCAACATTTTATCAGCAACGAAATAGTGTTTACTTAATAAAAAATTACATTGAAATAAATTTTTTAATTTTTGTTAAAATTACAAACATAAAATAGACAAAAGAATATAAATTTAATTAGTTTACATCATTTTTAAATTCAAAACATATATTTCACTTCCTATTGATTTAATTTAAAAATTTGAATCAACATTGATCATTTCCTTTATAAAAGTGTGACATAGCTTTGTACTTTACCCCAGCAGATGAAAATAACAAATTGGAAGAATTGACTACAATCTGGGGCTCACGGATGACTATTCCTAGCCTATGTCCAGAGAATAAGCACATAGATTTGGGATCCCAGCGTAGTGCACTGTCATCATGTATGGATGAGGTACATAAGCCATATAGAAAGTCACAGATGCAACTATATTTAATGTAAATGAGAAAAATGATTAAACTAAGCTAGTAATAATGGAATGCAAAATAACTAAAATGAAGTAGAAAACAATAGGTAAAAGAAAACTCACAACTAGTCCATGATTGGAGCCTCCCATAAAATTATTATTCTCCTATCGTTATTCACATACACACACATTGGAGAGAAAATGTTGGGGGTTGCATTTTGGAGCATTCCTAAGTCAGACTCTCATTTTCATGTTTCCACCTCCACGAATAACCAAGATAGGACCATGGGGAAATAAATGATAAGGATAATTGGAAAAGAATGCAAGGTACAAAATTGATGCTATGAAAATGGTATCATGAGCTATTTGGAGAGTTGTTACAATGGTGGTCTTTGTGATGAAAGCTATGAATGTTGTCCAAAAGGAATGTCAAGAGATCCAACCTACAAAGAGTGATCTCAAAATGGAAAAAAATCATCAAAATACCCTCCAAACCAGAGAGATATAGACTTCGGAAGAAAAATTGACATTGGTGGGCGCATGTAGGGGCTTTACGATTCATTCTAGGTGCAGGCCTAATGCTCAAACGACCACCTATGGACCGTCAGATTCATGGGATGCTAGTGCATTGTGCGGATGTCTCCACACCGCACTAATGTCTCCACACCATGCTAATGTCTCGAGGATGAAAGGTCGATGAAGTTGGTAAAATTCTAGTTTTAAGCTAACAAGGTTGTCTCAATGGACAAAAGGACAAAGATGGTGGCACCTAACGTCTGATGATTTGGGGGAAAGCACCACTTGTCACATTGAATTGCATAAGGAATGATTTTTTATATTACATTTCGTCCCCACTTAAGCGAGAATGTATTTGCTAAGAGATGTGAAGCTAAAGTGGAGGAAGATAGAGAGTCACGATAGGGAGTAAGATTTTTGTTGATCAGACGA
Organism: Cryptomeria japonica; assembly: GCF_030272615.1. Taxonomy (NCBI): domain Eukaryota; kingdom Viridiplantae; phylum Streptophyta; class Pinopsida; order Cupressales; family Cupressaceae; genus Cryptomeria; species Cryptomeria japonica. The sequence continues at coordinate 694,276,846 of NC_081409.1, forward strand.
GGTTGCCCCCAATGAGACGCAGATGCGATTTGGAATATATATTGCTTATTGATACATCACAAACATGCTAGTTGCAGTCTAGCATATTGGATGGAAAGATAAATGATAGGTTTAAGATTGGTAAGGTAGTGTAACAAAAACAAGCCTCTCTTTGGAGGAAAGCCCCTAGTTATGAAAAAGATACAAGATGAGGGTGAACTCACAATACTAGTTCCCACTTTATGACCAACTTTGACACTTAGATGAACATTTTGAAGAAAACCTTCACTTTGTGACACCTATAACTTTTATGTTGTTAAGAATTTGAAGATGATGTAAACTAGTGATTTGTAAAATCTTGTTTGTAGATTCTAAATATATTTTTTCAATTTTTTTCTAATAAAATTTTATTTATTTTTCCATCTCACTCAAAAAGTAGTTTTTTAGACCAAACAACATTTTTAAAGAGTGATGTGCATCCTAAAATGCATAACCTTTTTTCTATAAATGATAAAAACTTAATTGTTTTGAATTTTGGTTTATAACATCAATACCTAGGGAATGTAGTTGGTTTGATAGTGACATGTTGAATATTTTTCATTTTATTTAGTTTGGAAGTCCAACTATTTATAATTTAGATATAGGTGTATGTTTGAACACTTAACTTGCTCTATTTATATAAAAATTCACTTTTATTTTTTTGTTAGAATGAAGGCATCAATACCTAGGGCATAGATATTTTTCAATTTTTTTTGAATTAGTTTATATTTTTCCCAATGCATTGAACAAAGAAGTTCATGTTCAGTGAAAAACCTACATTTATAAGAAAGAAAACAAAAATACATTAATGAAATTAAATATATTAAAAATTATACTATTTGGAAATATTATAATAAGGACTAAATACTTAAAAAGAAAAAACTTCTACATGAATTCATTTGACCCCTCAAAAGCTAATGTTAAATTTGTTTTTTATCAGCATTTGGTAGATGCAAATGAGACTCCATTGCAAGTATGATTTAGAAGTAGAGAGGTTCTATCCAAGAAATTTTGATCTAAGAGCCTTTGATCTAACTCTCTTCAATTAATTACTTCAAATAGGACGTCTTAAAGATTGAATTATTATATTTTCTAAAAATATGTATGATTTCAGAAAAAATTAGGATGTATCAAAAATTAGGATGTAGTGCTAGTTCTAATTGTAGATATCTGAGCTGCAATGGCGGTAAAGGTTGAGCCATTAGACATGCCTGTATAGACCAAGGGGGTAGATGAAATAGTAATACTAGGAATAGTATGCCCATGATCAACCATGTGCACCACCGAACCAGGCATACCAACACTAAGTTGAGGTCCATAGGTAATGGACTAGCCATCCTAAGGAGGAGCATCAGCCAAAGGCACATGATTCCTGACAATCATAGATAATGCCCTCAAACTCTCCAGGCCTCTCCTATCTAAGATCAACATATCTCTCAGAGTGTTGATGATATTTCTAGCCTAGGGGAGGCCATTCTCCTTATTTAGGAAACCCTCAAAGTCTCTCAGTTTTTTCACAAGCATGTCAATTTTCTAAAAATCAACAATGAGAACAAAGTCATGATCAACAACAAGAGGGGAAGATGGAGTGGAATTTCTCAGAGAATTATTCTGAAAGTTGGATTGCGAACTAGGTGGAGAGGGGGACCCTATCAAAATGGATTTAAGGAGATGAGAAGCCAATAAATCATTTGGATCAGGAAGCTAATCATTAAATATCATGCTAGGCAAATGAGGATAGTACAGTCAGGATGAAAACTTTGCCTGGATGACCTCCTAACTATGGCTCTCGTGGCAATCTGGGTTATAAAGCTCATTGACGAGTCTTCTTCCGCTAAGACTACACTACAGGGACACAAGGGATCTTATCTAAAGTTTTATACATAGAAAGATGAAGAAGATAATACGAATGCTAGAAGAATGATACAAACTATGATTTTTTTGTTGTTGTTCTTGTTTTTTTTTTTTTAAATAGATTTTTACACTTTTAGATTTATGTAATCCAGTTAAATGATAAATGGACAATTTAAAAGAGAAAAATCCTTCATGTTAGGTTCACAAAATTTGACGATGGAAATTTGCTACCTCAAGGGTAATGGATCCTAGAGAACAAATTGAGCCTCTGATACCTCACTTGAACTAGTGCTAAGGTGAGCTATAGTATGAAAATAATAAATTGAAACAATTGACCACAATCTAAGGCTCTCAGACAACTCTATCTAGCTTCTTTCTAGAGAACAAGTGTTTAGATGTGGGACACCATCATGGCGCATTGTCGACCTATACGGACGAGGTACAAAAGTCACACAAAAAGTCACCAACATGACTATAATTAATGTAAATGTGGAAAATGATAAAATTAAGCTAGTAATCACTTAATGCGAAATAAATAAAATCTAGAAGCGAAGAGGTAAAAGAAAACTCACAACCGGTCCACGATCAGAGCCTCCCACAAAATGATTATTCTATTATTCTTCTACAGCTATTCACCTACGCACATGTGAGAGAGAAAATGTTAGGGGTTGTGTTCTGGGGCCTTCCCTAGTCAAACCTTGATTTTGGTGTTTTCACCTGCATGGATAACCTAGATAGAAACATGGGTAAATAAATTATAAAGATAATTGGAAAAGAATACAAGGTAGAAAAATGATAACATGTAAAACAAATGGAGAAGCGAATGAGTAAACTCCCCTTTCAAGATGCTATGAAAATGGTGTCATGAGCTATCCAGAGAGCTGCTACAATGGTGGTCTTTGTACCAAAAGCTATGAATATTGTCCAAAAGGAATGTTAACAGCTCCAACCTACAAAGAGTGATCTCAAAATGCCAAAAATCCTAAAAATTCCTTCAAACCATAGAGATATAGGCTTTGGACAAAAAATTGATGTTGATGGGCACATGCAGGGGCATTATGATTCCTTCCAGACACATGCATAATGCTCAAATGACTACTTGTAGACTATCAGATTCGTAGGATGCTAGTGTATCGCGTAGACGTCTCCATGTTGCACTAATGTCCCGAGGATGACTAATTGACAAAGTTTGTAAAACTTTAGTTTAAAGATGACAAAGTGATTTTAATGGACAAAAGGACAAAGATGTTGGAAATGTGCCTCTAATTCACTTGACATTTGTTCATACTGATCGGGTTAACTCTTGCTGACGAAACAGTGTGAAGCAAATCTGTAAGCTCTATTGGCATGACTCTTGCTGATGTATCCTCTTCCATCGGAGCTTGAAGGAGCAATTTTGACATTATTCTGATGACCTGACAAAGTCGACTTTAGTCATTAGGATAACTTTGGCTTTCAAGAAGACTGCATTAGAGTTGTGCCAATGACCCGATGGAGCTATCTTAGACGGTATGGGTTGTCATCGGCTATCGGAGGTTCTAGTCTGGAGTTAAGCCAATACCCGATGAAGTCACCTTCAAGGATCGGGTTGATATCAGCAATCGGGTCGATGTGATGAAGGCTATGTCGAAGTCCCAATGAGTCCGCTCTATTTTGTCTTAGGGTGCTTTACTTATCAGGATAGTAGTTTTGGGAATGACCCAATGACCCAATGAGACAACTTTAGGTTATCTGGATAACAATACAGATCGGGGTGACCTCATAGTTTTGGTTTCGATGAGCTGATGAGGTTTTCTCTTAGTTATCGAAGATTGGGGTAACACTTCTTGTGTTTTGCCGATGACTCGATGGAGCCACCTTCAGCGATCAGGTATCACCAGGTGATCGACTCTACTGGTTCAAAGCTATCCTGATGGCTGATGGAGTAGAGACCGACTACGGATGTGAGTTCAAACTGAGATCCAAAAATGATGAACACTCAGACACTAAGGATGAGACTGTCAGTGTATATGAATAAAAACCGACTAGACTCCTTGTTGCATGTGGGATAATTGGTTTTCCATGAATGCAGACTAATGCAAGTAGACAGTTAGACTTCAAGCCGTTGCTGCAGTTGCTCAGATAAACGGTCGACCATTTTGGTATTTGAAGTCAAACGTAAACCGAATATAAGGTTACTACTTGGAAAAGCTATTGAGCAACCTAGAATTATAGTTTTGATCTGAGTGTTGTTTGTTACATCTGGAATGATTGTTTTGATAGAGTATAAGGAAGTTTGCAGACTGAACTTTATTGTATTTGACATACTGATAATAAATTTATTTTCTATTGGTGGTTGTTTTTTCTCCCAAAAGGGTTTTCCATCTCTGTGTGTTCTATCTCTGTGTTGTTTAATTGTGTATGCTCATGCTTATGCCATATTCTATAAATGTTGAAAATTTGTAGACACTAGTTTGTTTTCCCCTACAAGTTGACATTAGGGAAGCGTATTTCTGCACTTTCTTTCCTTACAAGTGGTATCACAGCTTGACCCATTTTGTTATCCTTGTTCGGTAGGGTTGGTTTTTTGTGTCAATTATGTTTCAATGGGAGTCTTGCAGAGTGTCTAATTGTTTGTTTTACAGGTTAAGATGGCAAGCACCTCAGGGTGCATAAACATGGAGAAAATTAATGGTTCCAATTTTGAACTATGGAAACTCAAGATGGAAGACTTGCTGGTCGACCGAGATCTTTGGATTGTGATGTCTGCACAGAAACCTACAGGCATGAAGCAAGAAGATTGGGATTTAGCCGACCGAAAGGCAAGGGATCTAATTAGGCTATGTCTTGCTGATTCTGTTCTGTTAAACGTCCATGAGGAGAAGATTGCACATCTTCCCTAGAATAAGTTGGGAGATATTTATCAAGGAAAATCCTTGGTGAATAAACTTTTCTTGAGGAAGAAGTTGTACTCTCTAAAGATGGATGCGGGAACACCATTGGTAGACCACTTAAATGTATTCAACATGGTTCTTGCATAGTTAACTTCTATTGGTGTGTCCATCCAGGAAGAACGTTGCATGTTGTTGTTGTGTTCATTTCTTAACTCTTGGGAACACTTAGTGATGGCTATCGGTAGTACTATGACCCAGTTCAAGATGGATACTATGGTAAATACTCTTTTGTCAAAAGAAATGAGAAATAAATCTTCTACGATGACAAACGATGCACTCTCTATTCGAGGTAGACCGAAGGACAAAGAAAAGAAGAAAGGAAAGAAGTCCAAGTCTCAAGAGAGATTTAAATCTCAAGGCAAGAAGTCAACGGTAAAGTGTTGGAACTGTGGGTAGAAAGGGTCTATCCGAAAGGATTGCAAGGAGGAGAAGAAGAAGAAGAAGAAGTATTCTGACACTGAATCTTCTCAAAGTGATGCAGATGCATTTGTAGCAGCCCTAGCAGTACCTACCTCAGATGACACCTGGTTACTAGATTCTGGCGCATCTTTTCACATGACCTCCCACAAGGAGTGGTTTTAGAAATATGAACCGTATGCTAGTGGAAAGGTATATTTGGCTAGTGATTATATGATGGAGATTGTAAGGAGAGGCGAAATTAAAATTCAATTCTTAGATGCTAGAGTGAAGGGGATCAATGGACTTCTTCATATACAAGGTCTGGCAAGAAACCTTCTCTCTGTAAGTAAACTTAATGATGCTAGAGTACAAGTTACATTTGTATCTGGTGGTTGCAAGATGACTAGGAGTTCCATTGTATTGGCAAAGGGTGATCGCATTGGTACACTGTATAAGTTAAATGTTGAACCTATATGTTGTAATGTAACTTCTGAAAAGTCTGTTAAGACAACTATAATGATGCATAATGATAATTCATTGGAAGTTAAACTTTCTACTGAAAAAATAATGCTCTGGCATAATAGGTTAGGCCACATAGGTGAAAAAGGTTTAAAAGCCTTCAAGAAAAAAAATCTAGTTGAAGGTCTGGATGATTGTAGTTTTGAGTTTTGTTTCTACAAACACTGCATATGTGGAAAACATAACCGTGTTTAGTTTTATTCCAGTTCTCATAAATCTTCTGACATTCTGGATTATGTTCACTCTGATGTGTTTTGTCCAGTGGATGCTCCTTCTTTGTCTAAGTCTAAGTACTATGTATCTTTTGTATATTATTATTCAAGAAGCGCATTTGTGTAATTTCTTAAAAGGAAATTTGAAGTGTTTAGTTGGTTTAAGGAATTTAAGAACCTTGTTGAAAATCAGACTGGGAGTAGGATTAAATGTTTAAGAACAGACGATGGTGGTGAATACTATAGTGTAGATTTCAAGAAGTACTATTTTTCTCATGGAATTAAGAGACATAAGACTATACCTTACACTCCACAATAAAATGGAGTCACTGAAAGGTTGAATCGGTCTCTAATGGAGAAAGCAAGAATCATGTTGAGCGGAGCTAGGCTGGAGCAAACATTTTGGGCTGAAGTAGTTGCTACAGTGTGTTACCTATTGAATCATTCTTCTACTTTAGCATTGGTTGACAAAACACCTATGGAAGCATGGTTTGGTAAGAAACCTTATTTAAGGCACCTTTGTGTTTTTTGGGAAAAGGCATATGCTCATGTGCCTAATGTGAATAGATCTAAGTTGGATAAAAAAGTGGTGAAATTTATTTTCATTGGCTATGGAGTTGGTGTGAAAGGATACAAACTTTGGAATCCAATGATTGGTAAGGTTATGTACAACAGAAGTGTAATTTTTCATGAGCTGAAGCCTATATCACTAGATCATAATATAGAAAAGAAAGGAGAAGCTAAGGTTGAAATTCCTCCAGCCAAAGAAAAATCTCTAGAGATACGCGAAGATGAGGAGAGTTCAAGTAGTTCAAGTAGTTCTAAATAAGAACATGATGATGAGCCTCCTATGGAACCTCAAGAAGCCTCAACACCAGAGTTGAGAAGATCTACTCGAGAGAGGCGACAACCTAATAGGTATACACCTAATATGTACAGTGATTCTCTATTGAATGTTAATTGTGCTTATGCTTTACTTGCAGATATTGATGAGCCTAGGACTGTCAATGAAGCAATTGAAATGCCTAATTGAGATTCCTGGTTGGAAGCCATGAATGATGAAATGCCATCATTGGATAAAAATGGAACTTGGGATTTGCTACCATTGCCTAAAGGTAGAAAGCCTGTAGGCTACAAGTGGGTGTTCAAAAAGAAGTATGGTCTAGATGGCAGCATTGACAAGTACAAAGCAAGACTAGTTGCAAAGGGTATTCGCAAAAAGAAGGTATTGACTATGGGGAAATCTTCTCTCCTGTAGCTAAGCTGACATCTATTAGATTTCTCTTGTCACTTGCAGCAGCATATGATTGGGAGATTGAGTAGATGGATGTGAAGACAACATTTCTTCATACTGATCTTGAAGAAGAAATTAATATTCCCCAGCCTCAGCATTTTGTGGAAAAAGGTAAAGAACATCTGGTATGCAAACTCAAGAAGTCTCTGTATGGTTTGAAATAATCTCCGATAATGTGGTATCAAAAGTATGATACATTTGTTTTGTGCTTGGGATTTGTGATATCAAAAGATGATCATTGTGTTTACTACAAAATTGATGGTGATAGGATTATTATCATAGCTTTGTATGTAGATTACATGTTGTTCATAGGAAACACAAAAGGTATGATCTCCGATTTAAAATCTCAGCTTTCTATGAAATTTGAAATGAAGGACTTAGGACTAGAAAATTACATTCTGAGAATGGAGATTAAAAGGGATAGATCTAAGAGGAAACTTTGGCTCAACCAGAGAAAGTATATAACCAATGTTCTTGACAGGTTTCATATGTTGGACAGTAAACCACAAGTTGTTCCCATCTTGTGGGGAACTAAGTTGTCTATGCTTGACAGTCTGAAATCTCCAAAAGAGATTGAAGACATGAAAAATGTACCTTATGCAAGTGCTATAGGTAGTTTAATGTATGCTATGGTTTGTACAAGACCAGACATTGCCCAACCACTAGGAGTACTTAGCAAGCTTATGTCGAATCCAGGAAAGCCGCACTGGGATGTTGTAAAGAGATTGTTTAGATATTTGAAGGGTAATTCAGACTTTGCATTATGTTATCATGGTAATCTAAAGAATTCAAAGAAAATCTTAGCATTTGTGGTTATACGGATTCTGATTAGGTAGGGGATATTGATAGCAGGAGATCCACTAGTGGATATGTTTTTGTCTTGAATGGTGGAGTGATTAGTTGGATGAGAAAGCGGCAAGTTGTAGTCACTTTGTCCACTACAGAGGTAGAATACATGGCAGCCACACATGCTTGTAAAGAAGAAGTCTGTCTTACGCATTTGAGTTCAGATATTGATTTTGATGCAGAGCAGGTTGAAATCTGGAGTGACAATCAGAGTGCCATATGTTTGGCAAAGAATCCTACTTTCCATGCTAGATCGAAGCATGTTGATGTTTAGTAACACTTCGTTCGTGACATGGTGGAAGATGGAAAAGTTTATCTTAATAAGGTAGACACTCTGGAAAATGTTATAGATGCCTTGACAAAACTGGTGAGCATGCACAAGTTGAGGTGGTCTTCAAATTCTATGGGTCTTGATAACCATGTTCCTTACTAACATCTAAAATGGTAATCGGTCTAGTGAATTCCTCATCAAGTGGGAGTTTGTTGGAAATGTGCCTCTAATTCACTTGACATTTGTTCATACTGATCGGGTTAACTCTTGTCGATGAAACAGTGTGAAGGAAATCTGTGAGCTCTATCGGCATGACTCCTGCCGATGTATCCTCTTCCATCAAAGCTTCAAGGAGTGGGTTTGATGTTGTTTTGATGACCTAATGAAGTTGACTTCGATCATTAGGATAACTTTGGATTTCGAGAAGACTACATCAAAGTTGTGTCGATGACTCGATGGAGCTATCTTAGGCAGTCTAGGTTATCATCGGCTATTGGAGGTTCTAGTCTGGAGTTAAGCTGATACTCGATGAAGTCGCCGAGTTGATATTGATAATCGGGTTGACATGATGAGGGCTACGCTGAAGTCCCGATGAGTCCACTCTGTTTTGTCTCAGAGTGCTTCACTTATCAAGATAGGAGTTTTGGCATGAGCCAATGACCCAATGAGACCACTTTAGGTTATTAAGATAGCAATACAGATCGAGGTAATCTTGAAGTGTTGGTTCTCATGAGCCGATGAGGCTTTCTCTTGGTTATCGGAGATCGGGGTAACACTTCCTATTTTTTGCCGATGACCCAATGGAGTCACCTTCAGTGATTGGGTATCATTGGGTGATCGGCTGTACCCGTTGAAAGCTATCCCAATGGCCAATGGAGCAAAGACCGACTACAAATGTGAGTTCGAATTGAGATCCAAAAAAGGTGAACACTCGGACACTAAGGACGAGACTGTCGGTGTATATAAATACAAATCGACTCGACTCCTTGTTGCATGTGGGGTAATTGGTTTTCAATGAATGCAGACTGATGTAGGCAGATGGTTAGACTTCAAGCCATTGCTGCAGTTGCTCAGATAAACGGTCAACCATTTTGGTATTTGAAGCCGAACGTGAACCAAATATAAGGTTACTACTTGGAAAAGCTATTGAGCAATCTAGAATTGTATTTTTGATGTGAGTGTTGTTTGTCACATCCATAATGATTGTTTTGACAGAGTATAAGGAAGTCTATAGACTGAACTTTATTGTATTTGACATACTGATAATAAAGTTATTTTCTGTTCGTGTTGGGTTTTTTTCCGGAAAGGTTTTTCCCACGTTAACTCTGTATGTTCTATCTCTATGTTGTTTAATTTTGTATGCTCATTCTTATGCCATATTCTGTAAATGCTGCAAATTTGTAGACACTAGTTTGTTTTCCCCTACAAATTGACATTAGGGAAGCATATTTATGCACTTGCTTTCCTTACAAAAGATGGTGGCATTTTACCTCTGATGATGTGGAGGAAAGTGCCACTTATCATGTTGAATTGAATAAGGGATAATTTTTGATATTACACTAACCTCAGGTACAATAACTACTAATGGAACATAGAGCTTATTCTTGAAAGGATAGAGATTGAAACTACAATACAAATTCTTGATTTGAAAAAAGATACATCAAGCATGGAACCCTTTCCTTTGGTATTGCCTGAGAAATTTTAATCCATGCCTTAATCATGGAGGAGCACATTATGCTTGAGCATATATTGATGAAATGAAGATGTAAACTTAAATGCTTGATGTCTTGATTGCGGAACTATACTCAATTATGCTTGATTGAATGTTCAATTTTGAAACTTGGAATTTGAGAGAGGAGTTATATTTATATGCAACTTACACATTTTTTAGTTTAACTTTTGAGAAAGGTCCATATCATAATCAAATTTCTAACTAATAGAAAATACAACATTCATAATTAAATATTTAGGTCCAAACTCCTTAGAGAGTAGTAGTGGATGCCCTATTCAAGGATAGGGTCATTGGGCACCCTAGTCCCAACAATTTGATCTAGGAAAAGCTCATGAATAGAAGCATATAATAAGTTACTAGAAATGGTCCAGAAATTAAGCATAACTAGACATGAAATAGGTACACATAGGCAAAACCACCAAACTGAGTCCAAACTAATTGTGTGATTGTAATGGGATATAATTACAACACTACATTTATCCCCTACTTTTGTGGAAATATAATATTTTTGTCATACTCTTGATAAAATATAAAGATTCCAAAGATTCTTTTATCAAGAATTTAAATAGATAAGACAATACCATAATAAGGCAATAGCCCCAAAGACATAGAACAATAGCAATATATTATAAAGATAAAATACAAGACAAAGTGAGAAATATGGTCTACATTGGGAACACACATGGAACATGCACAACATAAGGACCGTATACTAATTAGGGGAACTGAGATCCTTAAAAGCTTACTAGAAGCCATATTAAAAACACAAGGCTTGTGACCCATAGTAGAGAGGTTGTAGCTAAGTAACAAATCATCCAATTTTTAACTTAAACAATAAAAGAAATAAAATTCAAGTTATTGAAACCTTTTTTTTTTTTTATTAAGGGTAAAGAAAGTTATAAAGCAACTAGAAACCATTTACAATATGTTTTGAAGGGACCCCAAACCCTTAAATTTTTCTAGGATTCCAAAACACTTAAAAAATGCTACAACAAGATATAAAGCATAGCTAGCCCACCATATAATAATAAAAATTAAGCATTAAAAAACCAACTAAAAAAGTAGAAGGTTGAATCAAATGAACTATACTACTGAGACAATCCTATGAAAAGGGTTTTTCCAGGCTCCCTTAACCTTAACACTGGGTTTGAACAAGGCTCCCATAAACTTTAGTTCTAGTAAAATGAAGATAAAACATTATAAAATTACTAGAATAATGGGTTTTATATAGGCTCCCAAAATCTTCATCTAGTGGAGAAATGTGAACCCATCAAACAATAAACTCTTGAACTCCACTAAGGTCTCCACCTATATAAAGAAGAAGGATAGAGAAAAAGATAAAAGGTTTCAACAACCCTAATGAAACCAACTATCAAAAATAGAGTATAAATGACCCCCTTAATGTAGCTTTCAAGTTCACCCATAAATCCAATTGTTACAAATTTAGTAGATTTTCAAATATTAAAAATAATATTATTGATTTTAATTTCTCTAGATCCACCTTAAATAGCCACAAAAAGTGGAAAATGCATCATCTCGTAAATATTTATTAGAAAATAAAGCAATTTCATGAATATATAAATAAATATTAGATAAAGAATTGTATATGTGGTAGAGAAAATCTAACACGTTCGACATGTTATGAAGAATTTAAGTATGAAAAATTTTAGTGTCTCATTCTCTATTTCATTCTTTCATTATGTTGTTCTATTTTCCTTTTCAGAAGTAATAAATATGTATATATTATTTCTTTCTAAATTATAGGATAAAATTCTATCCACTATCTTTCTTAACTAGATATTTCATTTGATCATCTTTCTCCTCCATTGCATCTACTTTTGTGATATTCATCTCTTCTATTGGCATTCATCACTACACACAATACTATTGCATATTTCACTTTAAAAGTATCATATTTATGATGAGAAGATACCTACTCACAATAATAATAAATCATGAGTAGGTCTACACCTGTTGTAATAAGACAATGCCATATTTATATATCCTATAATAGAATATAACATAACACATTATATGAATACATAATATAGAATTAACATCTATATGTTAAAGTTGCTTTTCCAATTCAAGTAACAAGAAATAAAGTTTCTTGAGACTAACATTATACATACCAATTGCATTTTCTTGAGAGTTTTCAAAAATATAATAAATCCGTTGTGTACTCTCTACAGTCATGGTAAGCTACAAGATCACATCTTTTGGGCATAGCATCAAACAACTTGAATACATTGTCTCTATTTTCATAGTTTTCTTACATGTCTACAAAGGGCAATTTCAACTATAGTATATCACAAGAAACATTATTACTCATTTTTTGATCTATTTTAATAGCTTTTACAAAGCATCTAAATTGACAAAATAGGAAAGCTACAAGCAACAATAGTGGAATTTAACTTTGTGATTTTCAATTACATTTTATCTAAAGGGAATAGAGAGATGAAAAGAGATAAGGAGATAAAGATATATGGACAAATTGAGAGATAGAGGGAGACAACAGAAGAGAGGCATTGAGTTTTAAATAAAGACAGAGAGATGGAGATGGAGATAGAGAGATAGATAAAGTGAAACAAAGAGGGAGATGGGTTGAGAAATAGATCTTCACAAACTTGTGGCATCTTTGGATTGTTGGCATCTTCTTTCCCTTTATATCTCTTGTTATTATCTCTTGTTCCATCTCTTTCTCTCTCTCTACTTCTCTTTAGTGATCTATTTCTCTCCTCTTTGTCCCTTTTTCTCATATCACCCTCTTATATACATTTTCCTCCCTTTCCCTCTCTATCTTTCTATACTCTACTCCTTATGTTTTAGGGATTTTAATAAAAACAAGCAAAGGAAAATGAAATGTGAAATTTTTATGAAAGAGGCACCTTATATTAAAAATAAAAAAAGTTGAATATTTTCAAGGCCATTGTTGTCTTAGCATTTTCTTTAACATAAATATTTTCTAAAATGTATGAAGATCATGTATATCATGATAGATTATAATTATTGCAATTATTATTTGTTTCTTATTACTTAAGTAAGGATAGGCACCTAAACCCTCACATAGAAAGACAACCAATAGAAAAATAGAGTATTTGTTGGAGTTGTTTGATATGGTTGTTCATTGATTTTGCTAGGATAGTTTGTTTTCATTGATGCCAACATATTCATGTGATTTATTCTAGTGAGTTTGGGGAGATCTTCTAATCTAAATTTGAAGTTTGGTTTTGCTGATCACTATTTTCCAGAATTTGGTATTTCCTCTAGTATATTCCAATGTGATCAGATCTTGTGCTGAGGTTTTGGCATATTGTTTGGGATGATCTTTTGTATCTTCATATCCGATGGTTCATTATTTTGTGCCCCATAAGTTATCTTTCTTCATGATAGTTGTTGATTGGTTGTGTTCTTGAGCTTTCTAATGTTGATAGATGAATATTTGATAAGTGGTGTTGGTGTAGCTGTTGGTGATGATTCTAACATTCTTGTTGGTGTTTCCTAGTCATGTCCTATTTGTTTTGGTTATCCACATTGATTTTTGTGTGATTTTTTGGTTGTTTTCATCAACCAGTGATGATATTTATGTTATGCGATATTTCAAATGGTGTAGCGTGTTGTGATTAACCTTGGCATGTTTTCCGATGGATGTGATTATTTAGGAATTTGAATTAGGTCCATTCTCTATAATGTAAATCATTATATTGGTCTGATGGTTTATCTTTATATCATGTAATGTAATTTTGTGAGCTGAGGGTTGAGGGTTTAGCCGACCTTGTTATCAAGGTTGATGAATTGTATATATAGGTGAGTTATTCACTTAGTTTTGGTGTCGGCATTGTGTCTGCATTATCAAAGAGAGGTGAATATGCGAACAAGAAATTTATCATTCAGCAAAGTGTTGAGGTGAGATTGGTGTTGCAGAGCAAATAATTGTTCTTAATCAAAACTGTCATTAGGCATTTGTATATTCTATCATTGCAATTCATTTCTTCCGAATTATAGCCCAAATCATATTGTAAGTCAGTGAGAATTCCTTGAGGGTTGTAGCATTTTGAGTAGTGAGCTCTAGGAACTATGCCTGAATGCATTTGCATTCCCCATTTTAATATTTTCAGATAGTACTACAGAGATATCATCTTACTATGGGTAGGTTCCTAGTGTGATTTTTCCTTTAACCAGGTTTTCCATGTCAAAAATCTTGGTGTTGTGTTTTGTTCTATTAATTTTATTATCTATTTAATTGTTGCAGTTTATCAATTTATGTTTTGGAGTTTAGTTTTTTGTATCCAGTGAAGACTGATTCACCATTCCCCCTCTCAGTCTTCCTTCTTGATTGCTGCTAACAATTGTTATTAGATCTAGATCCTCTGGTATAATCTTAATCTCTTGAGGAGATCTGGGATGGCAACTCAAGGTATTATTTCTAAGAAGGGCAGTCTGAGGTTTGATGGAAGTAACTATACTATATGGAAGAGTCGAATCGAGGTGCACTTGAAATTTCTTGGAGAACATTATTGGAAGATTACTAAGAATATCTATTTTGTTCCTGAGAATGAACCATCTGTGCTTTTGATGTGGTTAAGGAAGAAGAATATAACATCAGAGAAAAGGATGCATTTTTTAGTGCCCTGACTGATTTTAAAATTACAAATGTTATGGGACTTAAGATCGTACATGAGATCTGGGAGAAGCTTAAGATCCTATATGAAGGTGATAGTCAAGTGAAAGTTGCTAAGTTGTAGAGTTTGAGAGGAAAGTATAAGACATTGAAGATGGGAGATGATGAGAACATACACTCATACATGGATAAGGGGAATGAACTTGTCCTTGGTATCAGGTGTACCGGTGGAAAGATTAAGGAAGATGAGATTATTTCTAAGGTGTTGAGATATTTGCCTCCTTCTTACAAACATAAGTTTTCTCCTATTGATGAGATTTGGAAGGTGACTACAGTAATAAGAGTCTTTTTGGTTGGAAAACTTGCTACATTTGAGTTAAGCTAATTTGGAGAATCACATGGAAAGTTTGAGACAATATTTAGAGAATCAACATATGTATCCAGTAAGTAGGAATATGATCCTAATGAGTGCAGGAGATCCAGATATGAAAGTGAAAGAAGAGAAATAGAAAAACAAGAAAGAGAGCTTGATGAGATTGAAGCATTGATTTCCTAGAGATTGCCTAAAGGTGTCGGTAAGTATGATAAAAAGTTTCCCTTGAAATTTTTTTCTTTTAATAAGATAAGACATTTTGCTTCTAGATGCCTGGAGAAAATGGTTAAGTATGATAGACATGATAATTTTGATAAGCATGATAGGAATGATAGATATGAGAAGCATGAAAAATATGATAAGCCTTAGAAGTCTAACTGAAAGTTTAGGAAGTAGAAGAACTATTATTATGCTATAGATGAAGGTGTTACATATGATGAATCAGAAGGAGATGAAGTTGTGTTTATTTCCATTAAAGGAGATAGACCTATACCTATTGACTCCACTAGCTATTTTGTTGAGGAGAAATATTTGGCTGCAAAGGTAGAGGAAAAGGCTGAATGGGTTATTTACAATGGTTGTTCACATCATATGACTGGTGATAAAAGAAAAATTTGTAAGCATGGAAAGGTGTGATGGTGGAATACTTAGATTTAGAGATGACAAAGCCTATGTGATCTATGGGAGAGGTTCTATTTATTTTGATGGTAAACATAACACTGATGATGCCTTGTATGTTGAAGGTTTGAAACATAATCTTTTGAGTTTTGGATAGATGGTTGATAAGGGTTATGATCTACAATTCAAGGATGATAATTGCAAGATCTTAAATGCCTCTGGTATAGAGATTGCATCTGGGACTATGACTAAAGATAACATTTTTCATTTGAATGCTAGTGAGAAAAGTTGTTTGATTGCTAATATAGATGAGAGTTTTTGTTGGTATAGAAGAATGTGTCATGTAAACTTTGATTCATTGATTAAGATCAGTTCTACAGAAGTTGTTAGAGATCTCCCTAACATTGTTAAAGCTGTTAATCAAGTATGTAAGGAATGTCAGTTGGGCAAGCAAACAAGGATTTCTTTCAAGAGTAAATAGTAGACATCTGATGGACTACTAGATCTTGTGCATACTGACCTATGTGGACCTACAAATGTTACAAGTGTGTAGGGTGATAGATAATTTATGCTGCTAATTGATGATTATTCCAAGATGATGTGGGTTGTCTTTTTGAAGGAAAAATCAGAAGCATTTGAGAAATTCAAGATATTCAAAGCTAAAGTTGAAACTGAATCTAGATTGAAGTTGAAGTTTTTGAGATTTGATAGAGGTGGAGAATTTTGTTCTAGTGAGTTCAATTCATTCTATGAGATGCATGGAATCAAAAGACAACTATCTACTCCTAGAACTCCACAACAGAACGGAGTTGTTGAGAGAAAGAATTGTACTATTTTAGATATTGCAAGAATGCAGGCCATATATACTCTTCATGTAGCCTTCAGAAGAAGATAGAAATTCCTCCTAGATTTTTGGATATTTGAGGTAAGAGAAAAGGCATATTGGTTTCATGTTAGAGAAGCGAGCACCACCTAATCTTTATTTATTTGTTGTGTCTAAGGTAATCCATTGTAAGAGCTCCATAATCAAGTAGTATCTATATTCTAAGCCTTAAGGTGTGAATTACTTCAAATATTTTCATGTTTAAACTAGTAATTTTAATTATTTGGGCTAACCTAGGCTCCCATACTTCAATTGAGTTAGAAAATTATCTTTGTGCTTGATTTATTTGTGTGACAAAAACTATATTTTTCTAAAAACAAGTTAAAAATCAGTCATTCAGAGTCATAATCAAGTCCAAGGAGTTTTCTATTTAAGTAATGTGTCATCTTTTATAATGTTGTTCAACTAGTTTGTTGTCTGAAACTACAGGTTTGCAATGTGTTTGAGTGGGATTACTATTTTGACAAAGTCAATTTGTCATCATCCTTAAACTACCAATTTGTTGTCACAAATTCTGGGTTTGTGTTGTGTTCCCATGGGAATGCACATTTACACTATCACTCTACAAAAATTTTAAGTGTCAAGTCTATCCAATGGATTTTTACTTTTTTCTAATTGTTGATCGCGTCATGATAATCATACATCCAAATCCCTATTTTATATCTTCATAATCATCATCCTATTCCTAGCATAGTCACCACTTTCATCATCATAATCAAAATCTGCATTGACATAGTCATTATCCTCATTCATTATCTTCCTCCTAAGTCAAGGATCAAACATTGAACATCAATCAATCCAAAATCAAATATCTAGAATGGAACGTCAAATCTCAACTGAACTAGCCAAACCACAAATCAAAGCCTCAAACTAATCATCCAAGCCAATCAAGAAATCAAACCAAAAATCAATCCTTCATCTATACTTGGTCTCATCCCATATAGTTTTTACATAGCCTACATGTGACAACTATCATTACTTGCTCTTTGACTGCATCATGTCTAGAGTTATTTCTCACATTGTTATAGCCTTATCACCTCAAGTAATAGGTTTGGTTTGCATCAATCTATGTTGTTACTTGAGTACATCCTCTTGAGTAACTATTTCATTACATCATCCATTAGGCTTGTAAAACTCATAATTTGAGTACCAGTTTATGTAATCAATCCTTTTGATCAAATCAATCCCTTTCACTAAATGAATATTTTGTCAAATCAATGAAATCAAACATTCAATTTGATACTTGACATTAGTGTTGCATTTCAATCTCATACATATTCACTTCATGGTTCAAACACATTGTAACACAATCAAACTCTAGACATGCAATTGAAAAGCATCTTCATAGGATGAGACAACATATAAAGATCCTCATCAAAATCCTATTTCATGTGTTGCACCCATTATTTCAAGAAACAATCTTATCAATTACGATCCACTCAATCAAGTGTTTCCCAACAAAAACATGGTAAACAGCCCGATGAAATAGATGTACAAGTTGATCGTGTACACCACTTCCTCCAATTCACAACTCTGTAAAAGAATCAAATTAATCAAATCAAATTAAAAACTTGTATCCATTCAAAATTTAGACCTCATACTATGAAACCAAACCATGAAGATATCACTATCATAAATAAATGGTAATCCATTGTCCAATCCATCGTCCAATCCATTGTCCAATCCATATAAGTTGGTAATTTATTTTCCCAATCTCAATAATAAAGCTTCTCATAAATACACTCAATGTTGTTTCTCAGTTCTTCTTTGAATTCTACTAGCTTTTTAGATTGTGTCATTGCAATTTCAATATATTCAATATAATTTACAACTTTACAGAACATAAACCTTGCTCACTAATGTGAGCTAGCATTTGAGCTTTGAACCTTACTAGCTTAATATAAAAACAATTATAGCTAGAAAGGCACCCAACTTAGGCTTTACTAATTCTAATGTAAATTTTGCATTTTTTTTCACACAAAGTCATGGTTTTATAACAGACAACAATATTGAAATGCAAAAAGTGTCTATTTCTAGTTAAGATAGATATACAAGTGATTTCAATAACATCCATGAGGCCAAAACTGTCTATGAGATTGTAAGAATACAATAGATCATTGAAAGGGAAAAGAAAAAAGACAAATACCCTAACTTCTTCATAACTTCTTCATAAAGCCTGTTTTCCAGACCATGAAATTTCTCCAAGGTTGAGTAATGGCTTCCTTTCCTACCTGACTCGTCAATTTTCTGAAATTTAATAATATCTCTACCAGTCAGAGGTGTTTGGAAGACCAATACCAAGACAAGGCACTAAAAACTTCAGCAGATTGGTAACTGTTCTCGAGAACATATACAAGAAAACTTAAGAAGCCCTAGTGAAGTGATTTTGTTCAAGAAGAAGTAAAAATAATCATTTTCTACCTTCAAACAAATAATTGAACAATAACATTTACATAACAAAGAAGATACAAGTTTTATGCAAATTTGACCATAATTTACCCACAGGATAATCGAATTTCTATTCATTAAAGAATATAGGGATCTCATTAACAATAGGTGACTAAAAAGTTTAAACGTAACCCAGAATAGGGATTTTAGTTAAGATTCTAAAGGAAACCCAAAATTTGTATTTTGGATAGAAACGACTCCTTGAAATATGACCAATTTATAATTGTGCACTTTTTATTGAATAATCCTCTTGTACATGTACAATATCCTCTATATTTAGACTTCAACTTATATGCTTGAATTGGATATGCTACTCTTGCAGAGAGACTTTACCATGGCCTATTCATCTTCATTTAAGATAGTTGCGAAGAAGCATAGATCAATCATGTCTCAAATAGAAGCAAAGCAGCAGTGGACCAAATGCAGTACAAGGAAAGGAAAAGTTAATGTTCGGATGTTATCCAAAGGTATACAAAAGTTCAACTTTTATGATTGCCTTACTGAATACGTGCCTTCTAATACAAGATAAGACACAGTGCCACTACTATGGGCGTGAAATTTGAATACAAATAATGAAAAAGAAGTTTTTCCTCAAATGGAATAGAACAGGGCCAGAATGAAATGAACTTGGGTTACTTACACTCAATTACAATCGTTCTCAAGAGAGCAAGCTAGGATCTTTGCCAAGGGCACTTGTTTCATCAAACATTAGTACCCTCTCAAAGCCCAAAACAGGTACAAAATCAAAAGATTTCAAGTAATTTGCCTAGTAAAACATACTCACATCAAAAGACCAAAGTAGGGCTAAGTAGGGCTTTGTTGAGGCATTTTTTCCATTTGAATTTGTTCCTTTGGTATTCTCTCAAAGGTTGGAAAAGACTGAGAAATAAAAGGAACTTGGTTCATTTATTTTGATGCAAATTCAAATAATAAAAACTAACTAGGATGTATAGTGAGGGCCTCATCAAATCAAACTTTTATGGGGAAGACCGTAAATTCATATTTACATAAAAAGACTATACTAGGGTTTCTAATGATTCAATGCTTTCATCTGGTTTTTCTTTGCATGTAAATTTACTCATAATCTACTATACATATAAAATATCTGGGTCCACTAATGATTCACTGCTTTCATCTGGTTTTTCTTTGCATGTAAATTTACTCATAATCTACTATACATATAAAATATCTAGGGTCCAAAAAAAACGAGCCAAAAGAAATTTTACTCATAATCCTATCTGGAATAATCCAATCATTGAGATTGGTTTACTTGACAAACTTGACTACCTAAGTGTTCTTTTAGCCTCTTTCGATGTCTTCAATATTCACTTCTAAAGCCACTATCTTACAAACACATTCTTTCATTGCCTATTAAATTTTTTTTTACATTATGTTGTATTGATCCCTCCACAAAACGACCAAACAAATTGATGCCTACATTCTCATAAATTTAAACCAGGGTAGTAGACATAATCTATCAAAGCTCCTCAATCTTTTTGGCTTGGTCTTCTCTAATTTCCTGTTGAATAAACAATAAGCAGTTAAAAAAAAAATATTAGTATATTTAGAGGATTAAATAAAATTCCTCAAGATTAATATGAATCAAAGTAAATTAGCTACTAGATTGCTTGAAGTCTACATGACAGACATCAAGAATAAGTGAATCGACATTACAAAACATCTGGGCATTGAGAGGAGTGGATTCACTACTGCATGGCTTAAACTTAACAGTAAAAACAATGTAAATTATATGTTATATGAACATCATAAACAACTCAATAAATTAAAGCGTAAGAATAATATTTTACATTGTGGGACTTTTTCTTCATATAAGGTATTGACATGATCATTTACTCTCTTACATGCCTGCAAGGCCCAAAAATTTGGACCATGAAGAAAACCCAAATGAATAGAATTTCAGCTTTGATAGTAACTAGGGCTTCAAAGATGAGAGAAAATATTTTAAAATAATAATTATATAAAATATCAAAATCAAATCGTCATGTATGCTAGGTTAATGCCAGGGGTGTCACCATGTTTAATACTCATGTGACTGTACAAACCATAAACACACTTCTTTCTTTTACCCTCTTATTTTGAGGACATACGAAACCACAACAAAAATTGTTTCATACGGTAGTTCCTATTGGCTGAACAAGCACTATAGTAGCAAGGAAATAGATAAATCAATCAGGCTAAAAATTATTATTGTTATTTTCTTTTTCTTTCGAATTTTAGCATTACCCATCATTGAATTTATAGATTTCTAAGATGATTTTTATTGCAATGAATTTAAGGATTTCTAAGATGAGTTTTTCTTCAATTTCTCAAGTACATAAAATAATACGGGGCCTATCCCTTTGAGCACTTGCAAATATCAATCTGAAGATGTTAGATCACAAACCTGTGAATCAGAATTATAGGTAACTGGAGATAGATCTGATGTAGAAGATAGTGAAGTATAACCAACAATGCTTCAGGGGACCTGGATTCTGCACCTTCAAATTATGATCTTAACACTAAATTCTGGTGAGGCCCCTTATTCCCAACCTTTGGAAGATTGTATATCAAGCACCCATCATTGTTGGGGCTTGCATCTAGATCTAGAATATCATCCTTGCAAATGGAAATGCTATCATTCTCTATGCCTTATTGTAAAAAATATGAAGGAAACAATTTATGCACAAGAGGAAGTGAGGGAAATCGAGATATTTCATCAGTACGATTGCTGCTATGAATAGAAAAATATTTTCATCCAATGCTATTCTAGTAATGTTTATCATTTCAAAATAATTGAACAATTGCAATGACAACGAACATCGGGGAGCATGCTCAAAAACCCTGTCAGAAGGGCTAGAATTGGTCTTTACAAATCCAAAGAAAATGTTGGACTTCTGAGTTTGAAAATTGTTCTCTTGAGTTTGTGTAGGAGATGAAGCAGGAGCTAGAGGCATTTCCTTAGAATAATAGTAAGGGATTTAGGCAAAGAGCCTGGTAGCCTTCAAATGATTGCCATTGCTTCTATAGTAGTGAGTGAAGAGGATTGATGGCCCTTTTCCTTGGACGGATGGGCAAAAATTGCAGCAGGGACTATGGCAGCAACATCGATGGTATAGATTGTAGTGTCAGAATATGCAGCCGTTTGTATAGAAATGAATATCCCAAGACCTCTATTTTGTCACCCTGTCTTCGATAGTCGAGCATTCTCTCCTTTGGGAAACTTTGAACACAACTAAACGCATATGACAGCCGCCTCTAGTGCCAATCACATGCACCCAAAACATTTTTGATCTAAAAGACTGGTAAAAAATATGCAACTTTTATATTGTACACATTCAAAATAAATTAATGAAACAAATTTTCGCCGTGTGATTGGCTGGATAGCAAAAGATTGATCACTACTTAATCTTTTAGCCTCTACAAGTCCAAAGTAACCTACCCATCATGCAATAATATGCAACTACATGCAAGGTGCTCAACTCCAAATTTTATGCAAATAATAAGACACCTTAACATGAATGGTGTCCCACTCCATATTTTATGCAAATAATAAGTCACTTTGACATGCACTCCATATTTTCTGCAAATAATGAGTCAGTTTGAAATGGATGGTGTCCAACTAGAAAAAACAATGCAAACACCAAATTTCGAACTTACTTTGACTCCTAGACATTTTGAGTTGTCATAGTCACATTTTAGCAACATTCATGAATCTTTTCAAGTGATAACTCTGAAAGCAATGCCATATGTCACTATGGCACATCTTTGAAAGGTTTTCACAAACTCACTTCTCCAAATTATATTTTAAGTGACACGATACTCTTTCTCATGCTGTTTACTTTACATGTACCAAGCCAACTCGTAATTAGGTCCAACAAAGTTTTATGGCAACATAGAAACAATCACTTAGGATTTAATTAATAGAATAATTAATAAAGTGACTAATAAATTAATTAAATAATCTTTGGATTTTCTAAGGTCAAGACACCTTAATCCCAACATATCTATGGGGTTTTATTATATTTATATATTCTATAGATCATTTAGATTTTCCCTTTAATCATAATATTTGGGAGAATATTTTCCTTTTGGATAATATAAATATTTGAGAAATTAAATATATAAACATTAATTATCTTAAAATATGCACATTCTCTCAACATCTTTCATTTTGATTTTTCTAAAAATAATTATTATAATTCTTACTTTAATTTTGTCTTACAAATTATTTTATTTTTATTATTAAAATTAAGTTATTATTTAAGTAAACATTTTATACTTAGAAACTATTTAAATTCAAGTACAAAGTAAAGCATAGTTCACATATATTTATGAAAACTCTATAATTCCAAAATAATTTTAATTAAAACAACTTTATTCTTAAATAATTCTAACATAAAATAAAAATTTCTCAAACACATGCATATTATAAATAAAATATATTTTAAATAAATAAAATTGCAAAAGATATATTTCTAAATATGAGAATTTTAGATAGTTAAATTCAAATATCTATAATTTTTTCTTAACATTTAATAATGTAATCTTTATTATTACAATTTATATATTTATTAAAAAAAAATACTATTACATGTATAAAAGATGGGAATTATTATACATGATTAGGAATGAAAAATTGTTACTAACCAACAATTCAAAACTACCTCTATGATCTTATAGTAATGGTATGTGTTGTGATTGCTTGGCACCCATCCACACATATTTACAATTTTCTTATTTAGAAGTATGGGTAAACTTAATTAAGATTTAATTGTATTACAAGTAAGATTTACTCATTACCAATATAAGACTTATGAGATAAACTATGCAATAATGGTGCATGTAATGATGGATGTTATGAGATAAACTATGCAATAATGGTGCATGTAATATTTTATTATTTCAAATGAACTAAGTCTATAATATTAGATGGATAACTACAAAAACTCTTATAATAATCTTTTTGAAAATGTGCGGACTGTAAAAGAGAGGTCCATTCAATAATTCCCTTGTTAAATATTTTTATTAAAAATTGAAGTATTAGTATTTTGGATACACTAATAATCTGACTGTCAAAAAAAGTTGATAGCGATAATATCTACTGTGAGAAAAGGTGCAAGAAAACAATTTACCTCGCTAGCAACGAAAACAATTATAAAAATCACATTTTCCAGAATAAAAGGAATATAGGATGGCTTGAAAAAAGTCAGTTGCAGGCCTTGGAAACGCAGAAGGAACCATACTAGAGACGTTTCCTGTAGCCAAGCAACAACTCATCCCATTTTTAACTTAACCATAAAAACAACAAAAGTTAAGCTACTGTTCCCCTATAAATACAAAGCACAATTTCTTCTGCAGCACATGTAAACATTTGATATTTCAACTGCATTTATTTTGTAACGTTATGGAGAAAATTAGTGGTTCGAAATTTGTTGGAGTAGTGCTTGTATGGCTCTTGATTTTAAAGCCTTGTGTGGGTAGTACTTTTAGTGCGTGGGGAGGACCTGGGTGTGATGTCCCGGGTGAGGCTCTCAGTGGTTGTGGTGAGTGTTATGGCATAGGGTGAGTGTTTTTATTTATCGACATTTTAATTTGCATATAATTAGTAATAGAAAGTCAAAATACAATTCGTTAATTTTAATTTATTACGGAATTATGTTTTAATGTTTTAAGTTCAAATTTCAAAGAATAATTTGTAAATAATTCATAATGAAAAATAAAAAATAATTTTTTTGAGAGAATTTTTAATTATATGTATTTAAGATGTGATATTTAAAATAAAAAAAAACTATTGCTTTTTATATTTACTTGGTGATACATGCAGTTTCTTTGTATTTTTATTATATTTAATTAAAAATAAATAAAATGTTCAGCCTCATAAGTTTATTTTGACTAGGCTCTAAAAGAAATAAAAGCATAAGCTAAATAAAACTTAGACCAATCATACTCAAGAAATAAAACTTGGATTGTGAAGACAATGCACTATTATTCCTTATATTGGCATCAAAGCATTATTATGTAGAATGATTCTTTCTTTGATTAATATTTGTTCATGTGCATCATTGCCCACTCTTTTAACACTAGACTATTTGAGCCTTATTTGGGAAATGAAATCATTTGTATCATATTGTGATATTATTGGAGGCTTTCCTATTTCATATTAAATGTGTTACTTATTATGTGGTCAAAACAAGGAGATGATTGATGTACAAATTGGCATGATTTCTTCATTATTCTTGGATCCAAGAAGTCTTCCGTAGCTTAAGTGATACAATTAAAATATTTCCTATTCTTTTAGCAATCAATCTATTGATTTGGTTTATGGACCATGGTAGGAAAGTGGTGATCAATTAGATCTCAAAAAAATATGGATTTTCCCATAATGAATGAATAATATCTAGTCTTGTTTCAACTTTAGTCATCTTAGAGACAAATTTAAAATATTTTTCTTTCATAATTTGAATCATAAATATCCTTCACTTGTAGTCATTTATCACTCGATGAATGAATAACAAATAGTTTTTGCCCCATTTTGCCTCCCCTTTTTTAATTTTTCTTATAGTAATACTTCTTATTTTTTAGCTTTTGGTTTAATATAGTACCACAATTTTAGGTAGGTAACTACGATAGTTACCTACTATCATATATTTTAAATGAAAAAATTGTAACAAAAAATATAAAAACTTATGATGGCTAGGTGAAAAGGAGGATACTCCATCAAATTTAATGATGATAGATATAATGAATCACACATCTATTTAAAATGAATACCGAATTTTTGCACAAAAAAAGGTTATGAAAATCCTCTAGAAGCAATTAGGTGTATTGTATGTGTCAAGTGTTATTTGACTAAAAACCTCTCAAGATTGAAGTTCCACTTACCATGATCCTTGATGTGATTTTTTACGGAGTTGTTGTATTACCCTATAATAATTAAATCAAATAAGTTCTTCCCAATGGTAAGAAAAAAACCTCCTCCAAAAACCGCTTGTGACAAAAACCATTCAATCTTCCATTTTCTTTTGATAACTAAATAATTATCTTCTCATATTTTATCTAATACGAAAGTAACTATAATATCTTCAAGTTCCTAAAACACTAAAAAGTTTGCTTAACTCCTTGAACAATTTCATAATATTAGTTGCCTACAGTCAAAGGTTGGAGCATAGTTGATGTGCAGTCTAGTAGATCTACCTCAAGATAGATCCTCTTGGTAGCTAATCCTATCAATATTATGCTAGTGCCATCTAAATATGCAAAATTTGTAGTAGGAGTGAGGTCAATCAAGTCATCAACAAGTACATAAGTTTCTTGAATGGATGTTATAAATCCTTTTGTTGGTATTGTATGTTATTCTATCATGTAAAGAACCTATTTCCATCCTAAGAGTTAGATGATAACCTACTATGGAAGCCATTCTACCTAATAGTGCATATGCCTCTAGTCTTGCATGGACAAAGTCGAACATATTATTAGTAAATAAGAGTAAATTTGTTTGTTCACATCTAGGAAATATTTAGCCATAGCGGAAGCAGTTATACATATTGATATATGAGCTCTTGGCGTTTCATTCATCTGACCATAGACCAAAGCCACTTTGGGTTTTACTATAATTTATTTATTAATGACTCCCATTTCCTTATTTTTATTTTAAATATCATTTTCCTCATGGGTAAGTTCCCTTACTCCACTAAATACATAGAAACCTTTGTTAGCGTTAGCAATGTTGTTGATTAATTTTATAATTAATATTATTTTACCTACACTATCTCCCTTGAATAATCTATTTTATTCCTCTTGGAAGTAACAAGATAAAATACCTACTACTTTAATGCATGTTTCAAAGTTTGAAATTTTGGTATCCAATTGTGTAAAGGCAAGAGTGGATCTATGAATAAAAGATGTTTTGGGAGAATCTATAGGACCTAAGCTTGTATCAATTACCTTCGCCAATTGTCCTAAGATTAGTTTCACCATTTGAACCACTAAGTGGACCTCTTGTATTAATTACTTTGATTCCTCTTATGATCTCATTTGGAGCACTCATAGCTATAGATCTAACCTTATAAGTTTTTAATAGTTTTTGTACCTAACAAGTCTCATTTATTGTCTTTACAATTGTATCCTTATCTTTAGCTATCAAGTAATTATAAATTATAGGAACTTTATGTGGAGGGAAGGATGTTTCTAGTACTTGGGAAATAATCTAAACAATATGTATTCCCTTCTTTTTTCGAAGTGTAACAGGTATAAGAAAATAAGAGTGGTTGGCAGGGGAAAAAAAAAAGGATATTGATTCCAACACATGGATTAACTTGTCATGAAGGCTTCTTATGTTGAATTAAGTCCTAGAAACAATCTCAAATTAAACCAAATCTATAATTCTAATCCCAATGGGTATTTTGGCCACTATAGAAGGAAAGTTGAAGGTTTTCTTTGAAAAGTTGGTAAAGAGCCTAAGATAAAATTTCACTTCCTTAATTGAGATAATTTTATATTCCTAAAGGGTTAGGGGTTGTAGGAATTCACAACTTAAAAGGCATGAAAATAACTCTTGGAACTAAGATGATTTGAAATTTGTTTTTGGAAAACAAGTCAAAATGGGCTTCAATTTTGAAGGACAAGTATCTGGATACAAATGATCTAAAAATAATTTTAACAACTCTTAACCCTCCATTAGGCTCTCAAATGTGGGATTTGATGATCAACTCCAAAAGGTGTTCCTTCCCTATTTTTTGTCCTAGGAAATACATAATGAGAGAAAGGCCTTTTTTTGAGAATATTAATAGAAAGGTTTCCCTCCATTAGAGCATTAGGATGGACTAGTGGTAGAAAAATCATCTCTTAAATATGTTTGGGGCATTAGCATTTCTTACTTTTTGAGTATCAAAAATCATAACGAAATTAAGTCAGCTGTGTAGAAAGGCTTGTCATCCATTACCATTCAAGAGGACCAAAGAGGTCTCATCCAAGATCTTCTCAAGATAAGAGTCATTGATTAAAAGGATTCCCAAAGACCATTTAATCTAGACCATTTCTCCTAATAGTAATTACATAGTTAGGCTTGTGTATAAAATAATAAGGGAATCATCTTTACACAAGAACTGTATATTCTTCTTTTTGTGCTAGGAAAAAAATGGTCTAGAGAAGGTAGGATAGTTTTCATTCTTAGCTCTAAGGGATATAATTCTACCTGGTGACCACCTCTCCTCTTTTGGTCTAGTTGCTCCTTTTCATGTGTTATGTGTTCTACAAATGTGGAGATCAAGAACTATTTTCTCTTTAATTGTCCACTTGAAAACAAATGCTAATAATGGTAATGTCATAGACCCAATTGGTCACCTCCATTTCATTTAGACATCTTGGTAGTGTTTGAGCCATGGCCTCTCTTACATAACGAGTTGATTTTTGGTTGTCTATGGAAGGTGGTGCTAGCCATATTGATCTGGAATATTTGGGGATAGAAGAATAGGTGGATCTTTAGGAAAGAGAAGAACTTTGTCCGAACGGTACTCTTTTAAATAGAGAAATCTATTTCTAAAATAGTAAGGCCTTACACTATAAAGCATGAGGGCATTGATTTTGTCTTTATTTGTCTATACAACCAATTCGTTCAAACTTGGAGCTACATTTCACTCCCAATCAAAGGTAGATTCCTAAATAATATGTGAAAGAAAATAAATAGGACAGCATTTAAATGGAAATGCCCTTCGAAATATTTTGTAAAACTAAACTTTTGTGGTCCTTTGAAAGGAAATTTTAGTATTTCAAGGTATGGGTGTGATTTAAGAGATCACAAAGGTGGTGTGGTTATAGAATTGGCAAATAGGTTTCCCCTGTGATACAAATAATATGGCAGAGGCTTGTGACCTTTTGGTTTATATCAATTAGTGATTCAACATGAAGGAAAATATCTAGTTGATGAAGGGGATTTGCAAAACATCATTTCTAGTTTGAAAAGGTAGAAGCTCCCAATTGAAAAATAAATTACCTTCTTTAGGAGGTTCAATATTCTTTATATTTTTTCATAGAATATTAGATCTCTCTTTACTATAGAGAAGCCAATAAATTAGTGGATGGTCTAGTGAACATGGGTTGTGTTTTTGTAGAAGGTGAATCAGTTCTTAGCAAGGATAACATAGTTACAGATACTAAATTGACATTGATTTGGGATAATGATACCATCACATGACATATTTTATTTAATAACTGACCAGAGGTTGAAATTAATATCCAACACCAATATTCATTATGAAGGTTTTTAATTGATATTTAACATTTTCCCTTGGTTGAAGTAAGGATCTATTGAATTTATTCAATCGAGGTTAGAGGAATTCCCATGGTCACTACTACAATGTTTTTGTTTTTGAAGTATATTAGCTTTTTCTCAAAATCGAATATCGATATTTAATTTTTCAATTTTTTTAGTTGAATTTGTTTGTGGGAACTGAGACAATGTCCCCTTGATATTTACTACATATCTCAGCTTTTGATATGTTTGTAATTTTTTTATAATTTTTAATATATCAACATATGCAGCTTGCACACTTTATCTTTACAAAGAAAAAAAAATGTGTGTTGTGGTTGTTTATTAATCTCACACACACATAGTTATCCTATTTAAAAGTATTTGTAGTCCTAATCATGATGTAAGTGTATTGGTAGGATTTACTTATCACAAATAGAAGAATTATATGATAAGAGTGATGGTTCTGAACACAAAAATAGATGCAATTATGAGACAAGGGTGACATAATAATAAATAATAGATAAGATTTATAATGAATAATAGATAAGGTTTTTATACTATAGTTTGGAATGAATATTTCCTTGGAGGAAAACATAGTACTTTAATCAGTGAATGAAACAAACGAATGAAGCACTTAAATTCTTGATAACATGTTAGACTTGTCATATTTTCTTTACAAAGCCAATACATGCCTATACATAACATACTTTTATTTATTTGTAAATGTACTTTATTTTGTAATAGGACTACATAATATATTATAAATATACCAATGTTTTGACCTATTCATCATCAATTTCCTATATTCCTATCCAAGATCGACAAGGATTTATACATGTCCTCACTATACGCGTTGTCTTTACCTTTGTATCCAAGATGGACAAGGATTTATTAATAGATACTGATTTATGACAATTGTTGTTATTGAAGTTGACACAATTTACCATTTTGTGGTTATTGAAGATACCTACTCAGCCATTAAAATAAATAATAATATTATTTCTATTAAAGGTGGGATATTTATGCATTAAAACACTTGAATGAAATTTATATTGTTTACATTTATTTTTTATCTTACAGAATTATATGAATATCTATTTTCTTTCTTCTTATTGCAAATGACAAACAGTGGATATAAATTTCTTTTTGTCTTTCGATATTATATATTTTAAATTATTTAATTCCTCCATGTCAAATAATTTTATATTTATAGAAATATTCACGGAAGCTCATTAATTTCCATATACTGCATGAATAGATGAGGGTGTATGATAGGCAAGAAATTAAACATAAATATTAAATGAATAGATATTAGATGTACGATGTGACGATGATCTGGACTAAAGTATTTTTACATTAAGAGAACAAGTTGAGACTATGAATGGAAAAACTTCGTTAATGCCCCACCTCTCCACTTGCATGAATAGTCATGCTAAAACCTACTCCAAAATGTCATTTTACGTTAATAATAATGTTTAAATTCTCATTAAGAATACAATTATTATCGTGAGGATAGAACTGCAAGAAAATTAAATTTGGTATGATGCAACTTATATTGTCAATGTACCAATCTCACAACAATCAACATCCCCATACACATCTCCTTTATTATATGTGAGTGATGACTAACCTAGGGCTCCCATACCGCTTTAAATGAATTTAACAGGTGTTCACTGAGGGAGTACACACAACTTAATGTTGGGCTAGATATGGACGGTCTCTCTTAATTTCTTGGGGCAATGGCAGGAAATTTTGGATTGACAGCTCTGACATACACTCGTATGACAATTTCCCCACCCTTCAAGACAATAATAAACCTACTTCTTCCCTCACACCTCTCAAGAAAATGAAGAGACTTGACTTGCGAGAAGTAGGTTCATTTCTTTTAGTTCATATAACAAACGAGAGCATTCCCATAACAGAGATTTCAAGAGGTTGAAGGATGGGCAGCGATCTAGGATTGAAGAGTAGGGGAAGAGCACAGTCATTTTATTGTTATGTTGATTTTCTAATAGTCGTTTTAGTGAAAATACAATTAATAAATTTGTTTTGTATCAATAGTCAATCTATTTTTGTAAATTTTTGTTCATAATTGATTCATTTGTGCACCACTATTGGAACATTTGTGCACCACTATTGGAACATTTGTGCACCACTATTGGAACATTTTTCAACAAGTACTAGCGATTTTGAGTTGATGGTTATTGGAACATCTTTAGTTAGGTATCAGGCGACACTTTGAAATGTGTACTTTTTGACCTTTGTGTGCATAATTGATTTCACAGCGTGCATCATTACTACCCAGAAGCTAGATCAATAGCTATAAGTAGTTAAGTCGCATATGAAGACAACTAAAAAAAAAAATCAAAATCCGATGTATCATTTAAGATCTGTGGGTGCACAAAGTTAGCTATGACGACTATTGATGCTCTTCCCCTAACAAATCAATAGAGATAAAAGTGGTTGAACCCAGACTTAAGAAACATGCCAAGCAAGCAAATATAGGGTTCCACTTCTAATGGCCCTATGAGCATGAAACATTAGTTTCGTGCTAAGTTCTGAAGTCATAATAATGTGGAGTTGCCTTTTGCTTCAGACCCTTCATGTCCAATGTTTTCTTATCAAGTGGTTTCTTGTCTTCGTTTAATTTATGCAGCTCCTATTTTATTTATTATTGTTGGGTTTTGGGTAAAAATGATGAGAGCATCACAAATATTGCTTTATAAATATGATAGTGAATCTAATATGCTTCAGTGGAATAGTTATACAAAAATATGGGTATCCATATGATAGTAAATAGCAGATTCATTGCCATATATTTGTGGGCACAAAAATGATTTCTGACTGGCATTCCATGTTGTATACCTGCACTCACACACAAGGCAATGATAACAGAAAGAATATGTGGCAGATTACGATTCTGTCGTGATCATTGGAACATATATCTCTTTATGATGGACATAAAAGATAGAAATATGCCATTATACTCTATCCTTGAGGAACGCTTTCTACATAAATATATTCTCGTCCAAGTAAAGATTAATTTTAGAACAAGATGTTTTATAGCTGCAAGCAACAGTTTGATATATCAAATGAGACTTACTGCCAACCATATTTTAAGGACGTATATTATCATTTACTCATGTTGGCTTGAGCATCTGGATACTCTCTCTGCATCCCGTGACTCCTACACAAAAATCTTTCTTTTATTTTTCCAAAAAATTTATTCTCGTGGAGTGGAATATTGTTAGTATTACGTGAGCACACCGCATTTGTTGATCCATAAATAAATATCCCCGTCTTTTTAATACGATATTTGACTATTTTTATGTACGAACTGGTTAAATCCTTGAAAACAAGAGTTAAACTAGATCCAAAGAGTTATGTCCACGAGTATATATTTCTAAAATATGCTTATACTGTTTTAGAATGAAGTGTTCATAAATTAGCTTGTATCATTGCCATGGCAGCTAATCATATTTATGTATTTGAAGATATAAATTGATGAAAACTGGCTTTCTCTCCTCTCAACCATAATGGCATCATGGAGCCTCATAAGTTTTAGCCATGCCCCCAAGCAAGAAGATAAATTTAGACCCAATATAGTGAGGTCTCAGACATTCCACAAATTTATTATAATCAACTAAAACCCTTACATAACTCCAATAATTTTCTTCACATAAACACTACATACTAGACTTTGCAACTACATCTCAAACTTGTAACAATAAAAAAATGGATTTGAGGAAATGGAGAATTTATCTCTCTAAACTTATGCATTTTGTCCTTCATTTCTCTAAGAATGGACTCCTTCCTTCCCTTCAATCTATCTTCTTTCTCAAAATCCTACGAGAGTTCTCCAAAATGGAGAAGTGGGTAGCAACCCATTCTCCCTTCACAAACTCGAGAAGTGGGTAGCAACCCATTCTCCCTTCACAAACTCAATATAAGAGAGATTAGCTTGGAAGACTTGGATGTGAATGTGACACATGTCACATTACCATCCTCTCCTTCATGAGGTCTTTTCTTCATTTAAGAAGGGACAAAAATTAGGACACCCCATTTCCCCAAGTCTTTCCTCATAAATGGGGTATGGTGGGTGGGATTGGTACCCTCAGCTCATCTATCTTTCAAATTTATCATTCATCTTAATGAGGACTTTTGGAGAGTAGAATAAAGTCATAGGGCCTTTACTGCATGTGCATGACTGATAGGTCCCCACCTCAAGGGTATAGACCCTAGGGGTCTATTTTTGTAATTTAAACAAGGAAATTGACTCAAAAACTTACATGAATGACCTACAATGACAAAACTCACAAACACATACATATAGAAAATAAAATATCATTTTTTCTATGTTTAAAGATGACTAAACTTAAACTTCTCCTAAAGGAAATATTTTTGCAAGAAGTGTTACTCTCTTCTCCCATAGCGCTCATTGCCTTCTTGCACATAACCGACATATTCATGAGCAAAGTTAAATCAGAATATTAGGTCATATTATTTTCTATCATTTTTCATCATATTTACTAGGTAATACCAAACACGTCTCTATAAAATCATCTTATTTACAACCTCCCAATCTATCTAGCCATCTATTAAAACAAATCATGTAACAATTTAGCATTGTATTATCTATGTGTGAGGTTGGGTGTTAGATCTATAAATATCTTAATTCGTGATGTAAGAAATAATATTAATATAAACGCTAAATAAGCTGATGGTACCTTATTTATAAGGTTAATCTAAATTAAAATATTTTAATTTATTAAAAAGATGTAAAAGCAAAAATAAGTATAAATATTATATTTGTTTATAAATTTGAATGGTATATTTAATTATAAAATTAATTAAAACTATATTAATTTATGAAAATAATATTAAATAATTGACAAATTAATAAGAAAATATAAAATAAAATATTTACATTAATTACAAGATAATATAAATATAAATCTATTTAATAAAACTTAAAATTGATGTATACTATTATTATATGTTTAAGAAATATATTTTGTTTTAATATTATTTTTTAGATAAGTTATAATTTATTATTTGACATTTGATATTTATTTATTTATTTTAGTTTTTTTTCTAATTTTTTATATAATTATTAATTACTTTTTTTATGTATATGAAAATACCTTTAATAAATATATAAATAAATAACATCAATAAATATTTTTAAAAATATATTTTATTTTGATATTATTTCTTGAAAAACAAACTTTAATTTTTTATTGGTCATTTGATATTTGTTAATTCTTTTTCTTATATATTTTTTATTTTTCTAAAAATTTTAATATAATAATTATTATTATTTTGAAATGTATGTGAAATCATAAATTAATTTGAATCAATTCTCTTTACATCTTTAAATCTATTTATAATTTCTTGTATTAAAAAAATAATAACTATATACATAAAATAAGAAAAAAATATATGTTAAAGAAAAACCTAGAAAATAATAATGAAAATAATAAATTAAGTGTTGTTTTTAAAATATATTTTTTAAAGAAAATGAGGAATTTTTATGAAAACGATGATATTTACAATATTAGCATAATAATATATTAGATTAGATTAGATTATAAACATAATCTTATTAATATAAAATATATACTTAACTGTTTTAAATGGCTTGTTCTGCTTGATAAGCTTCCTGTTAAAAGCTTTAATTCTGATTCTGACTTGTGTAGCATTTGTAGACTCCCAGAAACTGGGAGACATATTCTTTTCGATTGTTTATTTGCTAAAGAAATTTGGAGTATGTTTGGTGTTATCTATCCTATTACTGTGAGCATTCTTGACATGATTATTGGTTATATATCTGGTCTTCCTAAAGATTCAAATCTTTTTTGGAATATACTGTCCTCTAACATTCTTTGGCAGATATGGAAATGCAGGAACGAAGAGAAGTACCAAGGTAATCCAAGGGCTCTTACTGAGTTTTTCAGGAAACTCACATATTTTAAAATCTTTCTGCAGGTTCAAGTCACCATGATGATAGAGAGAAAGAAGCTGGAAAGATTTCTCAAGACTGGTCATGCATCCTTCTACTACTATGAGCTGAAAAATGGATACCTTTGGCGGAGAACGCTGGAAGATCTTCACGCCTTTGACCAAGCTTGTGACAAGCTCAGGAAAGAAATCAGGAAAAATGCAAATCCCAGGATGGAAGAGCTCTCCTTGCTGTCTCAGGTTCAAGCGCATAAGAATATAATCTGGATGGAAGGCCCCCAAGGCTGGACTGCCTGGGTCGATCATTTTTATGATATTCTTCACTAGTTGGTTATCAAGTACCTTTATGTATTGAGCTGTATATTCTGTTACTCTGATTTTTTTGGCGGCAGTCGGAGGTTAATCCTCCCTGAGGGACTTCCTTTTGAACTCTATTGTACTTTTTTGTTCTCCTTATGCTTAATAGAAAAAATATATACTTATTAATTATATAATTTTATATTTTAGAAGTTAATATTTATGTATTCAATGAGCCCGATTTACGAAAGATTTATGGTCATGTTTTTATGTACACGATGTTTGAGGTGCTTATCTCTCACTCTGGGACAATTATTGACATTAATTATTATTATTAAAAAATATTTTATATTAATTAGATGATAATATGTTTAAATGTATTATTTTCCACTATAACTAAAACATAGTATATAATTATGAATATAACTATATTATTATTTTAAAAAAGGAATTTATGTTATATTACATGTATAAAATATGTTTTCATGTTTGTACATGGTGAAATTTCTTTCTTTTGTTGATTTAAAACACAAAAAACAATGCAGATGTTAGGATTTATTAAAAATTCTATGAACCTGAATAATATCGTGTCTAATATAACTTATATTATTATTATATCTTATATTTAGTATAATGCAAATTCATTTTTAAAAATATATTATCATTATATATCAAATTTATTAAAAATTCTTCCTATCCTTCTCTATATATTGAGCTCCCTCCCCTTATTTCTCTTACCCCCTCTACACATCTCTTACTTATCTCCCTATTCTCTCTCTACCTTGAAGGAGTGATCAACTCCACTCCACGATCTACAACAACTATGCATCTTCACATGAGAGAAATATATTACATCAGATATGTTGAATGTATTGAGATACATTGAGATGAGAAATACATACAATAAGCTCTTCTTAAATAGTCAAGAGTGAGTAGAAAGAGTGGACAACATTGAGAGATCTGTCTCAACCTAGAGGAAATTGAGTTCAAGTAGAACTCAACAATATCCACATGGAGGGTAGAGTCCAAATACGACTCAACAATATCCATCTACCATTTTCATATTTTAACTTAATTTAAACTTAAGTAAATAGTAAATAGTAAAAACTATTTACTCCAACACCCCCCTTAAGTATAACTTAGGATGAAGATTACGATGCAAGATGAGTCTCAAGCTACTAGGCCATTTTAGGTACTCATATACAATGCAAATGCAATCTCTCACATATTAATAAAAAGGAGAAAACCATGTGGGACAAAACTCCTATCCAAAAGAGAGAAAAATAAAACAAGATGCATGAATGGAGGACTCAATCACACCCCCTAAGGACTACATACATCTTGTATATACAATCAAATATCCTCCCATAGGAAGGAAGAAAGGAGACAACATAGTTCCCCCATAATTAAGTTTCTCCTAAAAAAATGGTAAGTGCTTGATGAAAAAATATAGTCCAATGTCTACAAACAACATTTCTCCCCTTGGGAAGGAGAAAAATTAAATATAAATGTGGAAATGCTTCCCATTCTAGATAGGAATTGGTAGGAAGCTAGATCCAAATGTATGATATTGTTGCCTCTAAAATCTTCTCACATGTAACCAAGACCTTGGAAGATGATGCCATGCACCAATCAAGTACACACCCAACCATAATAGTAGGTGACAAGCAAAGAATCACTAGAAACTCATCTTGAGCAAGATCCGGAGATGAAGATGATGTGACAAAAGTTACATCACAACTATCATCAAATATGAGAGATAAACCCTCAAATGTGTCTTCCAAATCTGAAATGTGAGATTCCACAAACAAGGTACCAATATTTGGCAAGTAGGAATCCCATAATCGTGCCAAGTAGGAATAATGGAAGTCTTAAGTGAAATCTAATCAAGTATCACAAACAAAGAATCAGGAACCTCTGAAGTATCTACAACCTCCAAGGATCAAAAGCATGGGTTATCGCTTTTGAAGAATGAAGAGGTACATGAGAACTGAAAAGGAGAGCATCGAGAGATGGTGGATCATCATGATCACCATATACCTCCTGAATGTGACTCCAAACAGCATGTGGGTACTCAAAATGAATAACTGACTCCAAAATGTCATACTCGACATTGTCAAAAATGACTCTAAAAGCTTGAGCCCTAAAACCTTTTGAGATACTATGCTCACAAGGTGTGCTTGGACGAGGAACTTGATTATACAATTAAGACAATAGATGAAGGTCACTCAGATGAGTGATTATAAAATTGCTCCACTGCCTCTCCAGAGTAAATGAAAAACCCATTATGACTATTATTCTTCAATACATGCCGAGATATGCGATCACAAATAAAATATAACTTCCATAAAATAAAATTAGCCTATAAGATTAAAAGGGCAACAAGAATCTGAATTGATGCAAAATAAGAGTAGTTGAGCTTGGATACGAAGAAACCACCCATAATACGAAAGGCTCCACCCAACATTAAGTGAGCATAAAGCAAGCCGATGTGACTGACTGACTGCCCGCACTAATCATGAGCTGATCAATTCACACGAGCCCACAGAGGAATGAATATGGTCTACGATATGAACCAATGCGTTGTCCTGTTGCACTAAAAACATGGCTTCAAACATGAAGTGCACCACGAGCCAAGTCATCATCACCAATCATGATGCACACAAAGCAGCACAACGTATCCACAATCCACGATGAGCCATTGAAGCCACGGACTTCAGCTACCAAATTATATCAAATCCAAGCGATCAAATTTTAGACACACAAGTGTTTGAGCTGGCAGATAGACATCGACCAAAGTAATGAATGGACCAACTCTTAGAGGAACAAGGCCCACTAAGATATAAGTGAGATTCCAAGTAGATATCAGCCGGAATAAACTTCACGTTCTGTGGATTGTGTGAACCGCTGGTCAAAGAGATTGCAACTCACCGGTTGACCAAATAAATCAGTGATAAGCCCTCCAACTGAAACGATTTGTAGAAGATTAGATTCTCTGGTCAGTAGAGTGCATACGTGGGCCAAGGCAGTTTAATGCCAGTCAAAGATAATGAAACTCCGCCATAAAAGCTCAGCAAACGACCACTGAACAGGTACACAATAGTATACAGGAGCAAAACATAAGCTTGCACCAAACACCTTAGGCGCATCATAAAGCCCAATCAGGAGAAAAAGAAGAATATCAAGCCCGAACAAATGAATTCTACTGTAGGCCTAGGTAGGTCAGATAAGATGCTGATCAAACTTACAAATAGGCCGATATGGGCACAAAGTGAAGAGCTCTATCAAATGCAAATAAATCACATTACTACGAGACTAGTAACACCGAGAATGTCATTCAGTGTAGATTTAAACGACACTGTTTGCCAATATAGACATAGACTTGATCCAAAGCAATAATGGCTTGTGTAATGGATTCCTATCACAATGGAAAACACAATTAATGATAGAATGCCAAAAGGCGGTTAGAATGGCAAAATGCGGCCCACCATATACACAAGCATTGCAAAAGACGTGAATTTTGGCCACTATGAATGCGTACTGACCGCAATTGAGAAAAAACAATGGCCAAGAACTTTTAACGCCTGTAACAAATAAAAAATGTATAGCTCAGCTTCCTCAGTAAACCTAGCAACTCGAAAATGCGCCTCAAAGCATATTGTCGTGGGCCCTTCCAACGTTCTAACTGCCTTGCACCAAAAATCAACTGGCTCGATTTGGAGAAAGTTGTGTCAATCATTATGCAGGTCGTGACCAAACACAGGCTGGGCGAAGAAACAAATACTCTATGATATCACCAAAATAGTAGCCTGAAGAACTGACTATGAAATGATAATGATCTGCAGATATGATGAGAACAATATAGGCTAATGAGAAATAGGCAAATCCTGGGGCTATGCTTGAGTCACGAATCTCAGATGGTGAATATGAGCTTAGACACGCTTTCGTAGAATATGAGAGCTCAACGTATCTTGACAGTGCATGTCAAGCATACAACATGGAGCACAGATCAAGGAAAAATAAGATCCCTGCGCAGTCACCAAGGATTCGACCTATATCAATAAGATCACATATTAAATCTAATATATATGAATTTCCTTCAAATAAATTGAATTAATATAGGATCAGATAGATGGTAAGTCTTCATATGTATGGTCATAAGGTGCCCTGATTGAACTAATGGTACTGCAATAGAAAATACTTAAATCTCCATTTGATCATGCATTTATGCTCATCAAGCTAATCTACTTTGAGTTAGGTTGGTTGTCTCTTTGTCTTCAAACTGTATCTTTTTTGTTGGTCTCACATGTAATAAATTCACTCATTAGAGCTAAAAAAAATATTTAAATCATGTACCATCAATAAAAAAATTATAATCACATTACAAAAATAGATTTATATTTTTTTGAAATTTTACAACACCAAACATTGCAACACAAGCCTACAATATAAACTACAAACAATAATGCCTTCCATACATAAGACTTGCACAAAAGAATGCTATATTACTCAAAAGAAAGAATACAAAATTACAAGATAAATTACAACTATACAATGAGGGGAGAGAGAAAACATAGAGATAAATTTAGGAAAATTAAATTGCAAGCATGATGAGCTAAATAAGAACTAAATATATAACATCTAAACTAGGTGCACAACTGAAATAGACACTCTTAAGTGAATTTAAGCAAACAAACACAAATGGTTGTAAGAAGATAACCAATAGCGAAATAGGCTCTAACAAATTTATCCTTGCACTCTCTTCCATATTTTGATCAAATAATTTAATCAAATGATAGTAAATGGATGCATGCATATATTCTTAATTCCTCTTGATTATATATTAGACCAAATATAGTTCAATATTCCTTCAAACATATTAAATAGTAGCCACAATTAAAAATATTGGTTTCCATGAACACTATAATTTTTGTCATGTGTATTAAGTTCCCTTATTGTTATAAATATATGACAAGTTATATTTTAAGATTCATTGTTACATACATGTGTTTCTATCTTAGTTTGAATGGATTTAAGTTATTTATTCCATGTAGTAAATACATACTATCACTTAGTTGTTATTTAAATCAAATACTTTAAGTTTTTAGATTAAAGGACAAATCTCATTGCCCCTTCAAGTACCTATCGTAGATGCACTAGTGCCACCTTAGGGGCTTTTGTCATTTATTGATATTAATAGATTGCAAGCTATTCTAACCAAGAGAAGCAATACTAGGGTTTATAAGGACACTTTGTGTCCATCTTATTGATACTAGAGTGTATTAAAGAAAACAATTATGGTACACATGCTTAATCATTTGAGCCCATAGGTGTTATTCTTAATAATAACTATTATGTAACATTTCAATTTATGATTATCATTAAACATTTTACTTCTCATGTGCTTTGAGTCTTTTGCATCCAATGTGTAATTTGAAGCTCAGGAATTTTTTTCCCATTATGATTAAGTATCTTGTGGTGAGTCATCATTATGAAAATTAGAAAAGCATATAAAATAAATTTATCTTCCTACATGATTAATATTAAGATTATTTTGGCCAACCACCAATCAAAATATTCCTATAAGGGGCATACATTTATTTATGCTCCACTATTCCTATACAACACATTGAATGTAATTATTAGAAAAATCATAAACTAATTTATTCCCTTCCCTATGTGCATGTTTATTTTTCTAATATGGTGAAAAAGTGAGAAGCTTCTTGTTGTCTTTTATGAGGTCTCCTTTTCTATAAGGGAGATGTACAAAAGAGTTTTAGAGATAGAAAACCATCATAAAATCACCTTCAGTAAATTTACTTTTTGGATGACATATTTTTTTATATATTCTATTCCTCACCACAAATCATAGGCCTTAGATTCAGTATTAATAATCAGTTACATTTTCTTTTTATATCATTTGATCATTTGTTTGTTTTTTAATCTCATATTATACACCCGACAAATGATACTCCTTGATTTAACATACTACATGAATCAGAATTTGAGTTGACCCAATCATTTTCTTGTTTTATCCATTTTAGATTTTTCTTAGGAGTCTCTTAGTGGTTTTAATAATTTTCATTCAGTAGGTGATCCCCCAATTTGACCTCACTAATAGTTTAAGATTAGTAGGAAGGTAGAAAAGCTTCTTGATATGTTAAATAATTTTTACATTATCTAATCCTGGCATTTATGATAGGGTGAACCCACAATAGTGGATTACACGTTTTTGGACGAAGAAATTGCAGTCATTTATACAAAACATAATTTTAACTACTTTTGATCAAATGCCATGCTCGATTGGACCAAAAAATTATTCCATCGAACATATTATTTTCAATACGTTAGATAAAATATAAAATTACTAAAAAGGGGGGTTCGATCAAATCTAGGTTCGATCAAACCCCTTTTTTTAATGGTTTCTTCAAAGGAACATGGCCATTTAAAAACATTTTTCTCAAAGTGGTTCAACATAAAATGGGTTTGATCAAACACCATGGAGCTCTGTAGAGCCCCTTTCGATAGAACATATTATCTATGCAACTCACTTGCTAGAGACCTCCCCCCCAAACTCTCCCAATTTCTACAAATTTTTGGCCTTCGAAGCTCAAACTGGGGGCTCAAATGGATGAATTTTGACAAAAACAAAATTCATGATAGTATTAATCGAAGAAAAATTTGCAATGATTATTATGTTAATGTATATTGAGTTTACTAAGTTTTTTTTAAGGTTAATTGAACATAGGTTTCACACCAAACATCAAATTTTGAGTTCAACACTTAAGGAAAAATTGTAAACAAGTGAAAAAAAATGAAAACATATTTACGAACTAGGTATTGAAGTCCTCTTTCCAACAACAAAAATAATTTGATTTTCATTACATATACAACAAGTTATGTGCAACCAAATGCACATATGTAAAAATTAGAGTTAACTCGACTTCAAAACTTAATTAAATATGAAATATTGAAGATAATGTTACAAAATCAATTGAAGACACTATATATGGATGTTAAAAAACTAAATTCAAAATAATCATGTCCATATCTATTATAGATAAAAATTATTGCTTGATCAAGTGAGTGTCACTCTTTAAAAATGTTGTTTTTTGTAAAAAAACTACTTTTGAGGGAGATAGAAAAATGGAAGCAAATTGATTTCAAAAATTGTCAAAAAAATATTTTTAGAATCTACACACAAAATGACATAAACCATTAGTTCACAACATCGATAAATTCCTTAAGGTTTAATAGTAATAGGTGTCCAAATCTGAAGTTTTTAAAAAAAATGAATATTGTAAAGTCAAAGTTGGAAAAAAAGGTGTAACCCACTATTGTGGGTTCACCGCTCACAAAAACCCCTTCCAATTGCATTAGAATAAATAAAATGAAATTCCAATAAAGCTCTCTCTTTTCACACCATAATCCAAGCCTTCTCAAAACCACCATTCATTAGCAGCCCATCCTTTCGAAGAAATATCCCCAATATAAAAACAATTAAAAAACATAAAACTTCTTATCCATCTCACAGGACAACCAAATCCAAACTTCAAAAAATATTGATTAAAATCGATTAAACCTTAACACACACTCAACTAATCAACATTCAAGGAAGAACATAACATTAAATGATCATCCAAAGTTAAATTTGTGGGATTAGGGTTTCCCAACAAATGAAAATTCAAACACCAAAAATATAATTGCAAATATATATTCACTTCGTTAAAAATAGCCACAATAAAATATGCATCCTAAAGCATTAATGAAAAGGAAACTAATAATACACTATGCACATAACATACGCACCTATAATATATATGTATATATTATATTAATGCAGATGACTTGAGATTGTTGAAGGAGGTATTGATGGTTATTAGATATTGTGTTGTGGTTTTCTTATATAGGTGGATTGATCTGCTTGGTCATGGATTTCATCCAAGCTTCATCTCTCATCAAAACTTCTTCAATTTGTGTTTTCTCTGCAGGACCCGAGGTAGGGTTTTGAGACCCAAATATAGGAGAATGATTATATTATTGTTTTAATAAGAAAGTAATGTTGTTTTAAATATTTTTTATATTAATTAAAATTAATTTTAATTGCTAGGCATTTATTGTGTAAGAGGGCTTTGAATGCATTCTCATTCCTGGAGCTTTAGAGGCTATTTTTAAAGAAAACTGTGTTGTTTTCGATGATCTTCAAGTATAACTATTTTAAATTATTATTGATTAGGATTTAATGATATGTTTAATAATTATTCATCTATAAATATTTTTTACAATATTATTTATATTTTGTTATTTCTATTGGTTATCAAAATAAAACCAATTTGTGGTGATTTGGGTGAATCCAATAGTGTAGTTTTTTCATAGTTTTGTGGGTTGGGTAGAGATTTTAGAAATAAAATATCTATCATTTTATGTTGTGTCAAGTCATGTTTAATACCTTATAATTTTCTATTAAATATCAAAAAATATTTCCCCATGATGTCCTATAAGATGTCATTCAATTTGGTGTTCCTTTGTGCAAGTCTAGTGGATCAATTTTGTTATTTTTGACTGATTTAGCAACATTAATGGTGAACCCACTATATATATGAAATAAATCATTAGTTTTTTTTTAAATTTAATATTAGGATCTAAAATATATCCTTAATACTTTGGGATACATTTTAGTTTGAGTCTCATACTTTTCATTTGTCTGTATTCACAAGTTCAAGTGTTCAAGTTAATCTAGAGGTTGTGTTTTTGGTTTAGGTCCTACATGTAAGTAAAATTAGGGTTAAATTGTTTGAATTAGATCATTTTATGGATAAATTTAGTTACTTGATAATATTTTCATGTTATGTCATTATATTCTTTTGTTGGATTGATCCTGATCCGGTGTATTGTTGAGATATTTATATGGATGCTACATGAATGCAATGTTGCTTCATATCTTTGTTATGAGACTTATTTGAATCATACTATGATGTTAATTTCATGATGATACATGTTTGATCTTATTATTTTATTTTCTTCGAGGTACACATACTATGATAAGGGAGAGTGGTTCTTCATGGGGTTGGGATCCTCAGTGATTGTTAGGATAACCCATCCAGAGAGTTGTTTTGATAAGTGATAACCTTAATTAATGAA
Organism: Cryptomeria japonica; assembly: GCF_030272615.1. Taxonomy (NCBI): domain Eukaryota; kingdom Viridiplantae; phylum Streptophyta; class Pinopsida; order Cupressales; family Cupressaceae; genus Cryptomeria; species Cryptomeria japonica. The sequence goes on from NC_081409.1 coordinate 694,321,515, forward strand.
CATGGCAGTTTGGGTAGTATTTTAAATTAATAAAGATAATTGTAATGCCCCATTCATGGCCTAGAGTGATCATTTAGGCTAAGAATGAATTTGGGAAGGCCTTGAATAACAAGATCAACTATCTTGTCCTCATGAAAGGTATGTTGGTTCCGCATGAGTCTTGGATGAGGACCAAGAGTTGGGAGAGACTACAAAGATAACCTAGGATGGGGGTCGGGGTCTATCGATACTTACCAGGATAATCCATTCCAATATATGTGATGAGACTCTTTCCTTGTGAGAACTAGTGTCTTACTCTTGTGTTATAACTTGTAACTCCTCTCAAGTGGAGTTATCTTTGTTATGATGATCATATTTTTGTTCCTTGCTTGTTGTTATCATCTTGAGGATGTAGGTAGTGACATTGTATACCTTTATCCCTTTCTTGTGTGAATATGGGAAATATGCCTATCTCCTACCATTAGGGGTGGTCCTTTGGGCGCCACATGGTCAAGTGGTTATTGCCTTCTTACATTAGGTATTTTAGACCTATTCATTTCATGGATTGGCTTTGCTTCTTTCTCAAGATTATTCTCTTGGGTATAGTTGATTTCTAGACGAGAGCTCTACAATAATACATTCTTTATATTTTAATTATGTTATATGTATATCAAATGTAATTGTAATTTTGGACATGCCTACATGGTTGATGATGTAAACAGTAATGTAATTATGATACAATTTAAGTCAAATGATCCTATAGGATTTATGATAGTTGTTGTAATGATGTTATTGCTTAATTTGAATTAGGTATGTGTTATTCATTTATCATTCTAAAGAATTATACGAACATTTGGAATTGGGACCCAAAATGAATCTTTTAGAATATATATGTTTCTTATTAATTCTCATTTCATAATGAATGGATAAATTGGCAATTATGTTATTTAAATATAGATTATTTTTATGTGATCAATAAAATGAGAGTGTTGATCATCTACTTGTTCAGTGCACATTTTCTCAAAAATGTTGGCACTTTATTATGAACAAACATAATCCATCATTTCCATTACCAAATTCAATTTGGGATCTATTTCAATCATGGTCCTTGCTCTTCACTGCATCATTATTTTCTAGCATCTAGAAGATTATTCCAGCCTCAGTCCTATGGTCTATTTGGTGGGAGAGGAATAAAAGGATATTACGAAAAATAATTTCTCCTATCCAGAATGTGCTTCTAGGAATAGAAAAATCAATCTCTGAATTTGTAAATGCACATGTGCAGAATCATTACAATGGTAACTCACTCTTCATTTCTTGAGATGGCACCATAATTAATAAATGGAAGCATATCTTATCGTCATGTCACACTTATCCATAAAATCAAGGTAAGCCAAAGGTCGATATGTCTCTAATAAGATGATAGCTTCCAATTTTAAATCATTTAAAGATTAATTTTGATGAATATTCAAGGGGAAATCCAAGAGATTCAAGGATCAATATTTGTATAAGAGACCATTTGGGTATTCTAAAAGCCTGCAGATTCTCCTCCATACCTTCAGAGACAAATAATATGGCAGAAGCTCAGGCTCTATTGTTCGGTTTAAAACATGCTAATAAATTGGGATTTTCAAATATTCACATTGAAGGAGACTCTTCATTTCTGATAAATGCTTGCAAAAAGAGAATATTTTATCTGGGATGTTAATTATGTTTTAAATCAAATTTGAACCCTTTTAGATTCCTTCAAAATGTCCTGGCTTTCTAATTCATAGAGAGAAGGGAATGCATTAGCAGATATGCTGGCAAACATGGGGTGTGACAAAATTGAGGTGGACTTAATGACAATGGGTTGTGACCAGGCAAAGTTTTGACTTCTATCTAGCATTGTCAAAAAATACATGGCATTACAAATAGGTCCAAAAAATATTATTATGATACGATAATCATCAAAGGGAAATAGATCTCATTAACTTGTATGACAAGTAATTCATGATTTGAATCAACTAGCATTATGCAAATCTAATTTTTCCTTTCTATAATCTTACGGTTGCATGTGTGAGAGATTAGTTGCACTCTAATCGACAATTGAGATGAAAGGTTTTCAACTAGTTTTCAACTTCTTTCATGAGATGATAATTATAGTGTCCTTCAAATTTTAAGACATAGGTAGTTGGTACGAATTTTAAATTTCAAGCACGCAACCTAACCATCACATCATTTGAGTGTGAAAAGTTTGATAAAAGCTTCATACACAAGGCAATTCTTTCTGGTTTTGTTTATTAAAAAAAATTAAAAAAGGTTCTTGAGCAATAGAGGAAGGAGAAATAAAAAGACCCCATCTCTGTCCAAACTATCATTTGGTGAACATGGAGTATATGCCATACAACTACATGGTGCATATTTCAGTTGTAGAATGGGAGAGATCTTTTTTGGAGCATATGATAGATGGTTTTTTAGGGTTAGTCTTCAAAACTCATTTTTTTTCAGTTCTAGAAAAGTATCAAGAGTATCATAGATGAATAAATCATTTTACCATAGGCGAGAAGCCTTATTTTCCCCTCCCAATTAGTTTCTATCTTTTTGTCTAATGCTCTAGACTTATTGCAATCATTTACTCAATTGGAATTAATTTCCACCTAGGTAATTAGGGAAGAATTTCTTTCTAGAAATAAATTACTTCTTGTTGTCCAACAATATGACCTTTGGAATGGTTGAAAGCCCAAGTTGGAGGAATTTTTCCTCACCAATTTCTACTCAATGGACAAATGTTCATCTCAATTTATGATAATATTAAGAATACATTGGAAATGAATAGTTTTACATTTATTCAGCAGGCATTAGGTAGGCATAATAGAGTGATAGGGCAAGAGATGGTTGAGAAAATTCAAAAGAAGGTAAATTCCTTGTTGGCTCTATTGGATCATGAGCAAGTGTTACTAGTTGATTCTTATATTCAACACCAGTGGTACAAGATAATCAAAATGAGGACAATGTTCAAGCCCCACTTCTTGACCTCAACATTCTGGCCACAATAGTAGTTACACAAGCAATGGATGATACATCTAGCTCTTCACATGTCCTGCCAATGGAAGAAAACAAAATCCTTCAAGAGTAGCAGGATGAGAATGACATTGAACCACAAGCCATGGAGGAGTAAAGTTTTGGTGCAAATTTCACATTTTTGGATGACCAAACAATGACACAATTTGTATGCATGTGGTTATTTTATCAAAAGAACCTAAAACAAATCAAACACCTAGCCTAACTATAGATTGACCATTTGTTACATGTAGTTGATTTTCCAAAACTATTTGTAGTGTTAAGTTATGCTTCATCATATTATGTTTGAACATGATAGTAATTTTACCTTGTGATGTTAGAAATGTGTATCTCTTTTATTAAAAGGTGTTATGTAATAAGTTCTAATTGTCATAAAAAATGGTTCACTAGTGTCTCAAAAAATATTTATTAAAAGAACTACTATTTATTATGATGCAACTAATCTACACATACTAGAAATTTCTTTTAAATCAAAGTAAGTATTAGGCAAGTAATGGCCATCAAAATAGATCCAATTTGTTCTTTTAAAGCGAGTGTGTCAATTTACTAGCAAATTTTACATTTTATTTCTCTTTAATTTGTCATTATTAAAATCTATAGGAAAAAAGAAAAGAGAAATATTGTTAGAAAGGGAGATAAATAATATACAAGGAGAGAGAGGTGGAATAAATTCTCATAATTTTTTTGCAGAAACAATCTAATGGGGAACATGTTCATAAGTATCTATTTCAGAAACCATCTCCATGTTTTGTCAATTTATTTATCTTTGTTTATCATCTAATGTCACCCTCTTCCTCTCTTTCCATTTATCTCCCTCTTCATCTATCTATATCTTTGTCTATCTCTTATAGAAAATATTCTTGACAGTTATGAAACCAAATTCAATAACCAAAATAGGAGCTTGGGAAAGGACATGAATATCGATCAAAACATAAAGCATACAAAATTTTTTCAATATTCAATTCTAAAAATAAACATCTAATCAAATAAAAATATAACAATCATTAATGGTTATAATAATGTCTATGACATTAGTTGCAGGTGCGGCAAATACCCGCTTTGCTTCAAACAAGTTGGATGCGATAATATCTATCAATGGAAGGTGTTAGAAAACAATTTAGCTCGCTAACAACGAAAACAATATCTTAGAAAACATATTTCAATGGTTTTGGGTGGAATAGTATCTTCATTCAATGGTTTTTGGGTGGAATAGTATCTTCATTCAATGGTCCTAAAAAATAATTTAGCTTGCTGCCACTACACAGGACTGCAATGGTTTTGGGTGGAATAGTATCTTCATTCAGTACTCATAATGTGTGGCCTAATGACTATTGCTATCGATGAATAAAGACACTGCTTTTGTGTGCCTCTCATATAGTAGGAGTTGAGTCTAGATTTGGTTTGGTGGTTTTTATTTTATTTAGGTAAAAATTATTTTATTGATCAATTTCATAAGTTTGTGTTGAGTAAGCTTTTTAAGGAAAATAAAAAAAGAAGATTAATAAAATTTAGGTCAATCAAGCTTAAATGTAAAATTCAAACTGGAGAGACCATGCTCTAATATTCCATACATTAGTGTCAAAATACTATTTTATAAAATTATTAATGTTTTGAAAAATATTTATTCATTTCCACCATTGACCACTTTGTAAACGCTAGGAAAGAGGTTGCTTCACTTTATGGTTTTGTTGGAAGCATCCTTAATTCTCATTGAATTTGTTACATATAATACTTGAAGTACAAATTGACATGCCTATTCAGTAGTGTACAAAGTGAAAAAATAGGTATTTGGGGGAACATGTACAATATTCAGCACAAGCTGACTAATACTCAGAGATTATAGGACCATGTTGTGCAGTCGGAAATTTGAATAATTTAACTAATTCATTAACCCAATAAATTCATAGACCCTCTGCATCATCTAAATCGTCATGTTGAATGGATTGAGTATATAAGCTTTATTATCTAAAATTAATTTATGATGTAATAATTTTAAAATAATAATACAATGTTATATTTGAGTTTCTCTTAGTTGATCTTATATATATATGATTAATCTCACTTCTATTAAAATTAGTTTTGATTACTTTAATGGTAGTTATGCAATAGAGCTAGGCCTTTCCCCTTACTAATCTAATCAAAACATATATCTACTAGTTAATGAAAATCATAAACTTCAACATTATATATTTTGTATTCAATCTCTCTGTTTACTTTCTTCTATGTGTGCCATTCCTCGTGAAGAGAAGTGGATTAGGATGGGGTATCTAATTAGTTTAAGGTGCAGCTACCTTATTCTAAATTACTTTCAAGCATTCTATTATTTGATTTCATTTATGAGATTTTGAATGTATTTATTTATGTTTGAGAAAATTTACATAGAAAAGGAAACTTTCTAATTCATAACTCTAAATGAGAACTAGAATAGCATTAAAAATATCAATTATTCTACATAGTTTTTATAAAACATTGAGAAATACTTCACTTGCATTAATTTTATCAATAATTGGTATTTGATATCCAGTATTTTCCCTCATGGTAATACAGTGGTTGGAAATTTAATAAACTATTTTCTATACTCTTATAGCTAATATGGATTATAAATATTTATTATAATGTGATATTAGGGGACATTTCATGAATTTTTTTTTAATTTCAATATAATATCATATAATTTAAACAAAATTATTCCATCATTTATTTAATTGAAAGGATTACAAATTGTTAATCATAAGATTTTAGAGATAATTTTTAATATATTTAATTTTTAAAAGCAATGATTATAAGAGAAAAATTTAATAGCATAAATTATATGTCCGTTTTGAGTTGATCTATTATTAAAATTTAAAATATATGATATTTTTCAAAATTGTGAATTTTTTTTTATTTTGATGTGAAGAAATTATTCAATAGTGTTGAGAACATCTTATATACCCAAATTTAGGGGAATTACTTGTTCATCATTATAGATAAAAAAAATTCCTTTTATTATATGATCTACTCTAAATTTATTGGGTTTATTGTTTAATCCTAAAAAAATATTAGTTTGATGGAGCCTCATTGGTATGTAAAAAATTATGCCATCATAAGTTTGAATATTAAATTCTAACTAAAAGTATACAATATGCTCTAATATATAGGATAAACACATGCAATCTATTATAAAATTCTAAGTTAGGACTAAAATTAATATAATATAGAAAATCAATAGAATGAGGAAATTAGAAAAACAAGGGCGGTGGGAGAGGTTAAAAATGAATCTCGAATGTGAAACTATGAGATGTTATTACAATCTTTATAATTTAAAGAATAATTAATCAATATTCATTTAATTTGAACATTCATTATTACAATCTTCTAAGGTGATTACTAAGAACAACATAAAACTCTATTAAACATGTGTAACATTGTTCATTCAAATTCATAAATGAGAGGTTGAGTAAGTGAATATCCAATGTGAAACTATGCGATGTTATTACAATATTTGTCCTTCAAAGAGTAATTAATCAATATTCATTTAATTTAAACATTCATTATTACAACCTTCTAAGGTGATTACTAAGTACAACACTCTATTAAACATATGTGTAATATTATTGTTTTAAATTCATAAATAACAACAATATTGTTAGTGTCGCAAATGTGTACGAATGATAACACAAATAAAATCATAGTAAAATTAATAAATATACTATTTTTTAATAATCTAAATATATATTGAAAAATAAATATTAGAATTAGGGCTTTAAAGAATAAACATAAGTGTGCATGTATGCATCTAAACAATTTCTAGTATATTTCTATAGTGATACATCTCTAAACTAACTTCTCAACTATTTTTAACTTACAATTTTCAACCCACTAGTAAAATTTATTCTCTAAACATCTAATTTTGTAAGCTCACTCAATTTACATTGCTAATATTTTCCCTTACATGTGAAGAATAAATAAAAAATCTCAAGGGGATAAAATAATCTGAAAACTAGAAAACTAGAAAACTAGTTGAGCTATAAACTACACAACTACACAAATTGTTATTGAAGGATAAAATATGTTTGATTGTTTAATTTAAGAATATGTACATTTATACTCAAGAACTAATAATTATATTACAATTAATGTCTATAGAATATATAAGACATTGCATAAAATATTTGTACACCTAAGCCATCATTATCCAAACAATTAACGTTCTAGAAAATTTGCCAACGGGAATATTCTATGGAGAATATTTTAAATTAATACTACACTTTACGTGTAACTTGGTGAATAGAAAGAGATATTTGGGTCCCAACAACAAAAATGAATCAAGTACCCAAATAAAAAGTAGAAAGGAGAAACCCCATTGGAAAAAAATCATAACCTTTTATTCAATCTCAAAAAGAGGAAAGTTCCAACTATCAATAAATAACATGAAACATTGTAGAAATGGATCCTAGCCCATTGATATAAACTAATGATGATGGCTACTCCACTTACAAATCAAACACATAACAATAACGATAAACAAATAAATATGAGAAGGAAGAAATAATTATTTATATCTTGTATCCCAAGGAAATGAAGCTATAAAATTTAGTAAATAACATTTTGCATCTAACTAGTATAGCCATAGGCATAGCTTAGTCAGTTTAACTGGTCTATCGTAGCCTATTTTTTCTTACCGATACTACCTATCTATTTTAGCTTAACTAGTAGCAGAGGTAGATTTTTCAGTGAACCGGTATAGGATAGCAAACCGGTAATCAAGTATAGTGCATAGGTAGAACCTAAGTTGCCTAGCATAACTGGTAGTGGAGGCAGTTTTACAGTGGATAGGTTAATAGTCACCAAACCGGTTCTCAATTTCAGTGCGAGTTTTCATGAGTCCAGTAAGGATGATTGGGGAAAAAATGGATGTTGCGGTTTGGATCATATATTTTTTCGGCATTGAAATGAGTCTACGACTGTAACCACAAGAGTAATTTTGATGTATGAGGGAAATCTCGATGTATTTATTATACATACATGTATTTGGATAGTGTAGTGAAAGTTGGGGAGTGTTTTATCTTTCCTATCAGTATAACATTTGTATTTGGGCCAAGAATGGAGGTTTTCTCACTGGTTCTTTCCTCTAGGAGCCCTTGAACTAGTTTTATTAATATTATTAATATATTAGTATCTTGCCACTTTCGCCCAAAAAAAAAACATACATTCTCCATCCAAAAGGGAATTCCCATTATTATAATTTGTGAGTCAGAGAAAAAAATTGCACTAGTAGAATTATCTTTGTTTACCACACAATAAAATTCTTTATCAAGAATGTATAACTACCCTATAATGTTCTATAAATCATAATCTATTTTTTTATTGACTACTTTTATCTCCTTTTTCCCCACCTTGGGATATGTCAAAATTATACCTAAATCGGGTTTTTGTTGCCCGCTGAAGTATTTGGATCATATATTTTTTCAGCATTGAAATGAGTCTATGATTGTAACCACAATAGTAATTCTGATGTATGAGGCAAATCTCGATGTATTTATTATACATACATGTATTTGGATAGTGTAGTGGGAGTTGGGGAGTGTTTTATCTTTCTTATCAGTATGACATTTGTATTTGGGCCAAGAATGGAGGTTTTCTCACTAGTTCTTTCCTCTAGGAGTCCTTGAACCAGTTTCATTAATATTATTAATATATTAGTGGCTTCCCACTTTCGCCCCAAAAAAAAAAATACATTCTCCATCCAAAAGGTCATTACCATTATTATAATTTGTGAGTTAGAGAGAAAACTTGCACTAGTAGAATTGTCTTTGGTTACCACAAAATAAGCTTCATTATCAACAATGTATAACTACCCTATAATGTTCTAGAAATCATAATCTATTTTTTTAATGACTACTTTTAACTCCTTTTTCCCCACCTTGGGATATGTCAAAATTATACCCATATTAGGTTTCTGTTGCTCGTTGAAGTATTTTGATTTTTTTTGTTTTTATGGTGAAGTACAAATGTATAATTCATATTATTTATTAGAAATGAAATATACATTGTATAATATGTTGACTATTTATGCAACTGAGATAGGGGTGAATCAATTGATAATTAAGATCTTTTTCTCAATATCAATATTAGATCTGAAATAATTAACCGATTTACTTAAGATAGATAAAATCACAAGTACAAAATAAATAGAACACAATGAACACCAGATATATACATAGAAAACCTAATATGCCAAAAACCACAGAAAAATATTAACTCTCATATAAAACACCTATTAGGGTGACACTAGTTAAGGTAATTTTTACAAAGGTGGCTCACATCTGGTTTGACTCACTGCGAGTTTAGCTCACTACTGGTTGGGCCCACTATCTAGAGAAAGGCTTACTACTAGAGTGCTCAATACCCCGAGAGGCTCACTTCCAAACAAAGAAAAGAGAAAAGGAAATCCACCACTTTAAACAGAATTTGTAAGGACAGAACAATTCCAGTAACTCACCACAATACTCTTCACAACAACTAGATTCTTCCTTTAAGTTTTGCAAGTCTTAGGATGCAATATCACTATTTTCTCATGTATCTCTCATCACTATCATACCAAAATGTATACAATCTTCAAAAAATATCATTTTCCAAGTAGACCAAGACAAAGAACAAAAATAGGTCACCACTAAATATTTGGGTGGTGGAAAGGAATTTGAAGCGGACCCTATCATAAATGTCTACTTCAAATAGATCAACATGTTATATCCATTTCCAAACCCAATTCTAAATCATAGAAACACACGCTACATGAAAGTATTTTACACATCCACATTCTGAAGTAGAACCAGACCAACAATAGCACCAATTAATAGAAAAATGTCTTCCAAAACACTTAAACCATTGTGGAATCCAACAAGTGACCATTAACAATACATACATCCTTATTTTCACTACTTTAACAATTAAAACCATATCCAAACCATAGTCTTTCACATCAATGACATCAATAATCATAAGACTAACAATCTCCCCCTTTGTCATTGATAGAAACACACATCAACAACCATTAAAATAAAATCTCTCTCTCTCCCTCTTTGACAACAATGACAAAGGCTAGGAAGAAAATTCCCTTAGAAAATGCTATTCTCCCCCTAAGAGGAAGCACTAGTCTAGAAAGGAAATATTCATTCTAGTAGCTATAAGATATAAGAGTCCTCTAATACTATATATGTACTAACTTGAGTCTACCTTAGGATATTTATCATCTTTGATTAGCTTGCGTTTGGTAGTCATGGTGTACACACTAGTTTGGAGTTTTCCAACCCAAACTTCTTCAACAACTCCTTAACACGTTTAGTCTTTGAAATAAAGATTTCCTTTTTCTTTTGATTGACCTGTAGACCAAGAAATAAATTCTACTCTCCTACCATTGACATTTGAAATTCGTTCTGCATTTCTTCTGTAGTTTTTCTACATAAACTATCATATCCTAAAAATATTATATCATCAACATATTGTTGTCACAAAGGATTGCACCTGTGATGCTAAGTGCGGAACCAAACAATCCTGTGAAACATGAAAACACCTTCGAGCCTATGGGTTGCTCAAAGTGAAGGTGAATTGCTGGAGATCAGACCGACTTCCTATCTAGTGAATCTTCTATAAATTATTTTGATATGAAAAGGTATAGAACGATTGCATGTAATTGAAAATCTATCCTATTGGGGTGATGCACCAAATAATTCACTATTTGAAATCTATAACCATGAAACTCACATAAACCTTCCAACAAATAACCTTGAATCTCATAACTCACTTGAACATGAAGATGCATAAACATTTCCTAGAAAGGGATGAATTTAATGAATGCATTAAGGAAAACAACAGGTTTTCACAACTTCAAGTAATGAAAATCAATCAACTAACACAAACTAGAACCTGCAACTAACATGTACCTCCTTGCACCACAAATTGACTGAATGGGACAAATTAGAGGATAAAAATCACAGGAATCATCAAATCATTCATTCACCAAATAATACAAGAAGTACCAAGAAGGAAATCTTCTACTATATTACTAAAAAATAAAGAATTTGTTGTTACAAAACTCAAATGCTGCTGAGCTACAATGCCATCCTTTAGCATGAAAGGGCCTAAAATCAGTCCATAATCATGTTGAGGAAAGGAACAAAACTAGAGGGAAAAAATAAGAAGAGAGAGAATATATAGAACCCATCATGTACATCTCCTCCAAAAACCCTAATAGAAAAAATTGCATGAGAAAAAGCCTTGGGCAAATTTGCTCAAAATAGCCTAAAACACTCATCCATAACCCCACCAAAAATAGCTTCCAATGCTAAAAAAAGACCTCAACTGATGTTGCATGAAAAAGAACCCCTACTACTAAATATAGAACTTCCAATCTTGCCCAAAATAGCCCCACTGAAAAAGAAACACCTCTTTCCTAAAAATTGCATGATATCTTTGCCAAATATAGCCTCAAAAAAAGAAAACCCCACTGTGTGGAAAAAGAACTCCCTGTCCTAAAATCTACATGATGTACACTGCCAAATATAGCTACAAAAAGAAATCTCCTTTTACATATAATGCATCTAGCTCTTCACATGTCCTATCAGTGGAAGAAAACATAGTCCTTCAAGAGCATCAGGATGAGAATGACATTCCACAAGCCATGGAGGAGTAAATTTTTGGTACAAATTTCACATTTTTGGATGACCAAACTATGACACCTTTTGTACGTAGGTGGTCATTTTGTCTGCAAGTGGGCATTATTTGATATTTGGCATTGGTTTATTAAAAAAAGGATGGCCAACTTATTTTGTAACCATTTAAATCCAGTATTGAATTTATTGGCCAATTTTGGCAATGTATGTAACAAATGGTCAATTGATAGTTAGGCTAGGTGTTCGATTTGTTTTAGGTTCTTTTGATAAAATTTGTAATTGAATTCAAGCTATGATTGAAGGTTTTCTTTCTGGTTCTTTCCTTCCGGTATGCTCCTCGAACCATATTTTGTAAAATTTTATAATATCAATATATATTAGTGGTCTACTACTTTTGGTTATGTTGATATCTATGTACTAATAGTAATAATTAAATTATGAAACTACCTAGTTAAGGTCAAGAGGAATTCTAGTATGGTAGTGGATACGCTAAAAAAGAGTCACTTTTAAATAATTTTATTGTTAGTATAGATTAATACTATCAATCGCAACCCAAGTTAAAAAAAATTGAGCACAACTTTTCGTTCCTTATTGTCACTTCCTAGTAGTGTGTTTTTCTAATGCATATTTTGTGTCTTTGTTTATCTATAATAATATTGAATTCTCATTGAGACATTAAGTTTTAAGTAAAATTTATATGTTTATTTCCTTTATATTCTTGTGTTGAATCCTTAGAATTTTGTGGGTGGTGGAATTAGGTTTGTAAGTCAAATTTAAAAGCCATTAAGTACATGATCACTACATATAATGTACCTCTATATAGGTATGTTGCATCTATTGTTTATTTTGTGTATAGAAAATCTTATCACTTCAAGTATAGGATCCAACTTCCAACTATTATATTTAGGTTCTTTATGAAAAAAAAATCATTACACTTTAAGTAGAACAAGATCCAATACTTCTCACCAAAGAAATGATGGGGAACATCCTTTGTAGTCAATGAATTGATAGGGACCTCAATGGAAGTGTGTTGGATACTCCATAGCATACAATTGGTTTTCCCAAACTATGTGTAGTGTTAAGCTATGCTTCATCATATTATGTTTGAACATAATAGTAATATTATTCTGTGATGTTAGAAATGTGAATATCTTTTAATAGAAGATGTAAAGTAAATAGTTCTAATTGTCATAAAATATGGTTCATTAGTGTCTGGACAAGTATTTATTAGAAGGACTACTGTTTATTATGATATAAATAATCTACATGTATTAGAAATTGCTTTTAAATCAAAGTAACTCTTAGGCAAGCAATGACCACTAAAATAGATCCAACTTGTTCTTTTAAAGAGGGGGTGTCACTTTACTAGCAAATTTCACATTTTTTTTCTCTTTAATTTATCATTATTAAAATCTATAAGAAAAAAAATGAGAAATAGTGTTAGAGAGGGGAAAAAAATATATACCAAAAAAAAGAGGTAGAATAAATTGTGATCAAATTTTTTTTCACCAACAATCTAAAGGAGAACATGTTCATAGCATCTCACTGTTTTGTCACTTTATAGATTTATCCCCTCTTCATCTCTCTATTTCTATGTCTATCTCTTATACAAAATATTGTTGACAGTTATGAAACCATATTCAATAACCAGAATAGGAGCTTGGGAAAGGACATGAACATCGATCAAAACATAAAGCATAAAGAATTTTTTTAATATTCCATTCTTATAATAACTAGTATACCTATATTTTAAAAAATCTATGTAAAATTCGCTGAGAGATATCAAATTTTAAAATATTTAACATTCATAAAAATGAATAAATTATTTTATCTTCTATGTGACAAACGATAGCTATTCAAGAAAATACTTGCATCAATCCAAAGATTCACTATAAATATGTTATTAGAGGCATTATGCAAGAAGATCAATTGCAACAATTAATAGAATCACTATAAATATATTATTATAGGTATGTTGCAAGAAGATAAGAACAATTCAACACATGCATTATAAATCATCAAATTGATAGAAGAAAATTTATTTACAAATAACAATTTTGATGGAAACCTCGCATAATATCTCACACTAATCCTACCAAAAAAGTATTAATCAACTCAAAAGTAAAAATAAGATAGATTATTGTTATAAATTAGAATTTGCAATATATTTGAAAAATTATTCAACAAAATAAAATATGGTATATTTAAAAAAATATTTATATTAATATAAATATCATAATTGACATGTAAAAAATACTTATCAATTTTTAAATTATTTTATTTATTTATTTTATTGAATAAAATTAGATGCTTTTAATATATACAATGAATTTATGTGTTTTAAATTTAAATTTTATATTAGAGTTTATGTTAGCCTCTCCTTACTAAATGTTATGTGTTGATTTGAATTGGGAAACAATTTAAATTATAATTAGCATTATTTTCGTTTCCGCATTTACATAATAATTTAAAATTCAAAATAATTATTTTTATATTGATAGAGATTTGTTAATTTAATGTTGTGTAGGCATTAAAACTTTTGTTCACCAATCAAACACTTTCACATTTGGAGGAGAATTTGTCTTCTAGGTCAGTATGTCATTTTTTACAATAATCTATTTTATTTTATTTTGTCGAATAATTTTTAAAATATATTGTAAATTCTAATTTATAACAATAATCTATCTTATTTTTACTTTTGAATTGATTAATACTTTTTTGGTAGGAATAGTGTGAGATATTATGCGAGGTTTCCACCAAAATTGTTATATGTAAATACGTTTTCTTCTATCAATTTGATGATTTATAATGCATGTGTTGAATTGTTCTTATCTTCTTGCAACATACCTATAATAATATATTTATAGTGATTCTATTAATTGTTGCAATTGATCTTCTTGCATAACGCCTCTAATAACATATTTATAGTGAATCTTTTGATTGATGCAAGTATTTTCTTGAATAGCTCTCGTTTGTCACATAGAAGGTAAAATGATTTATTCATTTTTATGAATGTTAAATATTTTAAAATTTGATATCTCTTGGCTAATTTTACATAGATTTTTTAAAATATAGATATAGTAGTTTTAAATATATCATATATGTATAATCAATATTACACAAAAGATAAAAAAACAATATGTACAACTTTAATGAGTTATTAACACCACCAACAAAGAAAATGTAAGCTTTAAAAGATGGTAGTAATAATCTTAATGGCCAACTCCAACTAAATCCAATAAATTGTCTGTCTATATTTTCAACTACTTGTATTACTTTCATGTTATAAATTAAAATAATAATAAAAATCCAAAGAGCATCGATTAAATTGATAATCCAAATGAACGGTACCACATTTATTCCCAGATGTTTGGAACAGACTTGGGCCCTTGGATCTAATGTCTAGATACCGTCCACATCAAAATTGAATCCATTTTAATGAATAAATATTAAGACTTATTTTCCAGGAAAGATTAAAATATCGAGTGCGTGTGGTGTGGTGTGGAAAAGTATTTAGCTCCCTTTCATTTTCACTTCAAAAGATAAACATTTACCCTCTAAATCCTTTTCCACGCAACACAAGAAATGAATTTTCCTTGCGCTTGGAACAAACACTATAATTTTGACTGCCAACTTACTTTTTTTGAATGGTGCTTAGCTTGGAACAAATACTCTTATCCTAAAACATTTAATTTTGAAAAGCCTAAATACAGTTTTACGTCAGTTAAATTCAAAGCATTGCCTTAAGTGGTGCAAATATCGTGTCAAAATTATTATCAGATTCAAGTGCTACAACGAAATCTGGTAAGAGTTTTTATAAGCTTATTTTATGATTTGGTTTTTTAATTGTGAAAATATTTTGATTATGCCATGCACAAAGTTGAAAACTGGATGATAATTTTAGCAATGATGGCTATTAGAGTTAATATGGACGCATTGAAGGAGAGAGTACTCTTAAACTCATCAGAGCATTCTGTAATATCTGCTCAAGTTCTGGATAGTGTCCAAAGAATCTCTTTTTCAGGTTCAGAACAGACTGCATGCAATGCATTCTTTCAGAGAGGAGGGAAAGATAGAATCCGTTATTGTAGACGGATTAATGCATGCAATGAAAATGTAGAAGACTTAAGTGGAGAGTGCAGAGAAGCTGAAGGAAAGCCTGCAGAAGGATAGATAGTGCGCATACAATATTCGATCAAGTGCCTCAAAGAAAATCTCTCTCACACAAAATATTATGGTCGCAGGGATATATATAAAACAGATATGTTGAAATTGCTATGGAAACTTCAAAATCTACTGTAAAAGAAAAGACTGAGAAAATCAGTTTACATACCTGAAGATTTTGCACAGCGGTGCCTTGCTCTCAAGGATGCCGAATAGAATTTTTTTACAGAAATGTTGTAAGCTTTTAAAAATGCAATACCACGACTCTTTCCTTCACGTCCACTCTTCTGGCATATTAATGTGAACTCTTCTATAACGGTTCTGACAGATTTTATTCCCCTCTTTCACTGGTGCCATTGTACTCTGCCAACTCACCTTATGCCTTACTCACCGCATGCATTACTCACCTTGCATTTTTCATTTATTGTTTCTATACTACTATCACCTCTACTTTATTGGTAGACAGGCATAATCGATTTATTTTTTGTAGACAGGCATAGTCGATTTATTTTGCCTTCTGCACTGGTTATATTTAGCTTCAAGATGGTAAATGGAATTCTTCCACTACCATGTGGTTGCGGTTGTTTTGATATCTTATGTGTAACGTTTCTACCCATTCTTCCGCCAGCATCACTATACTGCCACATCAGCATGTCAATTTTTTTTTAAAAAGCATTTTTGTTTACGGACAACTTGAATCCCATTGTAAATTGCCTCTCGGCAAAAATATCTAATCAAATAAAAATATAACAATCATTAATGGTTATAATAATGTCAGTCAATGACATTATTTGCCGGTGCGGCAGATACCCGCTTTGCTTCAAACGAGTTGGATGCGATAATATCTATCAATGGAAGGTGCTAAAATATAATTTAGCTCGCTAACAACGAAAACAATATCTTTAAAAACATATTTTAGAGTCAAAGGTACATAGTTTCAAACGACAGCCTTGGAAACGAAGAACGACCCATACTAAGCAACAAGTCATCGAATTTCTTTCTGGTGCGGCAAATATCCTACTCTTCCTCTATATAATATACAATCCACAATTTCTTCTCCACCACATCTAAACATTTGATCTCTCAACTACATTGTTCTCTAACGTTATGGACAAAATTAATGTTTCGAAGTTTATGGGAGTATTGCTTGTATGGCTTTTGATTTTAAAGCCTTGTGTGGGTAGCTCTTTTATGGCGTTGCAAGGGCCTGGGTGTAAACTCCCGGCTAATTTTTCCATATTCTGTGGTTATTGTTTTTCCATACCCACATCCTACCGCGGAGGATATCTTTTTCGATACGATGCCGGACAGCCTGCGTATCTTTATAATTCTGATAAATGCGAGGGTACAGCAGATACTGAGCTTGCTGCCACTGCACGGGACTGCAATGGTTTTGGGTGGAACAGTATCTTCATTCAGTGCTCATAATGTGTGGCATAACAACTATTGCTATCCATGAATAAAGACACTGCTTTTGTGTGCCTCTCGTATAGCAGGAGTTGAGTCTGGATTTTAATCTGGTCATTACGATGGAGAGCTATTTCTACAGTTAAATTTAGTAAGGTTTGTTAAATTTAGTAAGGTTTGTATTTGGTCTTTACGATGGAGAGCTATTCCTACAGTTAAATCTAGTAGGATGTGCATCTGGTCATTAAATTGATCGATAGGGTATTTTATATTAAAGCAGTGGAGTTTGTAATCGACCTTTCATATCCTATGTATGCACCCATTATAATTTCTGTTTTGAGTGTTGAGTTTTTGGGGGAGCAGTTGGTTTTTTGTTTTGCTATTTTGATGTTTTGGTTTAACATTCATTATACAATGTATTCAGTTGGTCATGATAGATCGACTTTGGATTGACTTTTCTGTGACCTTTGTTGCTAATTATGCATCTTTTTATTGATAACTTTTAAACTTATAGTTTAATATTAATCTTTTCGGTTAGAGCAAAAAAATAGAATTGATTTTTTATTTCTGAGATTGTATATTCAAATTTTAAAAGAGAATTTGTCAAAAAATATTAATACTTAAAAAAACTATTTATTTAACTAAAGAATTTTTAATTCAATTTTTTAAAATAACAATATTTAAATAATAATTTGTATTGGTTTCATATTGGTCATATTTTTATTTTATTTAGGTAAAAATTATTTTATTGATCAATTTCATAAGTTTGTATTGAGTAAGTTTTTAAGGAAAATAAAAAAATAAGATTAATAAAACTTAGGTCTATCAAGCTTAAATGTAAAATTCAAATTGGAGAGACCATGCTTTAATATTCCATATATTGGTGTCAAAATATTATTTTATAGAACTATTAATGTTTTGAAAAATATGTATTCATTTCCACCATTGACCACTCTTTAACACTAGGAAATAGTTTGCTTCACTTTATGGAATTATTGCAAGCATCGTTAATTCTCATTGAACTTGTTACTTATAATATAATGCAGCCAAGGAGGCACTTGAAGTACAAATTGACATGACCTATTCATTAGTATACAAAGTGAAAAAATAGGTATTAGCGGAATGTGTATACTATTCAACACAAGTTTACTAATACTAGGAGATTATCCTCAGCTAGTGCCTTCTATTTTGTTTATGCTCTGTGGTTCCTTTTTGTTTTACTATCCGCTACTATTTAGACTTGATTTTTACTGAACTCGGGGCAGGCCCGTGGTGGTGCCTGTTGTTCCTTTTATGCTGATGAGGCTCTGCCTCTGTATTTCTGCTCTCTCTATCTTTAATATAAAATACTAGGAGATTATAGGACCATATTGTAAAGTCAAAAATTTCAATAATTTAATAAATTCATAGACCCTCTACATCATCTAAATGCTCATGTTGGATGGGTGAAGTATATAAGCTTTATTATCTAAAATTAATTTATGATGTTATAATTTTAAAATAATAATACAATGTTATATATGAATTCTTCTTAATTGTTCATATATATATATATATATATATAAAATCAAAATATATATCTATTTAATGAAAACCATAAACTTAGCATTATATATTTTATATTCAGTCTCTTTTTACTTTCTTCTATGTGTGCCATTCCTCGTGAAGAGAAGTGAATTAGGATCGGGTATCTAATTAGTTTAACGTGTAGCTACCTTATCCTAAATTACTTGCAAGCATTCTATTATTTGATTTCATTTATAAGATTTTGAATGTATTCATTTATGTTTGAGAAAATTTACAAATGGAACTTTCTAATTCATATCCATAAATGAGAACTAGAATAGAATTAAAAATATCAATTATTCTAAATGGTTTTTCTAAAACATTGAGAAATACTTCACTTCATTTTCATTAATTTTATGGAATCCTTATCTAAGATTAGAGTTAATATATTCAAAGAGTGGAAGAAATATTGGTATTTGAATATTTTCCCTCATGCTAATACTTTGGTTGCAAATTTAATAAACTATTTTCTATACTCTTCTAACTAATATGGATTATAAATAGAAAAATAGGTGGAAGTATAGATCCATTGTAAATACTAAATCCTCTTGAAATAGAGAAAATGATAACGGTGGAAGGATAATTCAATTTAAAAAAGATATAAAAAAGAAACATGTACACTAATGATATGAGGATAGTAGAAAACATTATAATGTGATATTAGGGGACATTTCATGAAATTTTTTTAATTTCAATATAATATCATATAATTTAAATAATATTATTTAAACAATTGTATAATACAAAGGATTATAAATTGTTAATCATAGGAGTTTTGAAATGATTTTTAATATATTTAATTTTTAACAACAATGATTATAAGAGAAAAATTTAATAGCATATATCATATGTTAGTTTTGAGTTGATATATTATTCAAATTTAAAATATATGATATTTTTCAAAATTGTGAAATTTTTTTATTTCAATGTAAAGAAATTATTCAATAGTGTTGAGAACATCTTATATACCCAAATTTAGGAGAATTACTTGTACATCGTTATAGATAAAAAAAAACTTCCTTTTAATATATGATCTACTCTAAATTTATTGGGTTTATTGTTTAATCCCAAAAAAATATTAGTTTGACGGAGCCTTATTGGTATGTACAAAATTATGGCATCATAAGTGAATGTTAAATTCTATTAAAATGTATAGAATATCCTCTAATATTTAGGTTAAACACATGCAATCTATTATAGCATTTTAAGTTAGGATTAAAATTAATATAATATAGAAATTTAATAGAATGGGGAAATTTGAAGAACAAGGGTGGTGGGAGAGGTTAAATGAATCTCGAATTTGAAACTCTGAGATGCTATTAAAATCTTTGTACTTCAAAGAATAATTAATCAATATTCATTTAATTTGGACATTCATTATTACAATCTTCTAAGTTGATTACTAAGTAGACCATAAAACTCTATTAAACATGTTTAATATTGTTCATTCAAATTCATAAATGAGAGGTTGAGTAAGTGAATTTTCAATGAGAAACTATGTGATGTTATTACAATCAAAGAATAATTAATCAATATTCACTTAATTTGAACATTCATTATTACAACTTTCTAAGGTGATTACTAAATATAACATAAAACTCTATTAAACATATGTGTAATATTACTCTTTTTAATTCATAAATAACAACAATATTATTAGTACAACAAATGTGTACCAATGATAAACACAAATAAAATCAGAATAAAATTCATAAATATAAGATTTTTTAATAATCTAAATATATATTGAAAAATAAATATTAAAACCATGGCTTTAAAGAATAACCATAAGTGTGCATGTATCCATCTAAACAATTTCTAGTATATTTCTATAGTGAAACTTCTCTAAACTAACTTCTAAACTATTTTTAACTTACAATTTTCAACCCGCTAGTAAAATTTATTATCTAAACATCTAATTTTGTAAGTTCACTCAATTTACACTACTAGTATTTTTACTTACATGTGAAGAATAAAAAAAAAATCAGGGGATAAAATAGTGTGAAAACTAGAAAACTAGTTGAGCTATAAACTACACAATTGGATAAATTGTTATTCAAGGATAAAATATGTTTGATTGTTTAATTCAAGAATATGTACATTTATACTCAACAACTACTAACTATAATTATAATTAATATCTATAGAATATGTAAGAGATTGCATAAAATATTTATACACCTAAGCCATCATTATCCAAACATTTAATCTTCGAGAAAATTTGCCTAGAGAAATATTCCATGAAGAATATTTTATACTAATACTACACTTTTAGTGTAGCTTGGTGAATAGAAATACATATTTGGGTCCCAACAACAAGGATGGATCAAGTACCCAAATAAAAAGTAGAAAGGAGAAACCCCATTAGGAAAAAAATAATAACCTTTTATTCAATCTCAAAAAGAGGAAAGTTCCAACTATCAGTAAATAACATAAAATATTGTAGAAATGGATCCTAGCTGATTGATGTAAACTAATGATGAACGATACTCCACTGAAAAAAATCAAACACACAATAATAACAACAAACAAATAAATATAAAAAGGAAGAAATAATTATTTCTATCTCTTATCCCAAGGAAATGAAGCTATAACAATTAGTAAATAACATTCTGCATCAAAAAGGGCTTTTCCATTATTATAATTTGTGAGCCAGAGAAAAAACTTGCACTAGTAGAATTGTCTTTGGTTACCACATAATAAGCTTCTTTATCAAGAATGCATAAATATCCTATAATGTTCTAGAAATTATAATCTATTTTTTTATTGACTACTTTTATCTCCTTTTTCCCTGCCTTGGGATATGTCAAAATTATACCCAAATCAGGCTTTTTTTTTTTTATATTCACTATCGTGGAATCTGGAGGTGTCCTTGCCGAAGCAAGAGTAATCCCCCAGTGTGTCCAACCCACTCACAAGGTAGCAACACACACAGAGTTAACACAGCCGGGGACTCGAACTCAAGACCATGGGGAGCATACCCACGCCTTAAGTTGCGATCCACGACCGGGTGAGCTAGGGCCGAAGCCCCAAATCAGGCTTTTGTTGCCCGTTATAGTATTTTTATTTTGTTTTGTTTTTATGGTGAAGTACAAATGCATAATTCATATTATTGAGTAGAAATAAAATATACATAGTATAAAATGTAGACTATTTAGGCAGCTGAGATGGAGGTGAATCAATTGATAATTAAAAACTTCTTCTTAATATTAATATTGGATCTGAAATCCTTAACAAATTTACTTAAGATAGATGAAAGCACAAGTACAAAACAAATAGAACACAATGAACACTAGATATATATGTGGAAAACCTAATGTGGAAAAAACCATGAAAAATATTAACTCTCATATAAAACACCTATTAGGGTGACACCGGTTAAGGTGATTTTTGCAAAGGTGGCTTACAACCAGTTTGGCTCACTGCCAGTTTAGCTAACTACTAGCTAGGCTCACTGCCCAGAGAAATGCTTACTACTAGAGGGCTCCATACGCAGAGAGGATCACTTCCAAAAGAGGAAAAGAGAAAAGGAAATCCACCACTTTAAACACAATTTGTAAGGATAGAACAACTTCTAGTAACTAATCACAACACTCTTCACAACAACTAGATTCTTCCTTTAACTTTCATAAGTCTTTGGATGCAATATCAATATTGCCTCATGTATTGCTCATCACTATCACAACAAAATGTATACCATCTTCGAAAAATATCATTATCCAAGCCGACCAAGACAAAGACCGAAACTAGGTCACCACTAAACATTTTGGTGGTGGAAACAAATTTGAAGCAGAACCTATCATAACAATCTACTTCAAATAGATCAACATGTTACATCCATTTCCAAAGCCAAATCCAAATCAAAAAAACACACGCTACATGAAAGTCTTTTACAAATCCTCATTCTGAAGTAGAACCAAACCAATAATAGCACTAAGTAATAGAAAAACATCTTCCAAAACACTTAAACCTCTGGGGAATCCAACAATTGACCATCAGCAATACATACATCCTTATTTTCACTACTTGCATAATTCAAACCATATCCAAACCATAGTCTTTCACATCAATGACATCAATAGAGATGAGAGTGAGAGTGGCCCACAGTTGGGAAGCATGCAAAGCAAGCAAATATAAGGTCTTCACTTCTAATAGCCCTCTAAGCATGAAACATTAATTTCATGCTAAGTTGTAAAGTCATAATAATGTGGAGTTGCCTTTTGCTTCAGACCCTTCATGTCCAATGTTTTACTATAAAGTGGTTTCGTGTCTTCGTTTAATTTATGCAGCTTCTAATATGATAGCATCACAAATATTGTTTTATAAATATGATAGTGAATCTAATATGTTTGAGTGGAATAGTTATATAAAAATATGGGTATCCATGTGTTAGTAAATAGCGGATTCATTGCCATATATTTGTAGGCACAAAAATGATTTCTAACTGGCATTCCATGTTCTATACCTGAACTCACACACAAGGCAATGATAACAGAAAGAATATGTGGCAGATTACGATTCTGTCGTGATCATTGGAACGTATATCGCTTTATGATGAACATAAAAGATAGAAATATGCCATTACACTCTATCCTTAAGGAACGCTTTATACATAAATATATTCTTGTCCAAGTAAAGATTAATTTTAGAACAAGATGTTTTATAGCTGCAAGCAACAGTTTGATATATCAAATGAGACTTACTGCCAACCATATTTTAAGGACGTATATTATCATTTACTCATGTTGCTTGAGCATCTCGATACTCTCTCTGCATCCCGTGACTCCTACACAAAAATCTTTCTTTTCTTTTCCATGAAAATTTATTCTCGTGGAGTGAAATATTGTTAGTATTACATGAACACACCGCATTTGTTGATCCATAAATAAATATCCCCATCTTTTTAATACGATATTTGACTATTTTTATCTACGAACTGGTTAAATCCTTGAAAACAAGAGTTAAACTAGATCCAAAAAGTTATTTTCACAAGTATGTATTTCTAAAATATGGTTATACTGTTTTAGAATGAAGTGTTCATAAATTATCATGTATCATTGCCATGGCAGCTAATCATATTTATATATCTGAAGATATAAATTGATGAATACTGGCTTTTTCTTCTCCCAATCATAATGGCATCATGGAGCCTCATAAGCTCTAGCCATACCCCCAAGCAAGAAGATTAATTTAGATCTAATATAGTGGGGTCTCACACATTCCACAAATTTACTCTCATCAACTAAAACCCCTACATAACTCCAATAATTTTCTTCACATAAACACTACATACTAGACTTTGCAACTACATCTCAAACTTGTAACAATAAAAAAATGGATTTGAAGAAATGGAGAATTTATCTCTCTAAACTGATGCATTTTGTCCTTCATTTCTCTAAGGATGGACTCCTTCGTTCCCTTCAATCTATCTTCTTTTTTCAAAATCCTGCGACAGTTCTCCAAAATGTAGAAGTGGTTAACAACCCATTCTCCCTTCACAAACTCGATATAAGAGAGATTAACTTGGAAGACTTGGATTTGAATTTGACACATGTCACATTACCATCCTCTCCTTCATGAGGTCTTTTTTTTATTTAAAGGGGGACAAATATTAGGACACCCCATTCCCCCAAGTCTTTCCTCATAAATAAGGTATTGTGGGTGGGATTGGTACCCTCAGCTCATCTATCTTTCAAATTCGTCACTCATCTTAATGAGGACTTTTGGAGAGTAGAATAAAGTCATAGGGCCTTTGTTGCATGACTGATAGGCCCCCACCTCAAGGGTGTAGATCCTAGGGGTCTATTTTTGTAATTTAAACATGGAAATTGACTCGAAAATTCACATGAATGACCTACAATGACAAAACTCACAAACACATACATATAGAAAATCAAATATCATTTTCTTCTAAGTTTAAAGATGACTAAACTGAAACTTCTCATAAAGGAAATATTTTTGCAACAAGTGTTACTCTCTTCTCCCATAGTTCTCATTGCCTTCCTACACATAACCAACATATTCATGAGCAAAGTTAAATCAAAATATTAGGTCATATTATTTTCTCTAATTTTTCATCATATTTACTAGGTAATACCAAACACATTTCTATAAAATCATCTCATTTACAACCTCCTAATCTATCTAGCCATCTATAAAAGCAAATCATGTAACAATTTAACATTGTATTATCTATGTGTGAGGTTGGGTGTTAGATCCCTAAATATCTTAATTAGGGATGTAAGAAATAATATTAATATAAACGCTAAATACGTTGATGGTACCTTATTTATAAGGTTAATCTAAATTAAAATATTTTAATTTATTTAAAAGATGTAAAAGCAAAAATAAGTTTAAATATTATATTTAGTTATAAACTTGAATGCTATATTTAATTATAAAATCAATTAAAATTATATTAAATTACGAAAATAATATTAAATAATTGACAGATTAATAAGAAAACATAAAATAAAATATTTATATTAATAACAAGATAATATAAACATAAATATAAATATAAATCTATTTAATAAAACTTAAAATTGATGTATATTATTAAATACATGTTTAAGAAATATATTTTGTTTTAATATTATTTTTTAGATAAGTTATAATTTATTATTTGACATTTGATATTTTTTTTAATTTTTTTTAATTTTCTAATTTTTAATATAATTATTAATTTTTTTATGTATATGAAAATACCTTTAATAAATATATATATAAATAACATCAATAAATATTTTAAAAAGTATATTTCATTTTGATATTATTTCTTGAAAAACAAGCTTTAATTTTTTATTTGTCATTTGATATTTGTTAACTCTGTTTCATATATATACATATATATATATATATATATATATATAACACTTTTTAATATAATAATAATTATTATTTTTAAATGTATGTGAAATCATAAATTAATTTGAATCAATTCTCTTTACATCTTTAAATCTATTTATAATTTTTTGTACAAAAAATAATAACTATATACATAAAATAAGGAACAATTATTAAATCCATTTATAATTTCTTGGACAATAAAATAATAACTATATACATAAAATAAGGAAAAAATATATGTTAAAGAAAAACCTAAAAACTAATAATGAAAATAATAAATTAAGTGTTGTTTTTAAAATATATATTCTTTAAAGAAAAGGAGGAATTTTTATAAAAAAGATGATATTTACAATATTAGCATAATAATATATTAGATTAGATTAGATTATTAACTTGATCTTATTAATATAAAATATATACTTATTAATTATATAATTTTATATTTTAGAAATTAATATTTTATGTATTCAATGAGCTTGATTTACGAAAGATTTATGGTGATGTTTTTATGTACACGATGTCTGAGGTGCTTACCTCTCACTCTGGGACATCTATTGACGTTAATTATTATTATTAAAAAATATTTTATATTAATTAGATGATAATATGTTTAAATGTATTATTTTCCACTCTAACTAAAACACAATATATAATTATGAATATAACTATATTATTATTTTAAAAAAGGAATTTATGTTATATTACATGTATAAAATATGTTTTCATGTTTGTATGTGGTGAAATTTCTTTCTTTTGTTGATTTAAAACACAAAAAACAATGTAGATGTTAGGATTTTTTAAAAATTCTATGAACCTAAATAATATCGTGTCTAATATAACTTATATTATTATTATATCTTATATTTAGTATAATGCAAATTCATTTTAAAAAATATATTATCATTATATATCAAATTTAATAATAATTCTTCCTCTCCTTCTCTATATATTAAGCTCCCTCCCCTTATTTCTCTTACCCCCTCTACTCATCTCTTTCTTATCTCCCTACTCTCTCTTTATCTTGAAGGAGTGATCGACTCCACTCCACAATATGCAACAGCTATGCATCTTCACATGAGATAAATATATTACATCAGATATGTTGAATGTATTGAGATACATTGAGATGAGAAAGACATACAATAAGCTCTTCTTATATAGTCAAGAGCGAGTAGAAAGAGTGGACAACATTGAGAGATGTGTATCAACCTAGAGGAAGTTGAGTTCAAGTGGAACTCAACAATATCTGGACCCAGACGGTAGAGTCCAAATACGACTCAACAATATCCATCTACCCTTTTCATATTTTAGCCTAAGTTAAACTTAAGTAAATAGTAAAAAGTAAAAACTATTTACTGCAACACCCTCCACTTAAGTATAACTTAGGACGAAGATTATGATGCAAGATTAGTCTCAAGCTACTAGGCCATTTTAGGTACTCATATACAATGTGAATACAATGTCTCAAAAATTAATAAAAAGGAGAAAACCTTGTGGGACAAAACTCCTATCCAAAAGAGAGAAAAATAAAACAAGATGCATGAATGGAGGACTCAATCATACCCCCTAAGGACTGCATACATCATGTATATACAATCAAATATCCTCCCATAGGAAGGAAGAAAGGAGACAACATAGCCCCCCCATAATTAAGTTTCTCCCCAAAAAATGGCAAGTGCTTGATGAAAAAATATAGTCCAATGTCTACAAACAACATTTCTCCCCTTGGGAAGGAGAAAAATTAAATACAAATGTGGAAATGCTTCCCATTCTAGATAGGAATTGGTAGGAAGCTAGATCCAAATGTATGATATTGTTGCCTTTGAAATCTTCTCACATGTCACCAAGACCTTGGAAGATGATGCCATGCACCAATCAAGTACACGCCCAACCATAATAGTAGGCGACAAGCAAAGAATCACTAGAAACTCATCTTGAGCAAGATCCAGAGATGAAGATGATGTGACAACGGTTACATCACAACTATCATAAAATATGAGAGATAAACCCTCAAACGTGTCTTCCAAATTTGAAATGTGAGATTCCACAAACAAAGTACCAATATTTGGCAAGTAGGAATCCCATAATCCTACCAAGCAGGAATAATGGAAGTCTTAAGTGAAATCTAATCAACTATCTCAGACAAAGAATCAGGAACCTTTGAAGTGTCTACAACCTCCAAAGGAACAAGAGCATGGGTTATCGCTTTTGAAGAATGAAGAGGTACATAAGAACTGAAAAGGAGAGCATCGAGAGATGGTGGATCATCATGATCGCCATATACCTCTTGAATGTGAGTCCAAAGAGCATGTGGGCACTCAAAATGAATAAGTGACTCCAAAATATCATACTCGATATTCTCAAAAATGACGATAAAATCTTGAGCCCTAAAACCTTTCAAGATACTATGCTCACAAGGTGTGCTTGGATGAGGAACTTGATTATACAATTAAGACAATAAATGAAGCTCACTCAGATGAGTGATTATAAAATTGCTCCACTGCCTCTCCAGAGTAAATGAAAAACCCATTATGACTATTATTCTTCAATACATGCCGAGATATGCGATCACAAATAAAACATAACTTCCATAAAATAAAAATAGCCTATAAGATTAAAACGGCAACAAGAATCTGAATTGCTGCAAAATAAGAGTAGTTGAGCTTGGATACGAAGAAACCACACATAATACGAAAGGCTCCACCCAACATTAAGTGAGCATAAAGCAAGCCGATGTGACTGACTGACTGCCCGCACTAATCATGAGCTGATCAATTCACACGAGCCCACACAGGAATGAATATGGTCTACGATATGAACCAATGCGTTGTCCTCTTGCACTAAAAACATGGCTTCAAACAGGAAGTGCACCACGAGCCAAGTCATCATCGCCAATCATGATGCACACAAAGCAGCACAACGTATCAACAATCCACGATGAGCCATTGAAGCCACGGACTTCAGCTACCAAATTATATAAAATCCACGCGATGAAATTTTAGACACCATGACTGTTTGAGCTGGCAGATAGACATTGACCAAAGTAATGAATGCACCAACTCTTAGAGGAACAAGGCCCACTAAGATATAAGTGAGATTCCAAGTAGATATCAGCCGGAATAAACTTCACGTTCTGTGGATTGTGTGAACCGCTGGTCAAAGAGATTGCAACTCACCGGTTGACCAAATAAATCAGTGATGAGCTCTCCAACTGAAACGATTTGTAGAAGATTAGATTCTCTGGTCAGTAGAGTGCATACGTGGGCCAAGGCAGTTTAATGCCAGTCAAACATAATGAAACTCCGCCATAAAAGCTCAGCAAACGACCACTGCACAGGTACACAATAGTATACAGAAGCAAAACGTAAGCTTGCACCAAACACCTTAGGCGCATCATAACGCCCAATCAGGAGAAAAATAAGAATTTCAATGCCGAACAAATAAACTCTACTGTAGGCCTAGGTAGGTCAGATAAGATGCTGATCAAACTTACAAATAGGCCGATATGGGCACAAAGTGAAGAGCTCTATCAAATGCAAATAAATCACATTACTACGAGACTAGTAACACCGAGAATGTTATTCCGTGTAGATTTAAATGACACTGTGTGCCAATATAGACATAGACTTGATCCAAAGCAATAATGGCTTGGGTAATGGATTCCTATCACAATGGAAAACACAATTAATGATAGAATGCCAAAATGCGGGCCACCATATACACAAGCATTGCAAAAGACATGAATTTTGGCCACTATGAATGCGTACTGACCGCTATTGAGAAAAAACAATGGCCAAGAACTTTTAACGCCTGTAACAAATAAAAAATGTATAGCTCAGCTTCCTCAGTAAACCTCGCAACTCGAAAATGCGCTCCGAAGCATATTGTCGTGGGCCCTTCTAACGTTCTAACTGCCTTGCACCAAAAACCAACTGGCTCGATTTGGAGAAAGTTGGCCAATCATTATGCAAGTCGTGACCAAACATAGGCTGGGCGAAGAAACAAATACTCTATGATATCACCAAACTAGTAGCATGAAGAACTGACTATGAAATGATAATGATCTGCAGATATGATGAATATAGGCTAATGAGAAATAGGCAAATCCTGGGGCTAAGCTTGAGTCACGAATCTCAGATGGTGAATATGAGCTTAGACACGCTTGTGTAGAATATGAGAGCTCAACGTATCTTGAAAGTGCATGTCAAGCATACAACATGGAGCAGAGATCAAGGCAAAATAAGGGCCCTGCGCAGTCACCAAGGATTCGACCTATATCAATAAGATCACATATTAAATCTAATATATATTAATTTCCTTCAAATAAATTGAATTAATATAGGATCAGATATATGGGAAATCTTCATATGTATGGTCATAAGGTGCCCTGATTGAACTAATGGTACTGCTATAGAAAATACTTAAATCTCCATTTGATAATGCATTTATGCTCATCAAGCGAATCTACTTTGAGTTAGTTTGGTTGTCTCTTTGTCTTCAAAGAGTATCTTCGTTTTTGTTTGTCTCACATGTAATAAATTCACTCATTAGAACTAAAATAATATTTAAATCATGTACCATCAATAAAAAAATTATAATCACATTACGAAAATAGATTTATATTTTTTTTAAATTTTACAATACCAAACATTGCAACACAAGCCCACAATATAAACTACAAACAATAATGCCTTCCATACATAAGACTTGCACAAACAAATGCTATATTACTCAAAAGAAAGAATACAAAATTACAAGATAAATTACAACTGTACAATGAGGGGCTTAGAGAGAAAACACAAAGATAAATTTAGGAAAACTAAAGTGCAAGCATGATGAGGTAAATAAGAACTAGATGTATAACATCTAAACTAGTTGCACAGCTGAAATAAACAATCTTAAGTGAACTTAAGGAAACAAACACAAATGGTTGTAAGAAAATAACCAATAGCGAAATAGGCTCTAACAAACTTATCCTTGCACTCTCTTCCATATTTTGAACAAATAATTTAATCAAATGATAGTGAATGGATGTATTCTTAATTCCTCTTGATTATATGTTAGACCGAATATAGTTCCATGTTCCTTCAAATATATTAAATAGTAGCCACAATTAAAAATATTGGTTGGTGTTAGACATAAAAATATTGGTTTCCAAGAAAACTGTAATTTTTCTCATGTATATTAAGTTCCCTTATTGCTATAAATATATGGCAAGTTATATTTTAAGATTCATTGTTACATGCATGTGTTTCTATCTTAATTTGAATGGATTTAAGTTATTTACTCCATGCAGTAGATGCATACTATCACTTAGTTGTTATTTAAATCAAACAGTTTAAGTTTTTAGATTAAAGGAAGCATTGCATTGCCCCTTCA
Organism: Cryptomeria japonica; assembly: GCF_030272615.1. Taxonomy (NCBI): domain Eukaryota; kingdom Viridiplantae; phylum Streptophyta; class Pinopsida; order Cupressales; family Cupressaceae; genus Cryptomeria; species Cryptomeria japonica. The sequence goes on from NC_081409.1 coordinate 694,352,576, forward strand.
AGTACTTATCGTACATGCACTAGTGCCACCTTAGGGGCTTTTGTCATTTATTGAGATTAATAGATTGCAAGCTATTTAGACCAATAGTAGCAATACAGTGGTTTATAAGGACACTTTATGTCCATCTTATTGATATTAGAGTGTATTTAAGAAAACAATTATGGTACACATGCTTACTCATTTGAGACCATATGTGTTAATCTTAATAATAACTATTATGTAATGTTTCAATTTATGATTATCATTAAACATTTTACTTCTCATGTGCTTTGAGTCTTTTGCATCCAATGTGTAATTTGAAGCTCTCGAATTTTTTTCCCATTATGATTAAGTATCTTGTGGTGAGTCATCATTATGAAAATTAGTAAAGCATATAAAATAAATTTATCTCCCTACATGATTAATATTAAGATTATTTTCGCCAACAACCAATCACAATATTCCTATAAGGGGCATACATTTATTTCTCCTCCACTATTCCTATACAACATATTGAATATATTTATTAGAGAAATCATAAACTAATTTATTCCCTTCCCTATGTGCATGTTTATTTTTCTAATGCGGTGAAAAAGTGAGAAGCTTCTTGTTGTCTTTGATGAGGTCTCTTTTTCTGTAATGGAGATGTACAAAAGAGTTTAAGAGATAGAAAACCATCACAAAATCACCTTCACTAAATTTACTTATTGGATGACATATTTTTTTATATATTTTATTCCTCACCACAAATCATAGGCCTTAGATTCAATATTAATAATCAATTACATTTTGTTTTTATATCCTTTGATCATTTGTTTGTTTGTTAATCTCATATTATACACCCGACAACCGATACTCCTTGATTTAACATACTACATGCATCAGAGTTTGAGTTGACCCAATCATTTTCTTGTTTCGTCCATTTTAGATTTTGCTTAGGAGTCTCTTAGTGGTTTTAATAATTTTCATTTGGTAGGTGATCCCCCAATTCGATCTCACTAATAGTTTAAGATTAGTAGGAAGGTAGAAAAGCTTCTTGATATGTTAAATAATTTTTATATTATCTAATCTTGGCATTTATGATAGGGTGAACCCACAATAGTGGGTTACACTTTTTTGGACAAAGAAATTGCAGTCATTTATCCAAAACATAATTTTAACCACTTTCGATCAAATGCCATGCTCGATTGGACCAAAAAAATGATTCCATCAAACATATTATTTTAAATACATTAGATAAAATATAAATTTACTAAAAAGGGGGTTCGATCAAATCTAGGTTCGATCAAACCCCTTTTTTTAATGGTTTTTTACAAGGAACATGGCCATTTAAAAACATTTTTTCTCAAAGTCGTTCAACATAAAATGGGTTTTATTGAATGCCATGGAGCTCTATAGAACACCTTTTTATAGAACATATTATCTATGGAACTCACTTGCTAGAGACCTCCCCCCCAAACTCTCCCAATTTCTACAAATTTTTGGCCTTCGAAACTCAAACTAGAGGCTCAAACGGATGAATTTTGACCAAAAAAAATGCATGATAGTATTAATCGAAGAAAAAATTTCAATTATTATTATGTTAATGTATATTGAGTTTACTAAGTTTTTTTTAAGGTTGATTGAACATAGGTTTCACACCAAACATCAAATTTTGAGTTCAACACTTAAGGAAACATAGTGAACAAGTGAAAAAACAAATTAAAACATATTTACGCACTAGGTATTGAAGTCCTCTTTCCAACAAAAAAATAATTTGATTTTCATTACATATACAACAAGTTATGTGCGACCAAATGGACATATGTAAAAATTAGAGTTAACTCGACTTCAAAATTTAATTAAATATGAAATATTGAAGATAATGTTAAAAAATCAATTGAAGAAACTATATATGGAGTTTAAAAAACTAAATTCAAAATAATCATGTTCATATCTATTATAGATAAAAAATTTTGCTTGATCAAGTGAGTATCACTCTTTAAAAATGTTGTTTTTTTGTAAAAAACTAGTTTTTGAGGGAGATAGAAAAGTGGAAGCAAATTGATTCCAAAAATTTTCAAAAAAATATTTTAAGAATCTATACACAAAATGACAAAAATAATTAGTTCACAACATCAACAAATTCCTTAAGGTTTAAGAGTAATAGGTGTCCAAATCTGAAGTTTTTAAAAAAAATGAAAATTGTAAAGTAAAAGTTGGAAAAAATGTGTAACCCACTATTGTAGGTTCACCGCTCACAAAAACCCATTCCAATTGCATTAGAATAAAGAAAATAAAATTCTAATAAATCTCTCTCTTTTCACACCATAATCCAAGCCTCTCAATTTCTAGCAAAACCACCATTCATTAGCAGCCCATCCTTTCGAAGAAATATCTCCATAAGAAAATATCCCCAATATAAAAACAATCAAAAAACATAAAACTTCTTATCCATCTCATGAAACAACCAAATCCAAACTTCTAAAAAGATTAATTAAAATCGATTAAACCTTAACACACACTCAACTAATCAACATTCAAGGAAAAACATCACATAAAATGATCATCCAAAGTTAAATTTGTGGGATTAGGGTTTCCCACCAAATGAAAATTCAAACACCAAAAATATAATTACAAATATATATTCACTTTGTTAAAAATAGCCACAATAAAATATGCATCCTAAAGCATTAATAAAAAGGAAACTAATAATACACTATGCACATAACACAAGCACCTATAATATATATGTATATATTATATTAATGTAGATGACTTGAAATTGTTGAAAGAGGTATTGCTGGTTCTTAGATATTGTGTTGTGATTTTTTTATATAGGTGGATTGATCTGCTTGATCATGGATTTCATCTGGGCTTCTTCTCTCATCAAAACTTTTTCAATTTGTGTTTTCTCTGTAAGACCCAAGGTAGGGTTTTGAGACCCAAACACAAGAGAATGATTATATTCTTGTTTTAATAAGAAAATAATGCTGTTTTAAATATTTTTTATATTAATTAAAATTTATTTTAGTTTCTAGGCATTTATTGTGTAAGAGGGCTCTGAATGCATTCTCATTCTTTGAGTTTTAGAGGCTATTTTTTAAGAAAACTGTGTTGTTTTCAATGATCTTCAAGTATAGTTATTTTAAATTATTATTGATTAGGATTTTGATGATATATTTAATAATTATTCATCTATAAATATTTTTACAATATTATTTACATTTTTTTATTTCCATTGGTTATCAAAATAGAATCAATTTGCGGTGATTTGGGTGAATCCAGTAGTGTAGTTTTTTCATAGTTTTGTGGGTTGGGTAGAGATTTTGGAAATAAAATATCTATCATTTTATGTTGTGTCAAGTCATGTTTAATACCTTATAATTTTCTATTAAATATCAAAAAATATTTGTCCATGATGTCCTATAAGATGTCATTCAATTTGGTGTTCCTTTGTGCAAGTCTAGTGGATCAATTTTGTTGTTTTTGACTGATTTAGCAAGATTAATGGTGAACCTACTGTATATATGAAATAAATCATTAGTTTTTTTTTTTAATTTCATATTAGGATCTAAAATATATCCTTAATGCTTTGGAATACATTTTAGTTTGAGTCTCATACATTTCATTTGTATGTATTCATAAGTTCAAGTGTTCAAGTTAATCTAGAGGTTGTGTTTTTGGTTTAAGTCCTACATGTAAGTAAAATTAGGATAAAATTGTTTGAATTAGATCATTTTATGGATGAATGTAGTTACTTGACAATATTTTCATGTTATGTCATTATATTCCTTTGTTGGATTGATCCTGATCTGGTGTATTGTTGAGATATTTATATGGATGCTACATGAATGCAATGTTGCTTCATATCTTTGTAAGAGACTTAATTGAATCATACTATGATGTTAATTTCATGATGATACATGTTTGATATTATGATTTGATTTGGTTTTTGGTAGGTATACTGTGATAAGGGAGAGTGGCTCTTCATGGGGTTGGGATCCTCAGTGATTGTTAGGACAACCCATCCTAAGAGTTGTTTTAATAAGTGATAACCTTAATTAATGAACATATAAGTTTGGGTAGTATTTTAAATTAATAAAGATAATTGTAATGCCCCATTCATGGCCTAGAGTTATAATTTAGGCTAAGAATGAATTTGGGAAGGCCTTGAATAACAAGATCAACTATCTCATCCTCATGAAAGGTATGTTGGTTCCACATGAGTCTTGGAGGAGGACCAAGAGTTGGGAGAGACTACAAAGATAACCTAGGATGGGGGTTGGGGTCTATGGATACTTACCAGGATAATCCATCCCAAGATATGTGATGACACTTTTTCCTTGTTAGAACTAGTGTCTTACTCTTGTGTTATAACTTGTAACTCCTCTCAAGTGGAGTTATCTTTGTTATGATGATCATATTTTTGTTCCTTGCTTGTTGTTATCATCTTGAGGATGTAGGTAGTGACATTGTATACCTTTATCCCTTTCCTGTATGAATATAGGCAATATGCCTATCTCCTAGCATTAGGGGTGGTCTTTTGGGTACCACATGGTCAAGTGGTTTTTGCCTTCTTACATTAGGTATTTTAGACCTATTCATTTCATGGATTGGCTTTGCTTCTTTCTCAAGATTATTCTCTTGGGTATAGTTGATTTCTAGACTAGAGCTCTATAATAATACATTCTTTATATTTTAATTATGTTATATGTATATCAAATGTAATTGTAATTTTGGACATGCCTACATGGTGGATGATGTAAATAGTAATGTAATTATGAGATAATTTAAGTCAAACGATCCTATAGGATTTATGATAGTTGTTGTAATGATGTTATTGCTTAATTTGAATTAGGTATGTGTTATTCATTTATCATTCTAAAGAATTATACAAACATTTGGAATTGGGACCCAAAATGAAACTATTCTTAAAGGTTGAATGAATACAATTAATTTTCTTATCCATTATGATAAGAAAATGAATCTTTTAGAATATATATGTTTCTTATTAATTCTCATTTAAGAATGAATGGATAAATTGGTAATTATGTTATTTAAATATAGATTATTTTTATGTGATCAATAAAATGAGAGTGTTGATCATTTACTTGTTTAGTGAGTATTTTCTCAACAATGTTGGCACTTTATTATGAACAAACTGAATCTATCTTTTCCATTACCAAATTCAATTTGGGATCTATTTCAATCATGGTCCTTGCTCTTCACTACATCATTATTTTCTAGCATCTAGAATATTATTCCATCCTCAGTCCTATGGTCTATTTGGTGGGAGAGGAATAAAAGGATATTATGAAAAAATATTTCTCCTATCTATAATGTGCTTCTAGGAATAGAAAAATAAATCTGTAAACTGGTAAATGCACATGTGAAGAATCACTACAATGGTAACTCACTCTTCATTTCTTGAGATGGCACCATAATTAATAAATGGAAGCATATCTTATTGTCATGTCACGCTTATCATAAAATCAAGGTAAACCAAAGGTCGATATGTCTCTAATAATATGATAGCCTCCAATTTTAAATCATTTAAAGATTAATTTTGATGGATATTCAAGGATCTATAATTATATAAGAGACCATTTGGGTATTCTAAAAGCCTATAGATTCTCCTCCATACCTTTGAGGACAAATAATATGGCAGAAGCTCACACTCTATTATTCGGTTTAAAACATGCTAAGAAATTGGGATTTTCAAATATTCACATTGAAGGAGACTCTTCATTTCTAATAAATGCTTACAAAAAGAGAAAATATTTTATCTGGGATGTTAATTATGTTTTAAATCAAATTTGAACCCTTTTAGATTCCTTCAAAATGTTCTTACTTTCTAATTCATAAAGAGAAGGGAATGCATTAGTAGATATGCTGGCAAACATGGGGTGTGACAAAATTGAGGTGGATTCAATGGCAATGGGTTGTGACCAGGCAAAGTTTTCACTTCTAGCTGGCATTGTCAAAAAATACATGGCATTAGAAATAGGTCCAAAAAATATTATTATGATACGATAATCATTAAAGGGAAATAGATCTCATCAACCTGTACGACAAGTAATTCATGTTTTGAAACAACTAGCATTATGTGAATCTAATTTTTCCTTTCTATAATCTTACGGTTCCATGTGTGAGAAATTAGTTGCACTTAATAGACGACTGAGATGAAAGGTTTCCAACTAGTTTTCACCTTCTTTCATGAGACGGTAATTATAACGTCCTTCCAATTTTAAGACATAGGTGGTTGGTATGGATTTTAAATTTTAAGCACACAACCTAACCATCACATGATTTGAGTGTGAACCGTTTGATAAAAGATTCATACACAAGGCAATTCTTTCTGGTTTTGTTTATTTAAAAAATTAAAAAGGTTCTTGAGTAATAGAGGAAGGAGAAATAAAAAGACCCCATCTCTGTCCAAACTGTCATTTGGTGAACATGGAGTATATGCCATACAACTACATGGTGCATATTTCAGTTGTAGAATGGGAGAGATCTTTTTTTGAGCATATCATAGATGATTTTTTAAGGTTAGTCTTCAGAACTCATTGTTTTCAGTTCAAGAAGAGTATCAAGAGTATCATAGACAAATAAATCATGTTACCATAGGCAAGAAGCCTTATTTTCCCCTCCCAATTAGTTTCTATCTTTTTTTCTAATGCTCTAGACTTATTGCAATCATTTACTCAATTGGAATTAATTGCCACCTAGGTAATTAGGGAAGAATTTTTGCCTAGAAATAAATTACTTCTTGTCGTCTAGCAATATGACCTTTGGAATGGTTGAAAGCCCAAGTTCGAGGAATTTTTCCTTGCCAATTTCTACTCAATGGGCACATGTTCATCTCAATTTATGATAATATTAAGAAGACATTGGAAATGAATAATTTTACATTTATTCAGCAGGCATTAGGTAGGCATAATAGAGTGATAGGGCAAGAGATGGTTGAGAAAATTCAAAAGAAGGTAAATTCCCTATTGGCTCTATTGGATCATGAGCAAGTGTTACTAGTTGATGCTTATGTTCAACACCAGTGGTGCAAGATAATCAAAATATGGACAATGTTCAAGCCCCACTTCTTGACCTCAACATTTTTCCCACAATGGTAGTTGCATAGGCAATGGATGATATGTCTAGCTCTTCACATGTCTTGCTGGTGGAAGAAAACAAAATCCTTCAAGAGCAACATGACGAGAATGACATTGAACCACAAGCCATGGAGGAGTAAAGTTTTCATGCAAATTTCACATTTTTGGATGACCAAACAATGACACATTTTGTATGCATGTGGTCATTTTATCAAAAGAACCTAAAACAAATTGAACACCTAGCCTAACTATAGATTGAATATTTGTTACATGTAGTTGATTTTCCAAACCTATTTGTAGTGTTAAGTTATGCTTCATCATATTATGTTTGAACATGATAGTAATTTTACCTTGTGATGTTAGAAATGTCTATCTCTTTTATTAAAAGGTGTTATGTAAATAGTTCTAATTGTCATAAAAAATGGTTCACTAGTGTCTCAAAAAATATTTATTAAAAGAACTACTATTTATTATGATGCAACTGATCTACAGATACTAGAAATTTATTTTAAATCAAAGTAAGTATTAGGCAAGTAATGGCCATCAAAATAGATCCAACTTGTTCTTTTAAAGCGTGTCAATTTACTAGCAAATTTCACATTTTATTTCTCTTTAATTTATCATTATTAAAATCTATAGAAAAAAAGAAAAGAAAAATATTGTTAGAAAGGGAGAAAAATAATATACAAGGAGAGAGAGGTGGAATAAACTCTCATAATTTTTTTTGCAGCAACAATCTAATGGGGAACATGTTCATAAGTATCTATTTCAGAAACCATCTCCATGTTTTGTCAATTTATTTATCTTTTATGTCTTTGTTTATCATCTAATGTCACCCTCTTCCTCTCTTTCCTTTTATCTCCCTCTTCATCTATCTATATCTTTATCTATCTCTTATAGGAAATATTCTTGACAGTTATGAAACCAAATTCAATAGCCAAAATAGGAGCTTGGGAAAGGACATGAACATCGATCAAAACATAAAGCATAGATAATTTTTTCAATATTCAATTCTAAAAATAAACATCTTATCAAATAAAAATATAACATTAGTTGCCGGTGCGGCAAATACCTGCTTTGCCTCAAACAAGTTGGATGCGATAATATCTATTGATGGAAGGTGCTAAAAAATAATTTAGCACGCTAACAACGAAAACAATATCTTAGAAAACATATTTCAGAGTAAAAGGTAGAGAATATGTAAGATATTGCATAGAATATTTGTACACCTAAACCATTGTTATCCAAACAATTGACGTTCTAGAAAATTTTCCTACAGGAATATTCCATGGAGAATATTTTAAATTAATACTACACTTTATGTGTAGCTTGATGAATAGAAAGAGATATTTGAATCCCAACAACAAAGATGAATCAAGTACCCAAATAAAAAGTAGAAAAGTAGAAAAGAGAAACCCCATTGGAAAAAAATCATAACCTTTTATTCAATCTCAAAAAGAGGAAAGTTCCAACTATCAATAAATAACATGAAATATTGTATAAATGGATCCTAGCCCATTGATATGACCTAATGATGATGGCTACTCCACTTACAAATCAAACACATAACAATAACGATAAATAAATAAATATGAAAAGGAAGAAATAATTATTTATATCTTGTACCCCAAGGAAATGATGCTATAAAATTTAGTAAATAACATTCTGTATCCACCTGCTATAGCCATGGGCATAGCTTAGTCAGTTTAACCTAACAGGCATAGTCTAACCAGTTTAGTTTAACTAGTCTACCGTAGCCTATTTTTTCTTACCGATACTACGTATTTGTTTTAGCTTAACCGGTAGTCGAGGTAAATTTTCTTCGAATATGTATTCAGGATACCAAATTGGTAATTAAGGATATCGTACCAGTAAAACCTTACCAATTTTAGCTTTACCGGTAGCAGAGGTATATTTTTCAGTGACCGGTAATCAAGTATGGTGCACAGGTAGAACCTAACCAGCCTAGCATAACTGGTAGTGGAGGTAGTTTTTATAGTGGACCGGTTAACAGTGACCAAACCGGTTCTCAAGTTCAGTGCGAGTTTTCATGAGTCCAGTAAGGATGATTGAGGGAAAAATAGATGTTGCGGTTTGGATCATATATTTTTTCGGCATTGAAATGAGTCTATGACTGTAACCACAAGAGTAATTCTGATGTATGAGGGAAATCTCGATGTATTTATTATACATACATGCATTTGGATAGTGTAGTGGAATTTGGGGAGTGTTTTATCTTTCCTATCAGTATGACATTTGTATTTGGGCCAAGAATGGAGGTTTTCTCACTGGTTCTTTCCTCTAGGAGCCCTTGAACCAGTTTTATTAATATTATTAATATATTAGTGGCTTGCCACTTTCTCCAAAAAAAAAACATACATTCTCCATCCAAAAGGGAATTCCCATTATTATAATTTGTGAGTCAGAGAAAAAATTTGCACTGGTAGAATTGTCTTTGGTTACCACACAATAAGCTTCTTTATCAAGAATGTATAACTACCCTATAATGTTCTAGAAATCATAATCTATTTTTTTATTGACTACTTTTATCTCCTTTTTCCCCACCTTGGGATATCTCAAAATTATACCCAAATCAGGTTTTTGTTGCCCGCTGAACTATTTGGATCATATATTTTTTTGGCATTGAAATGAGTATATGACTATAACCACAATAGTAATTCTAATGTATGAGGCAAATCTCAATGTATTTATTATACATACATGTATTTGGATAGTGTAGTGGGAGTTGGGGAGTGTTTTATCTTTCTTATCAGTATGACATTTGTATTTGGGCCAAGAATGGAGGTTTTCTCACTAGTTCTTTCCTCTAGGAGCCCTTGAACCAGTTTCATTAATATTATTAATATATTAGTGGCTTCCCACTTTCGCCCCCCCCCCAAAAAAAACATTCTCCATCCAAAAGGGCATTCCCATTATTATAATTTGTGAGTGAGAGAAAAAACTTGCACTAGTAGAATTGTCTTGGTTACCACACAATACACTTCTTTATCAAGAATGTATAACTACCCTATAACATTCTAGAAATCATAATCTATTTTTTTATTGACTACTTTTACCTCTTTTTTCCCCACCTTGGGATATGTCAAAATTACACGCAAATTCGGTTTTTGTTGCTCGCTGAAGTATTTTGATTTTTTTTGTTTTTATGGTTAAGTACAAATGTATAATTCATATTATTGGTTAGAAATAAAACATACATAGTATAATATGTTGACTATTTAGGCAACTGAGATAGGGGGTGAATCAATTGATAATTAAGATCTTCTTCTCAATATTAATATTAGATCTGGAATCATTAACTGATTTACTTAAGATAGATGAAAGAACAAGTACAAAATAAATAGAACACAATGAACACCAAATATATACATAGAACACAAAATGTGCCTAAAACCATGAAAAAATATTAACTCTCATATAAAAAACCTATTAGGGTGACATCGGTTAAGGTGGTTTTTACAAAGGTGGCTCACAACTAGTTTGACTCACTACTAGTTTAGCTCACTACTGGTTGGGCTCACTGTCTGGAGAAAGGCTTACTACTAGAGGGCTCAATACCCCGAGAGGAAATCCACCACTTTAAACACAATTTCTAAGGATAGAACAACTTCCAGTAACTCACCACAATACTCTTCACAACAACTAGATTCTTCCTTTAAGTTTTGCAAGTCTTAGGATGCAATCTCACTATTTCCTCATGTATCTCTCATCACTATCATACTAAAATGTATACCATCTTCAAAAAATATCATTGTCCAAGCCGACCAAGACAAAGAATGAAAATAGGTCACCACTAAATATTTTGGTGGTGGAAAGGAATTTGAAGCGGACCCTATCATAACAGTCTACTTCAAATAGATCAACATGTTACATCCATTTCCAGACCCATATCAAAATCATAGGAACACATGCTACATGAAAGTATTTTACACATCCTCATTCTGAAGTATAACCAGACCAATAATAGCACCAATTAATAGAAAAATGTCTTCCAGAACACTTAAACCATTGGGGAATCCAACAAGTGACCATCAACAATACATACATCCTTATTTTTAGTACTTTCACAATTAAAACCATATCCAAACCATAGTCTTTCACATCAATGACATCAATAATCATAAGGCTAACAATCGCTCTCTCCCTCTTTGACAACAATGACAAAGGCGAGGAAGAAAATTCCCTTAGAAATAATAGTCTCCCCTTGAGAGGAAGCACCAGTCGAGAAACAAAATATTCGGTCTAGTAGCTGTAAGATATAAGAGTCCTATAATACTATATCTATACTAACTTGAGTCAACCTTAGGATATTTATCATCTTTGATTAGCTTGCATTTGGTAGTCATAGGTGTACACACTAGTTTGGAGTTTTCCAACCCAAACTTCTTCAACAACTCCTTAACACTTTTAGTGTTTGAAATAAAGATTCCCATTTTGTTTTGATTGACCTGTAGACCAAGAAATAAATTCTACTCTCCAATCATTAACATTTGAAATTCCTTCTGCATTTCTTGTATATTTTTTCTACATAAACCATCATATCCTAAAAATATTATATCATCAACATACTATTGTCACAAAGGATTGCACCTGTGATGCTAAATGTGAAACCAAGCAATCTTGTGAAACATGGAAACACCTTCCAGCCTATGGGTTTCTCAGAATGAAGGTGAATCTCTGGAGATCAGGTTGGCTTCCTATCTAGTGAATCTTCTATAAATTCTTTTGATATGAAAAAGGATAGAACAGTTGCATGTAATTAAAAATATATCCTATTGGGGTGATACACCAAATAATTCTCTATCTGAAATCTGTAATGATGAAACTCACATTAACCTTCCAACAAATAACCTTGAATCTCATAGCTCACTTGAAGATGCAGATGCATAATCATTTCCTAGAAAGTGACAAATTTAATGCATTCATGAAGGAAAACAATAGGTTTTCACAACTTCAAGCAATTAAAATCAATCAACTAACACAAACTAGAACTTGCAACTAACATGTATCTCCTTGCACTACAAATTGACTGAATGGGACAAATTAGAGGATAAAAATCACAGGAAATCATCAAATCATTCATTCACCAGATAATACAAGAAGTACCAAGAAGGAAATCTTCTACTATATTACTGAAAAATAAAGAATTGGTTGTTACAAAACTCAAATACTGTTGAGCTACAATGCCATCCTTTAGCATGAAAGGGCCTAAAATCAGTCCACAATCATGTTGAGGAAAGGAAAACAACTAGAGGGAAAAAATAAGGAGAGAGAGAATATATAGAACCCATCATGTACATCTCCTCCCAAAACCCTAATAGAAAAAATTGAATGAGAAAAAGCCTTGGGCAAATTTGCTCAAAATAGCCTAAAACACTCATGCATAACCCTTCCAAAAATAGCTTCCAATGCTAAACAAAGACCTCAACTGATGTTGCATGAAAAAGAATCCCCATTACCAAATATAGAACTGCAATTCTTGCCCAAAATAGCCCCACTGAAAAAGAAATACCTCTTTCCTAAAAATTGCATGATATCTTTGCCAAATATAGCCTCAGAAAAAAACCCCCCTGTTTGGAAAAAGAACTCCCTGTCCTAAAATCTGCATGATGTATACTACCAAATATAGCTACAAAAAGCAATCTCCATTTTACATATAATACATCCAGCTCTTCACATGTCCTGCCAGTGGAAGAAAATGGAGTCCTTCAAGAGCATCAGGACGAGAATGATATTGAACCACAAGCCTTGGAGCAGTAAATTTTTGGTACAAATTTCACATTTTTGGATGACCAAACTATGAGACCTTTTGTACGTAGGTGGTCTTTTTGTCTGCAAGTGGGCATTATTTGATATTTGGCATCAGTTTATTAAAAAAAAGATGGCCAACTTATTTTGTAACCATTTAAATCCAGTATTGGATTTATTGGCCAATTTTGCCAATGTATGTAACAAATGGTTAATTGATAGTTAGGCTAGGTGTTTGATTTGTTTTTAAGGTTCTTTTGATAAAATTTGTAATTGAATTCAAGCTATGACCGAAGGTTTTCTTCCTAGTTCTTTCCTTCCGATATGCTCCTCGAACCATATTTTGTAAAATTTTATAATATCAATATATATTAGTGGTCTACTGCTTTTGGGAAAAAGAAAAAAAACTTTTAGTTATGTTGATATCTATTTACTAATAGTAATAATTAAATTATGAAACTATCTAGTTAAGGTCAAGAGGAATTCTAGTATGGTAGTGGATACACTAAAAAGGGCTCACTTTTATTTAATTTTATTGTTAGTATAGATTAATACTATCAATCGCAACCCAAGTTAAAAAAAATTGAGCATAACTTTTCATTCCTTATTGTCACTTCCTAGTAGTGTGTTTTTCCAATGTATATTTTGTGTCTTTGTTTATCTATAATAATATTGAATTCTCATTGAGCCATTAAGTTTTAAGTAAAATTAATATGTCTATTTCCTTTATATTCTTGTGTTAAATCCTTAGAATTTTGTGGGTGGTGGAATTAGGTTTGTAAGTCAAATTTAAAAGCCATTAAGTACATGATCACTACATATAATGTACCTCTATATAGGTATGTTGCATCTATTGTTTATTTTGTGTATAGAAGATCTTATCACTTCAAGTATAGGATCCAATTTCCAACTATTATATTTAGGTTCTTTATGAAAAAAAACTCATTACACTTTAAGTAGAACAAGCTCCAATACTTCTCACCAAAGAAATGATGGGGAACATCCTTTGTAGTCAATGCATTGATAGGGACCTCAACGGGAGTGTGTTGGATACTCCATAGCACACAGTTGGTTTTCCCAAACCATGTGTAGTGTTAAGTTATGCTTCATCATATTATGTTTGAGTATAATTGTAATTTTATTTTGTGATGTTAGAAATGTGTATCTCTTTTACTAGAAGATGTAAAGTAAATAGTTCTAGTTGTCATAAAATATGATTCATTAGTGTCAAGACAAATATTTATTGTGAGGACTACTATTTATTATGATATAAATGATCTACATGTACTAAAAATTGCTTTTAAATCAAAGTAACTCTTAGGCAAGCAATGGCCACCAAAATAGATCCAACTTGTTCTTTTAAAGAGGGTGTGTCACTTTACTAGCAAATTTCACATTTTTTTTTTCTTTAATTTATCATTATTAAAATCTATATGAAAAAAAAAGAGAAATAGTGTTAGAGAGGGAGAAAAAATATATACAAAGAGAAAGAGGTAGAATAAATTGTGATCAACTTTTTTGCACCAACAATCTAAAGGGGAACATGTTCATAGCTATCTATTTCAGAACCCATCTCACTGTTTTGTCTCTTTATAGATTTATCCCCCTCTTCATCTCTATTTCTATGTCTATCTCTTATACAAAATATTGTTGACAGTTATGAAATCATATTCAATAAACAAAAGAGGAGCTTAGGAAATAGGAGCTTGGGAAAGGACATGAACATTGATCAAAACATAAAGCATAAAGAAATTTTTTAATATTTTGTTCTTAAAACAAGAGACACATAGCGTCATGTTCCTGCCGAGAGTTAGAAATGTGGAAGGTAGAAGAGAAAAGGTAAGGTCGAGGTGGCTTTTGTAAAGTAACGCTTTACAAATTTTTGATATAGTTCATTGGAATGGTAGGTATGGAAAATATAATAGAAAAGTTGATATTGTTTGAACTTGGATTTATGTTTATTTGAATAATTCTATGTAGAATATACAATAATAAGGAAATAAAAAACATGTAAAGAATTTACCTTATCTCATAATGGGTATTGCCTATATGTTAAATGTGATTCCTTAAATAACTTCGTGCACAATCTAGTCGTTCTTTTTGTAGTGCAGATTTATTAATTACGAGGAAAGAAGGATTGTTTAATAATTTTTTTGCTGAATTGTAAAGAATTATTGAGGATTACAGTAGTATTAACTTTATCATATTTTAGAAAAATGAGATGTTTAAATTTTTGGTGGATGTATAAGTAGTGTATACACTTGATCCCTTGTCTTTTTAATACTATGTGTCATTTTTTGTGTTTTATTACAGAGATGAAAGAGCCTATGCAATCTAATAATGAAAACTTGTAAAAGATTTAGAACAAGTTGCATATAGGAAAATTTGCTAATAGCGTATATATACATTGAATATATATCTTGTGCTCAGACGTACATTTTTCATTCATCTTAAATGGATAGAGAGACATAGCAGAAATATGGGCTTTCATGTTATGAAAAAAAAGAAGGTTTTGAAGAAGAATTAAATGGTTGAGAAGGTTTTGAGTCATGATTAGGCCAAATATATATCATCAAAAACAGACATTCAAAACCATAGCACACGATATACAAGTTAGATGAATGAGTAATTAATGAATTCAGTATCGAGAAGAGGAGCAAAAACTGCATCATGTTCTTGTCGAGAGTTAGAAATGTGATGGTAGAGGAGAATAGGAAATGTATGGGTGGTAGAGGGGAGTTAAAGAAGGTTAATGTACATGCTAGGTATAATGGTAAAGAACAACAATGTCGTTTATGAGACAATTAAACTAAATTTAGGACAATTGCCAAATCAACACAATATGTCAATTTCACCATTGCATTTTGTGAGAATGTTAAGGCGCATGTGAATCTTAGGAGGATCATGTATCTCAAAGCATGTAATACTTACAAATATGTTGTATGTTGAATAATGAGATGCAAATGAAATACTAACAAAATGAAACATGGATACAAAATTTAGTAACAAATTTGACTATATAAATAGAAGACATTTGCATATGAATATTATCATAATTTGTGTCATAATTAGGTAATTGTATTTAACTTATACAAATTGTGTGTTCCTTGGAAGGTCAAGGAAAAAATACAAAATTGAAATATATATAGACTAAATTAACAATAATAAGATAAATTATATATATGCATCAAAATAATATTTCTTTTATGTATTTATACATTATTCAAACAACAAATTAAAGAGTAATAATGACAAAAGAAAAATAAAACTTGACAAATTTAATAAAAAAATCATTAAAATAATATTAATTCATAATTAAAAATCTAATTAATATGTAACTTGTTTTGATTTAAGTTTTTAGTATTACAAATAAACAATATTATAATATTAAAAGCTATTTAAATTTGAATTATAATGAAGATTACCCCACCCAAGGTGAAAACAAATCTTCTACAATAGAAATTTTGTTTGTGCGGCTTCCAGATATGGTTGTTTACTGTGGAACAAAGCAGATCAATAATGATCGTGGGATCAAAGGCTCTCATATTTTAAGCCACACAAATGTTCAAATTACTTTATAAAACACCCTTGAAATACAACATTTACAATTTACAAAATCGGAGGAAATTAAGCTGTAAATAAAAAGTTTTAGTCAGTATGCATGCAAGAAAGGAATTTTTCTGTCTTTGGTTGGAGGAAAGGAATTTTTCTGTCTTTGGTTGGAGGGATGGCACGTGGGTTGTAGTTGTGGTGCATGGCATCTTCTAGGATAGCTCACGTGGCTGGTCAATGCTTCCACATTTTGCATTCATACATTGTTTTTCACCCTACACATAAAATTCTAATTCATTTATGGTGGAGTGGTAGTGCATGCAAGTTTGTGCTTGATGCATCGAATTTTTGAAGCTTTGCAGTGAGGAAGGCTAAGTTTTCACCTTTGCTGCCGTATGGTTTCTTAAATTTTACCTGCAAACTGTGCCTATGTTTTTTTTCTCATCGGCATCACTGACAGCATGAAACAATTTGCACAAAATCTTGTGGTAAGTTACTTGTCATGGTTTCAGTAAATTTTACTGTTTGGAATTTTCTCGCTAGTGCGTATAGAAGCGTATTCCATTTTAGGTATTAATCCCCCTTTTACCAGTAATAGGTATTCTGTAACTATGTAACACATACGAGGTGGCATCCTGTTTGTCCTTGTTTTTGGACGCAATAATATGACAAATGGGCCAATCCAGAATAAGAAGTTGCCTATCCATCGATGCCCTACCATCCGATTCAACGCTTTCAATAGCTCCAAGGCCTGGGGGAAGCCGAAAGGAAGGGCTTTAAGGGAGAAACGGAATTGGAAGAGCCCTGGACAGACGAGGGACCCCACCCACCAGACGAGGGACAAGTTTTCTTGACCTGGATGATCCAGTTGATTTAGTGGATGGGGGAGAGGGAGAAGCGGGTTCAGCAGAGGCAGATGTTGCTCGAGGAATAACCCCATCCACCTCGCTAAAATAGTCAAATGGGACCACAAATTCGGATCCCTTTCCTTGAGCTTGGCAGGAAGGATCAAGGAAGGAGTGGTTTGCCCGAATTCTACCATATCCGACAGATAAGATGAAGATAACCTCCTCTCTTCTAGTTTTTTCATAATAATCACCCACAAGAAATGCTTTCGTTATTGCCCCAAAAGACTGCACTTTGATTAAATTTAAGGATTAAAGGTTGGCCTCAATTTCTATAAAAAAAACTGTCTATGATAATATGACAATAGTTCTATAAATAATATGTAAAATTTTAACGAAACAAAAGAATATAAAGCCTTTAGGCGTGTATGGATACTCTTATTATTTCTGGGTTAGTTTCTGGATCGGATTTCTTATCTAGATAAGGAATGGATCGCATTCCTTATTATTTGTTGCTTTTGTAAAACCACATTCCTTTTATGCAGATAATATGTATAAATCTTATTGTTTAGATTCTTAACACCATGAAAAAATTCTGTTTTCTGATAGCCCGTTTTGGGTGCTACACAATCAAGGCAAGTTAACAACATTATGTCAATCAGCATATTACAAAACAAAGATAGGACCAAAATGACACAGAAATCAGGAATGCAAGGATAAGTCTAGGTGGTGTGTGAAAATGGTTTTGCTGTCAATTTTCTACCTCTTTCATCATGTCTTATGGAAACTCGCCCTCTTGCACGATAACCCTTCTCTGATCTCAGAGTGCACCTCACACAAAAACCAACAGAGAGAAGATATTAGTAACAATTCATCACAGTGGTCAAGTTAGTAATACATTTAATCACAATTCATCTGTCTGTTGCATTGGGGCTTCCTTATCTGATTCACGACAATGGGGAAGCTTTATTCAGATTTGGCTATGCTTTCCAGAAACTGCTTTTACCATTGACATTCGAGAAACTGCTTTTACCGTTGAACATTCGAGAAACCGCCTGCCTTTACCGCTGATATCCACATAATAAAACTATCACTATTTTGAAATTAGTTTTTTGTGGAAAAAAAATAAATTAGCGGCAACACCTAATGATAAAAGAAAAAAATAATTTCATTTTAATTATTAATTATATTAAAATAACAAACTTTAGAAAATAAGAGAAGGGCCAAAAAAATATTTTAATACGATTGGTCCCTGGAACTAACAAAATGCATCCTGCCTGTCGGCAGGAACTAATAAATATCTAATAAAATAAAAATATAACAATCATTAATGGTTATAATAATGTCAGTCAATGACATTATTTGCCGGTGCGGCAAATACCCGCTTTGCTTCAAACGAGTTGGATGCGATAATATCTATCAATGGAAGGTGCTAAAAAATAATTTAGCTCGCTAACAACGAAAACAATATCTTAAAAAACATATTTTAAAAAACATATTTCAGTCAAAGGTACATAGTTTCAAACGACAGCCTTGGATACGAAGAACGACCCATACTAAGCAACAACTCATTCAATTTCTTTCTGGTGCGGCAAATATCCTACTCTTCCTCTATATAATATACAATCCACAATTTCCTCTCCACCACAAGTAAATATTTGATATGTCAAATACATTGTTTAGTAACGCTATGGAGAAAATTAATGTTTCGAAGTTTATGGGAGTATTGCTTGTATGGCTCTTGATTTTAAAGCCTTGAGTGGGTAGCTCTTTTATGGCGTTGCAAGGTCCTGGGTGTAAATTCCCGGCTAATTTTTCCGTATTCTGTGGTTATTGTTTTTCCATACCCACATCCTACCGCGGAGGATATCAATTTCGATACGATGACGGACAGCCTGCGTATATTTACAATTCTGATAAATGCGAGGGTACAGCAGATACTGAGCTTGCTGCCACTACAGAGGACTGCAATGGTTTTGGGTGGAGTAGTATCTTCATTCAGTGCTCATAATGTGTGGCATAACAACTATTGCTATCCATGAATAAAGACACTGCTTTTGTGTGCCTCTCGTTGTGTCCAGTATAGCAGGAGTTGAGTCTAGATTTTAATCTGGTGTGGTTTGTTAAATTTAGTAAGGTTTGTATTTGGTCTTTATGATTGAGAACTATTCCTACAGTTAAATCTAGTAGGATTTCCATCTGGTCATTAAATTGATCGATATGTATTTTATGTTAAAGCAGTGGAGTTTGTAATCGACCTTTCATATCGTATGTATGCACCCATTATAATTGAAGGCTTTCTTTACAGGACTGTTCAAGCCTTGAGTTTAATGGGTTGAAATATGTATGTCACCTTTACAATGGAAGGTTTCGTTTAGAGGTAGAATTTCTGTTTTGAGTGTTGAGTTTAATGGGTTAAAGTATTGAGTTTTTTTTGGGAGCAGCTGGTTTTTTGTTTTGCTATTTTGATGTTTTGGTTTAACATTTATTGTAAAATGTATTTAGTTGGTCATGATAGATGGACTTTGGATCGATTTTTCTCTGACCTTTGTTGCTTATTATGGATCATTTTATTGATAACTTTTAAACTTATAGTTTAATATTAATCTTTTGAGTTTCAGTTTTTTATGGAGCCAAAAAAAGGAATTGATTTTTTATATCTGAGATTGTATATTCAAATTTTAAAAGAGAATTTGTAAATAATTATTAATAATTAAAAAATTATTTATTTAACTAAAAAAAATTTAATTCAATTTTTTAAAATTATAATATTTAAATAATAATTTGTGTTGCTTTCATATTGGCTCGGTGCTACAATTGGTCCTTTCATATTTTTATTTTATTTTATTGATCAATCTCATTAGTTTGTGTTGAGTAAGCGTTTAAGGTAAATATTTAAATTCAATTTGGAGAGACCATGCTCTAATATTCCATATATTGGTGTCAAAACATTATTTTATAGAATTATTAATGTTTTGAAATTTATTTATTCATTTTCACTATTGACCACTCTTTAATGCTAAGAAATAGTTTGCTTCACTTTATGATATTATTGGAAGCATCCTTAATTCTCATTGACTTTTTTACTTATAATATGATGCAAGGGTCACAACTTAGAAATCCACTTTAAACAACAATGGAAGACCAAGAGTCACAACTTAGAATTCTACACAAAGGTGTCCCTCATGATCATGAGAGTTGAACTTGGGTCTCCACATTGAGAACTCAATTCTTTAACCGACTAAGCTCAACCCCTTGGACATGTAATAATTTTAAAATAATAATACAATGTTATATTTAAGTTTTTCTTAGTTGTTCTTATATATATATATATATATAATCTCACTTCTATTAAAATTAGTTTTGATTACCTTTATGATAGTTATGTAATAGAACTAGGCCTTTCCTCTTACTAATCTAATCAAAACATATATCTACTTAATGAAAATCATAAACTTAACATTATATATTTTGTATTCAATATCTTTTTACTTTCTTCTATGTGTGTCATTCCTCATGAAGAGAAGCAGATTAGGATGGGGTATCTAATTAGTTTAAGGTGTAGCTACCATATCCTAAATTACTTGGAAGCATTCTATTTTGATTTCATTTATGAGATTTTGAATGTATTCATTTATGCTTGAGAAAATTTACATAGAAAATGGAACTTTCTAATTTTTATCTTTAAATGAGAACTAAAATAACATTAAAAATATCAATTATTCTTGGTTTTTCTAGAACATTGAGAAATACCTCACTTGCATTAATTTTATCAATAATTTTATGAAATTCTTATCTAATATTAGAGTTAATATATTCAAAGAGTGGACAAAATATTGGTATTTCATATCTAATATTTTTCCTCATGGTAATACATTGGTTTAAAATTTAATAAACTATTTTCTCTACTCTTATAACTAATATGAATTATAAATATTTATTATAATTTTCTAAAAAATAGGTGGAAGTATAGATCCATTGTAAATACTCAATTCTGTTGAGTTGAAACAGAGAAAATAATAACGGTGGAATGATATTTCTATTTAAAAAACATATAGAAATAATATAATATCATATAATTTAAATAAAATCATTTAAACAATTGTTTAATATAAAATATTATAAATTGTTAATAATAGGAGTTTTGAAATAATTTTTAATATATTTAATTATTAATTTTTTTTGATTGGTGAGTAGTTTTGACTGGAGCTTGAACCAGTGGGGCCACAAAGGGGGACCCCATCCCCGAGTACATTGTACTAAGGTATCAACACCTCCTAACATTTCTTCCTTATCACTTCGTTCTCCCCTTATCTCTCCATATTTCTCTCCTTATTACTCCATACACCTTATCACTCTGCTCTCTCCTTATCACTCCTAACTCAGTATCACTTCACTTTCTCCTTATTACTCCACTCTCTTCACACCTACTATTGCCAGTCTGCATGTGTGGACACCACCCAATAGGTCCTGTTGTGCACCTCCATGGGCAAACAGTCAACCAACAAGTAGCCAAACATGGTATGAACACCATGCGCAGACAACCAATGGGAATCAACACAAGTAATGGTGCACTCTGAAGGGATTCAAACCGATGACCACACCAAGTAGGAGCTCGTTAAATTACCATCACGGTGCGAGGTGAACCCCTAAAAATATATTTTATTTTTAACAACAATGATTCTAAGAGAAAAATTTAATAGCATAAATCATATGTCAGTTTTGAGTTGATATATTTTTCAAATTTAAAATATATTATATTTTTCAAAATTGTGAATTTTTTTTTCTTTCAATGTAAAGAAATTATTCAATAGTGTTGAGGACATCTTATGTACCCAAATTTAGGGGAATTCCCTGTACATCATTATAGATAAAAAAAAAATCCTTTTAATATATGATCTACTCTAAATTTATTGGGTTTATTGTTTAATCCCAAAAAATATTAGTTTGATGAAGCCTCATTGGTATGTAAAATATTATGGCATCATAAGTGAATATTAAATTCTATTATAAAGTATACAATATCCTCTAATATTTAGGGTAATCACATGCAATCTATTATAACATTTAAGTTAGGATTATAATTAATATAATATAGAAAATTAATAGAATGAGGAAATTAGAAGAACAAGGGTAGTGGGAGAGGTTAAATGAATCTCAAATGTGAAACTATGATATGTTATTAAAATATTTGTGCTTATTTAATTTGATCATTCGTTATTACAATCTTTTAAGGTGATTACTAAGCACACTATAAAACTCTATTAAACATGTGTAATATTGTTCATTCAAATTCATCAATGGGAGGTTGAATAAGTAAATCTCCAATGTGAAACTATGTGATGTTATTACAATCTGTGATATTTTGCCAAGATCAAGGGAACAATGAAAAGCATAAAAAAAGAGACAATAGAATGACAAGAACAGACTATATTCTCATCAATATGCAAATGATCAACTGGATTCTTCAATACAATGAATATAGGCCTGCTTATATAGGCAAGGCCATATGGATGTATGAGCACACAATCATGACATGTGACTCAATGAAAAACAAGTGTAGGTAAGAAATACTAGGGGTAGGTAGGAGAAATAATATAATATCCCACAAGAGGTGGATGACCCACCGAATGTGGAGTGTAACAACAAAATAAGACCACAAAGGGTGGAATTTCTCCTACAAGCTCTATCCCTATGTGCACACTTCCCTAAGTGTCTCAAATCCAAACTATGAAGAGATGCATTATCCTAAGTTAACTTAAGTAAAGTATAATAATATCCATGAAGAATATTTATTTACACCAACACCCCACTTAAGTGCAACGTAGGGGAATGAAGACTCAATTCAACAATGCAAAATGGGTCCTGGCTACTAGGCCATGATAGGTACCCATGTACAATAAGTGAATGCAAGAAAAACTATGTAATGCAATCTATCACAAATGGAGAAAGGGAGAAAACCCAGTGGGAAAAAACTCCCCCAAAAAGAGAGATGAATGTACAAAAGACTCTCAAAGAAGAAGGACAAAACCTCAAAGAGGAAAAAGTCCCCCCCATAAGAGAGGAAGGAGAAGTCAGCTGACCCCCCCACTAATGACACATCCCGCACCCCCAAGAGAGCTCATAACTATTGGAACTTACTCTCGATTAAAGGTTTGGTGGATATGTCAGCAACTTGCTCCGCTATAGGAAAATACTTCAAATCAATGACCTGCTCTTCAATTAGCTCTTGGACAAAGTGTATATGAATCTCGATGTGTTTGGTCCGCTGGTGCTAGACTAGGTTCTTCAAGATTGCAATAGCACTATGACTGTCGCAATGTAGAACTGTCGGTCGTGGACTGGTGAACCCAAACTCTATGAGAATCTGCTGAAGCCAAATGGTCTCAGTTGCTATGTTAACAATGCCTCGATACTCAGCCTCTATTGAAGAGAGAGAAATAGCATATTGCTTCTTTCTCTGCCAACAAATGGGGCTTGAACCAAGGTGGAAACTGTAACCTAAATTAAAATTACGATCATCAATATTGCCAGCCCAATTGGAGTTAGTGTAACCAAACAAGCGAAGTCCTGTTCCTGCTGCATAGTGAATCCCATAGTGATGTGTACCCTAGATATAATGCATATGCATTTGGTGGCTTTCCAATGAAGCTCATGTAGCTCTTGCATGAAGCGGGAATCCATGCCAACTGCAAATGAAATATCAGGGTGTGTATGAGTCAAGTAGATGAGACTACTCACAAGCTGATGATACAAAGTGGCATCAACTGGTGGAGAAGAACACTGAGCCTCAAGCTTGACTCCTAAAAGAAAGGGAGTTGGTGTACGCTTACAATTAGCCATATGAAAGCGTACAAGTAGATCAAGAGAATACTTAGGCTGTGAAAGTGTAATCCCAGAAGGTGATTGTGAAATCTTGATCCCATGAAAGTAGTCCAAAAGACCCAAGTCGGTCATAGCAAATCTGTCATGCAAAGCATATTTGATCCTGCTAATGATGGATGTGGTACTCCCTGTAATGATCAAATCATCAACATAGGGCACAAGTATCAAGTGAGAGTCATCCTATCACAAAATGTAGATATTCGAATCAGAATGACACCTGATGAACCCTGCTGAAAGAAGAAAGGAATCCATCTTGGTGTACCAAGCCCTGGGGGCCTGCTTAAGGCCATAGAGAGATTTCCTTAGTCTGCAAACTAGGGAAGTATCCTGGATGAAACCATGTGGCTGCTCCAAATAAATCTCCTCATCCAGATCACCATGAAGAAAAGCACTCTTCACATCCATCTAATGTACAACCCAACCATGAGCTGCAGCAATAGCAAGTGTCAAGAGAATGGAGTTCATTTTGGCTACAAGCGCAAAGGTCTTACTATAGTCAACACCTGCTACCTGGGAGAAACCTTTCGCAACAAGCCAAGCCTTGTACTTATCCACACTACCATCCACTACATACTTGGTCTGATAGATCCACTTACATCAAACCATCTTTCTCCCCTTAGGGAGATGGACTAAATCCCATGTGTTGTTCCTCATCAAGGAACTATACTCTTCCTCCATAGCTTGGTCCCACTCAGGAACCCCTGATGCTTCCTGAAATGTCTGTGGATCGAAAGCAGCAGTAATAAATGCATGTGGTAGATCCTGATGTTGTAATTGTGTTCTCTATGTATCTGAAGGATCCCCAACAAGAGAACCTGCCGACTCAAGTGTTTTTTGAGCCCAACAAGGTCAAGGTGGAGTTGGAGAATGAGGCTCCTCAACTACAAGTGGACCTTGTGGAGGTGTAACCCTGCGAGTCGGGGTTGAATGAGTCTCAAAGTGAACACTCCTCTCAATGAACACCTCAAAGTGAGATTTCTTCAAAGTGAACACTCCTCTCAATGAACACCTCATGTGTCTCAGGATCCATCAATCTATATGCCTCAACACCCTCAAGATATCCAACAAATATGCAAGGCCGACTTTGAGGTTCTAATGCCTTGCATTTTTGTGGAGGTATGCAAGCCCATGTTGGACACCCAAAGACTCTGAAATGTCTTACAATCAGTTTCCTACCAGCCCAAGCCTCAAAAGGAGTAATACCTTGCAAAGCTTTGTGAGGAACCCAATTCTGGATGTGTGTGGCACAACTGATAGCCTCTACCCAAAAAGCGGAATCAAGAGAACATGCATGTATCATACAACTAGCCATTTCTTTGAGAGTTTGATTCTTGCGCTCTGCAATTCCATTTTGCTGTGGAGTGTAAGCGATAGAATACTGAAGATCAATCCCCTCAAATGTAGAAAAATCCTCAAGTCTTTTGTTCACATATTCCCTTCCATTATCTGTGTGAATAATCTTCACCACTATCCCGAATTGCTTCTCCACACGAGTATTGAAGTTCTGAAATCTATCAAATACTTCACTCTTATGAATGAGAAAGTAGACCCAAGTGAAGCGAGAGTAGTCATCAATGAAGGTGAGGACATAGCGGGCCTTACTAAATGAAGGTGTTGGAAATGGACCTGCTACATCGCTATGAATAAGTTGAAGAACTTCCAAATCTCTCCAAGCTTTCCCCTTATCAAACTTCTCCTTGGGATGCTTGCCCATTGAACACCCCGAACATACACCCTATGAAAAACTCATTCGAGGTAGACCTATGCCCATGTCTTTAGTGCTTAGCTGCTAAAGATAGTGGTAGTTGAGGTGACCAAACCGCTCATGCCATAGCTTACTTTCAGAATTTGAATGAGTAAGCAAGGCCCTAGAAGGTGAACTTGGCACAAAGTGGGAGAATGAATAAAGCCTTGAGTTGTCATTGACTTCTCCCACTGCAGCCAAGTCATCATCATCAAGTTCCTTTACCACAACTGATTCTGGTGTAAACTCAACCTTTTTCCCATTCCCATAGTGAGTGATTTGATAGATAGAGAGAAGGTTGGTAGACAAGTTAGGAACATAGAGAACATTCTCAAATGTTCCATCATCCACGTCAACTGAACCTTTCCCTTCAACCTCTACTTGTGTATCATCACCTATGTAAATGTGAGGTACCTTAGATGGCTCCAATGAAGAAAATTTCTCCTTTGTAGAACCCATGTGATATGAGGCACCCGAGTCAAGTATCCACTGCTATGAAGAACCTATTGTAGCCACAAATGCTTGCCCTTTTCCCTTAGAATGTGAGGAAGAGGAAGGAGATGAATCCTTCTTTGTGTAGGCAGATGCAAGTTGATGTTGTTTTTCTTAAGAACATTAGTTGACTCATGAACTTGATTTGTGTGGCATTGATGCTCATTACGATCATATTTCTTGCAATATGCACAAGTTGGTTTATCCTTCTTAGGTGGTGTCCCCTTCTTGGAAGAGGATGAAAAATCACCTTGTGATGGAGATGATGATTTTCCTTTTTCCTGTTGTGGCTTTGACTTAGATTGCTTCTTCTTCTTCTTGGAATCTTTGGCTTGAATTCCTTGATTTCCTTGATCAGCCACCAAAGCCTGGGACTTTGAAGACTTGAGAAGCCCCATGTTAAACAACTTAGATTTTTTCAATATCAACATTTCTGTGAAAGCATCAAATGAAGGCATAACATAGGAACTCCCCACTGTCAAACAATGAGTTTGGAAGCTAGACACAAATGCTGCATATTCTTGTGCAAGCTTGTCCAACAAGTTGAATATCTACTGAGCATCCTTTTTGTCAATTTGACAATCCTTAAGCTTTGCTCTTAGCTCATTTTCTTTGGTGACATAATCTTGGATTGTATCAAAACTCTTGGGATCTAAGTTGGTGAGCTCATTGTCAATCTTATAACCTCTGATTTCATCAACTTGACCATACAATTTTTGAAACATATCCCAAGCATCTTTGATTGTAGTACACTTCTCAATATGAAAGATGAGGTCATCTGATATATACTTGCACAAAATTCCAAGAGCCATGCAATTCTTAGTGAGCCATTCTAACTGAGCATTAGGATCAACCTTAGGATTAGGTGGTGTTGCTATTGTTCCATCTATGTAATGCGTGAGACCTTTTTCTATTAGTTTGCTCCATACTTTAATTTTCCATGATGCATAATTATGTGGAGTTAAAGGTGGAAATTTATGAGGACTCATTGCAAAAAAAATGGAAGAGAACAAGGAAAGAGAGGCACAATCACACAAGACAACCCCCCAAATTCACTCAATCAAAGAACCCCCCCAAAAGTGATGATTTGATACTTTATACTTAGTGTGTGTACAATGGGCCACTTGCAAAAAATAGAAAAGTGGACTTCTGATTTCAATTTTACAATTGTCTCAATAAGGCCAAAAGAGACTCAAAATAATAGTGCAAGAGATCTAAACTAAGATCCAAGCATTTTACAAGTACCAAATAGGCCAAATAAGACCAATATATAAAAGTACAATTTCCACTGAAAATCTCTTAAATCTGATCATAGATTATGAAAGTAGATGAAAAAATAGGCACTTTAAAAAAAAACAGCACCTGAAAAGGAGGTCGTATGAGCTCAAACGAGGCCTTTGAAGTTGCAAAATTAAGGATTCGACAGGTATAGCTGAGAGAAACCAAAAATTCTGAAACACCTATGCACTAAAACCAGAAAATAACCACACCACTGCGAAGAGCACGAAAAATTAGCCCAAATAAAAAAAACTTGCACCCAAAAAGGAGAAAAATTGAGCAAGTTATGGGCCTCCAAAGTTGACCCAAAAATCCAAATTGCTCAACAAAGAGGGGTCTAAAGATTTCCAAAGAAAATGATGACTAGGCACTGACTGGGTGCTGACTGGGCACTGACTGGGCAGAAGGTATGGATCCGAAAAACAATTTTCATTTTTTTTTTCCAAAAAAAATCTTTTCAAATTGGAAAATAATTTTCAGAAAAAAAATAATGTTTTTTCTTTTGAAAAAAATCCAAAAATTCCGTACCGTACTGCCTGAATTGGGCAGAAAATTTCCCCCACACCAAAAAATGATTTTCATCAAAATAGGTTGAGTTTATACTCGATTTTTATGGAAACGGCCTCCCAGACGCAATGGTAAGGTCGAAAACACTCTAAGAGGACGAAATGATTGTTTTGACAGAGTATAAGGAAGTCTATAGACTGAACTTTATTGTATTTGACATACTGATAATAAAGTTATTTTCTGTTGGTGGTGGGTTTTTTTCTGGAAAGGTTTTTCCCACGTTAACTCTGTATGTTCTATCTCTATGTTGTTTAATTTTGTATGCTCATTCTTATGCCATATTCTGTAAATGCTGCAAATTTTTAGACACTAGTTTGTTTTCCCCTACAAATTGACATTAGGGAAGCTTATTTATGCACTTGCTTTCCTTACAAAAGATGGTGGCATTTTACCTCTGATGATGTGGAGGAAAGTGCCACTTATCATGTTGAATTGAATAAGGGATAATTTTTGATATTACACTAACCTCAGGTACAATAATTATTAATGGAACATAGAGCTTATTCTTGAAAGGATAGAGATTGAAACTACAATACAAATTCTTGATTTGAAAAAAGATACATCAAGCATGGAACCCTTTCCTTTGGTATTGCCTGAGAAATTTTAATCCATGCCTTAATCATGGAGGAGCACATTATGCTTGAGCATATATTGATGAAATGAAGATGTAAACTTAAATGCTTGATGTCTTGATTGTGGAACTATACTCAATTATGCTTGATTGAATGTTCAATTTTGAAACTTGGAATTTGAGAGAGGAGTTATATTTATATGCAACTTATACATTTTTTAGTTTAACTTTTGAGAAAGGTCCATATCATAATCAAATTTCTAACTAATAGAAAATACAACATTCATAATTAAATATTTAGGTCCAAACTCCTTAGAGAGTAGTAGTGGATGCCCTATTCAAGGATAGGGTCATTGGGCACCCTAGTCCCAACAATTTGATCTAGGAAAAGCTCATGAATAGAAGCATATAATAAGTTACTAGAAATGGTCCAGAAATTAAGCATAACTAGACATGAAATAGGTACACATAGGCAAAACCACCAAACTGAGTCCAAACTAATTGTGTGATTGTAATGGGATATAATTACAACACTACATTTATCCCCTACTTTTGTGGAAATATAATATTTTTGTCATACTCTTGATAAAATATAAAGATGCCAAAGATTCTTTTATCAAGAATTTAAATAGATAAGACAATACCAAACATAATAAGGCAATAGCCCCAAAGACATAGAAAAATAGCAATATATTATAAAGATAAAATACAAGACAAAGTGAGAAATATGGTCTACATTGGGAACACACATGGAACATGCACAACATAAGGACCGTATACTAATTAGGGGAACTGAGATCCTTAAAAGCTTACTAGAAGCCATATTAAAAACACAAGGCTTGTGACCCATAGTAGAGAGGTTGTAGCTAAGTAACAAATCATCCAATTTTTAACTTAAACAATAAAAGAAATAAAATTCAAGTTATTGAAACCTATTTTTTTTTTTATTAAGGGTAAAGAAAGTTATAAAGCAACTAGAAACCATTTACAATATGTTTTGAAGGGATCCCAAACCCTTAAAATTTTCTAGGATTCCAAAACACTTAAAAAATGCTACAACAAGATATAAAGCATAGCTAGCCCACCATATAATAATAAAAATTAAGCATTAAAAAACCAACTAAAAAAGTAGAAGCTTGAATCAAATGAACTATACTACTGAGACAATCCTTTGAAAAGGGTTTTTCCAGGCTCCCTTAACCTTAACACTGGGTTTGAACAAGGGTCCCATAAACATTAGTTCTAGTAAAATGAAGATAAAACACTATAAAATTACTAGAATAATGGGTTTTATATAGGCTCCCAAAATCTTCATCTAGTGGAGAAATGTGAACCCATCAAACAATAAACTCTTGAACTCCACTAAGGTCTCCACCTATATAAAGAAGAAGGATAGAGAAAAAGATAAAAGGTTTCAACAACCCTAATGAAACCAACTATCAAAAATAGAGTATAAATGGCCCCCTTAATGTAGCTTTCAAGTTCACCCATAAATCCAGTTGTTACAAATTTAGTAGATTTTCAAATATTAAAAATAATATTATTGATTTTAATTTCTCTAGATCCACCTTAAATAGCCACAAAAAGTGGAAAATGCATCATCTCGTAAATATTTATTAGAAAATAAAGCAATTTCATGAATATATAAATAAATATTAGATAAAGAATTGTATATGTGGTAGAGAAAATCTAACACGTTCGACATGTTATGAAGAATTTAAGTATGAAAAATTTTAGTGTCTCATTCTTCTATTTCATTCTTTCATTATGTTGTTCTATTTTCCTTTTCAGAAGTAGTAAATATGTATATATTATTTCTTTCTAAATTATAGGATAAAATTCTATCCACTATCTTTCTTAACTAGATATTTCATTTGATCATCTTTCTCCTCCATTGCATCTACTTTTGTGATATTCATCTCTTCTATTGGCATTCATCACTACACACAATACTATTGCATATTTCACTTTAAAAGTATCATATTTATGATGAGAAGATACATACTCACAATAATAATAAATCATGAGTAGGTCTACACCTATTGTAATAAGACAATGCCATATTTATATATCCTATAATAGAATATAACATAACACATTATATGAATACATAATATAGAATTAACATCTATATGTTAAAGTTGCTTTTCCGATTCAAGTAACAAGAAATAAAGTTTCTTGAGACTAACATTATACATACCAATTGCATTTTCTTGAGAGTTTTCAAAAATATAATAAATCCGTTGTGTACTCTCTACAGTCATGGTAAGCTACAAGATCACATCTTTTGGGTATAGCATCAAACAACTTGAATACATTGTCTCTATTTTCATAGTTTTCTTACATGTCTACCAAGGGCAATTTCAACTA
This sequence comes from Cryptomeria japonica, assembly GCF_030272615.1. Taxonomy (NCBI): domain Eukaryota; kingdom Viridiplantae; phylum Streptophyta; class Pinopsida; order Cupressales; family Cupressaceae; genus Cryptomeria; species Cryptomeria japonica. The sequence goes on from NC_081409.1 coordinate 694,383,716, forward strand.
TAGTATATCACAAGAAACATTATTACTCATTTTTTGATCTATTTTAATAGCTTTTACAAAGCATCTAAATTGACAAAATAGGAAAGCTACAAGCAACAATAGTGGAATTTAACTTTGTGATTTTCAATTACATTTTATCTAAAGGGAATAGAGAGATGAAAAGAGATAAGGAGATAAAGATATATGGACAAATTGAGAGATAGAGGGAGACAATAGAAGAGAGGCATTGAGTTTTAAATAAAGACAAAGAGATGGAGATGGAGATAGAGAGATAGATAAAGTGAAACAAAGAGGGAGATGGGTTGAGAAAGAGATCTTCACAAACTTGTGGCATCTTTGGATTGTTGGCATCTTCGTTCCCTTTATATCTCTTGTTATTATCTCTTGTTCCATCTCTTTCTCTCTCTCTACTTCTCTTTAGTGATCTATTTCTCTCCTCTTTGTCCCTTTTTCTCATATCACCCTCTTATATACATTTTCCTCCCTTTCCCTCTCTATATATTTTATCTATCTATCTTTCTATACTCTACTCCTTATGTTTTAGGGATTTTAATAAAAACAAGCAAAGGAAAATGAAATGTGAAATTTTTATGAAAGAGGCACCTTATATTAAAAATAAAAAAAGTTGAATATTTTCAAGGCCATTGTTGTCTTAGCATTTTATTTAACATAAATATTTTCTAAAATGTATGAAGATCATGTATATCATGATAGATTATAATTATTGCAATTATTATTTGTTTCTTATTACTTAAGTAAGGATAGGCACCTAAACCCTCACATAGAAAGACAACCAATAGAAAAATAGAGTATTTGTTGGAGTTGTTTGATATGGTTGTTCATTGATTTTGCTAGGATAGTTTGTTTTCATTGATGCCAACATATTCATGTGATTTATTCTGGTGAGTTTGGGGAGATCTTCTAATCTAAATTTGAAGTTTGGTTTTGCTGATCACTATTTTCCAGAATTTGGTATTTCCTCTAGTATATTCCAATGTGATCAGATCTTGTGCTAAGGTTTTGGGATATTGTTTGGGATGATCTTTTGTATCTTCATATCCGTTGGTTCATTATTTTGTGCCCCATAAGTTATCTTTCTTCGTGATAGTTGTTGATTGGTTGTGTTCTTGAGCTTTCTGATGTTGATAGATGAATATTTGATAAGTGGTGTTGGTGTAGCTGTTGGTGATGATTCTGACATTCTTGTTGGTGTTTCCTAGTCATGTCCTATTTGTTTTGGTTATCCACATTGATTTTTGTGTGATTTTTTGTTTGTTTTCATCAACCAGTGATGATATTTATGTTATGCGATATTTCGAATGGTGTAGCGTGTTGTGATTAACCTTGGCATGTTTTCCGATGGATGTGATTATTTAGGAATTTGAATTAGGTCCATTCTCTATAATGTAAATCATTATATTGGTCTGATGGTTTATCTTTATATCATGTAATGTAATTTTGTGAGCTGAGGGTTGAGGGTTTAGCCAACCTTGTTATCAAGGTTGATGAATTGTATATATAGGTGAGTTATTCACTTAGTTTTGGTGTCGGCATTGTGTCTGCATTATCAGAGAGAGGTGAATATGCGAACAAGAAATTTATCATTCAGCAAAGTGTTGAGGTGAGATTGGTGTTGCAAAGCAAATAATTGTTCTTAATCAAAACTGTCATTAGGCATTTGTATATTCTATCATTGCAATTCATTTCTTCCGAATTATAGCCCAAATCATATTGTAAGTCAGTGAGAATTCCTTGAGGGTTGTAGCATTTTGAGTAAATATATTTTGAGTAGTGAGCTCTAGGAACTGTGCCTGAATGCATTTGCATTCCCCATTTTAATATTTTCACATACTACTACAGAGATATCATCTTACTATGGGTAGGTTCCTAGTGTGATTTTTCCTTTAACTAGGTTTTCCATGTCAAAAATCTTGGTGTTGTGTTTTGTCCTATTAATTTTATTATCTATTTAATTGTTGCAGTTTATCAATTTATGTTTTGGAGTTTAGTTTTTTGTATCCAGTGAAGACTGATTCACCCTTCCCCCTCTCAGTCTTCCTTCTTGATTGCTGCTAACAATTGTTATTAGAGCTAGATCCTCTGGTATAATCTTAATCGCTTGAGGTGATCTAGGATGGCAACTCAAGGTATTGTTTTTAAGAAGGGCAGTCTGAGGTTTGATGGAAGTAACTATACTATATGGAAGAGTCGAATCGAGGTGCACTTGAAATTTCTTGGAGAACATTATTGGAAGATTACTAAGAATATCTATTTTGTTCCTGAGAGTGAACCATCTGTGCTTTTGATGTGGTTAAGGAAGAAGAATATAACATCAGAGAAAAGGATGCATTTCTTAGTGCCCTGACTGATTTTGAAATTACAAATGTTATGGGACTTAAGATCGTACATGAGATCTGGGAGAAGCTTAAGATCCTATATGAAGGTGATAGTCAAGTGAAAGTTGCTAAGTTGTAGAGTTTGAGAGGAAAGTATAAGACATTGAAGATGGGAGATAATGAGAACATACACTCATACATGGATAAGGGGAATGAACTTGTTCTTGGTATTAGGTGTACCGGTGGAAAGATTAAGGAAGATGAGATTATTTCTAAGGTGTTGAGATATTTGCCTCCTTCTTATAAACATAAGTTTTCTCCTATTGATGAGATTTGGAAGGTGACTACAGTAATAAGAGTTTTTTTGGTTGGAAAACTTGCTACATTTGAGTTAAGCTTATTTGGAGAATCACATGGAAAGTTTGAGACAATATTTAGAGAATCAACATATGTATCTAGTAAGTAGGAATATGATCCTAATGAGTGCAGGAGATCCAGATATGAAAGAGAAAGAAGAGAAATAGAAAAACAAGAAAGAGAGCTTGATGAGATTGAAGCATTGATTTCCTAGAGATTGCCTAAAGGTGTCGGTAAGTATGAAAAAAAGTTTCCCTTGAAATTTTTTTGTTTTAATAAGATAAGACATTTTGCTTCTAGATGCCTGGAGAAAATGGCTAAGTATGATAGACATGATAATTTTGATAAGCATGATAGGAATGATAGATATGAGAAGCATGAAAAATATGATAAGCCTTACAAGTCTAACTGAAAGTTTAGGAAGCAGAAGAACTATTATTATGCTATAGATGAAGGTGTTACATATGATGAATCAGAAGGAGATGAAGTTGTGTTTATTGCCATTAAAGGAGATAGACCTATACCTATTGACTCCACTAGCTATTTTGTTGAGGAGAAATATTTGGCTGCAAAGGTAGTGGAAAAGGTTGAATGGGTTATTTACAATGGTTGTTCACATCATATGACTAGTGATAAAAGAAAAATTTGTAAGCATGGAAAGGTATGATGGTGGAATACTTAGATTTGGAGATGACAAAGCCTGTGTGATCTATGGGAGAGGTTCTATTTATTTTGATGGTAAGCATAACACTGATGATGCCTTGTATGTTGAAGGTTTGAAATGTAATCTTTTGAGTTTTGGATAGATGGTTGATAAGGGTTATGATCTACAATTCAAGGATGATAATTGCAAGATCTTAAATGCCTCTGGTATAGAGATTGCATCTGGGACTATGACTAAAGATAACATTTTTCATTTGAATGCTAGTGAGAAAAGTTGTTTGATTGCTAATATAGATGAGAGTTTTTGTTGGTATAGAAGAATGTGTCATGTAAACTTTGATTCATTGATTAAGATCAGTTCTACAGAAGTTGTTAGAGATCTCCCTAACATTGTTAAACCTGTTAATCAAGTATGTAAGGAATGTTAGTTGGGTAAGCAAACAAGGATTTCTTTCAAGAGTAAATAGTAGACATCTGATGGACTACTAGATCTTGTGCATATTGACCTATGTGGACCTACAAAGGTTACAAGTGTGTAGGGTGATAGATAATTTATGCTGCTAATTGATGATTATTCCAAGATGATGTGGGTTGTCTTTTTGAAGGAAAAATCAGAAGCATTTGAGAAATTCAAGATATTCAAAGCTAAAGTTGAAACTGAATCTAGATTGAAGTTGAAGTTTTTTAGATCTGATAGAGGTGGAGAATTTTGTTCTGGTGAGTTCAATTCATTCTATGAGATGCATGGAATCAAAAGACAACTATCTGCTCCTAGAACCCCACAACAGAATGGAGTTGTTGAGAGAAAGAATTGTACTATTTTAGATATTGCAAGAATGCAGGCCATATATACTCTTCATGTACCCTTCAGAAGAAGATAGAAATTCCTCCTAGATTTTTGGATATTTGAGGTAAGAGAAAAGGCATATTGGTTTCATGTTCGAGAAGCGAGCACCACCTAATCTTTATCTATTTGTTGTGTCTAAGGTAATCCATTGTAAGAGCTCCATAATCAAGTAGTATCTATATTCTAAGCCTTAAGGTGTGAATTACTTCAAATATTTTCATGTTTAAACTAGTAATTTTAATTATTTGGGCTAACCTAGGCTCCCATACTTCAATTGAGTTAGAAAATTATCTTTGTGCTTGATTTATTTGTGTGACAAAAACTATATTTTTCTAAACACAAGTTAAAAATCAGTCATTCAGAGTCATAATCAAGTCCAAGGAGTTTTCTATTTAAGTAATGTGTCATCTTTTATAATGTTGTTCAACTAGTTTGTTGTCTGAAACTACAGGTTTGCAATGTGTTTGAGTGGGATTACTATTTTGCCAAAGTCAATTTGTCATCATCCTTAAACTACCAATTTGTTGTCACAAATTGTGGGTTTGTGTTGTGTTCCCATGGGAATGCACATTTACACTATCACTCTACAAAAATTTTAAGTGTCAAGTCTATCCAATGGATTTTTACTTTTTTCTAATTGTTGATCGCGTCATGATAATCATACATCCAAATCTCTATTTTATATCTTCATAATCATCATCCTAGTCCTAGCATAGTCACCACTTTCATCATCATAATCGAAATCTGCATTGACATAGTCATTATCCTCATTCATTAGCTTCCTCCTAAGTCAAGGATCAAACATTGAACATCAATCAATCCAAAATCAAATATCTAGAATGGAACATCAAATCTCAACTGAACTAGCCAAACCACAAATCAAAGCCTCAAACTAATCATCCAAGCCAATCAAGAAATCAAACCAAAAATCAATCCTTCATCTATACTTGGTCTCATCCCATAGAGTTTTTACATAGCCTACATGTGACAACTATCATTACTTGCTCTTTGACTGCATCATGTCTAGAGTTAGTTCTCACATTGTTATAGCCTTATCACCTCAAGTAATAGGTTTGGTTTGCATCAATCTATGCTGTTACTTGAGTACATCCTCTTGAGTAACTATTTCATTACATCATCCATTAGGCTTGTAAAACTCATAATTTGAGTACCAGTTTATGTAATCAATCCTTTTGATCAAATCAATCCCTTTCACTAAATGAATCTTTTGTCAAATCAATGAAATCAAACATTCAATTTGATACTTGACATTAGTGTTGCATTTCAATCTCATACATATTCACTTCATGGTTCAAACACATTGTAACACAATCAAACTCTAGACATGCAATTGAAAACCATCTTCATAGGATGAGACAACATATAAAGATCCTCATCAAAATCCTATTTCATTTGTTGCACCCATTATTTCAAGAAACAATCTTATCAATTATGATCCACTCAATCAAGTGTTTCCCAACAAAAACATGGTAAACAGCCCGATGAAATAGATGTACAAGTTGATCGTGTACACCACTTCCTCCAATTCACAACTCTGTAAAAGAATCAAATTAATCAAATCAAATTAAAAACTTGCATCCATTCAAAATTTAGACCTCATACTATGAAACCAAACCATGAAGATATCACTATCATAAATAAATGGTAATCCATTGTCCAATCCATATAAGTTGGTAATTTATTTTCCCAATCTCAATAATAAAGCTTCTCATAAATACACTCAATGTTGTTTCCCAGTTTTTCTTTGAATTCTACTGGCTTTTTAGATTGTGTCATTGCAATTTCAATATATTCAATATAGTTTACAACTTTACAGAACATAAACCTTGCTCACTAATGTGAGCTAGCATTTGATCTTTGAACCTTACTAGCTTAATATAAAAACAATTATAGCTAGAAAGGCACCCAACTTAGGCTTTACTAGTTCTAATGTAAATTTTGCATTTTTTTTCACACAAAGTCATGGTTTTATAACAAACAACAATATTGAAATGCAAAAAGTGTCTATTTCTAGTTAAGATAGATATACAAGTGATTTCAATAACATCCATGAGGCCAAAACTGTCTATGAGATTGTAAGAATACAATAGATCATTGAAAGGGAAAAGAAAAAAGACAAATACCCTAACTTCTTCATAAAGCCTGTTTTCCAGACCATGAAATTTCTCCAAGGTTGAGTAATGGCTTCCTTGCCTACCTGACTCGTCAATTTTCTGAAATTTAATAATATCTCTACCAGTCAGAGGTGTTTGGAAGACCAATACCAAGACAAGGCACTAAAAACTTCAGCAGATTGGTAACTGTTCTCGAGAACATAGACAAGAAAACTTAAGAAGCCCTAGCAAAGTGATTTTGTTCAAGAAGAAGTAAAAATAATCATTTTCTACCTTCAAACAAATAATTGAACAATAACATTTACATAACAAAGAAGATACAAGTTTTATGCAAATTTGACCATGATTTACCCACAGGATAATCGAATTTCTATTCATTAAAGAATATAGGGATCTCATTAACAATAGGTGACTAAAAAGTTTAAACGTAACCCAGAATAGGGATTTTAGTTAAGATTCTAAAGGAAACCCAAAATTTGTATTTTGGATAGAAACGACTCCTTGAAATATGACCAATTTATAATTGTGCACTTTTTATTGAATAATCCTCTTGTACATGTACAATATCCTCTATATTTAGACTTCAACTTATACGCTTGAATTGGATATGCTACTCTTGCAGAGAGACTTTACCATGGCCTATTCATCTTCATTTAAGATAGTTGCAAAGAAGCATAGATCAATCATGTCTCAAATAGAAGCAAAGCAGCAATGGAGCAAATGCAGTACAAGGAAAGGAAAAGTTAATGTTCGAATGTTATCCAAAGGTATACAAAAGTTCAACTTTTATGATTGCCTTACTGAATACATGCCTTCTAATACAAGATAAGACACAATGCCACTACTATGGGCGTGAAATTTGAATACAAATAATGAAAAAGAAGTTTTTCCTCAAATGGAATAGAACAGCGCCAGAATGAAATGAACTTGGGTTACTTACACTCAATTACAATCGTTCTCAAGAGAGAAAGCTAGGATCTTTGCCAAGGGCACTTGTTTCATCAAACATTAGTACCCTCTCAAAGCCCAAAACAGGTACAAAATCAAAAGATTTCAAATAATTTGCCTAGTAAAACATACTCACATCAAAAGACCAAAGTAGGGCTAAGTAGGGCTTTGTTGAGGCATTTTTTCCATTTGAATTTGTTCCTTTGGTATTCTCTCAAAGGTTGGAAAAGACTGAGAAATAAAAGGAACTTGGTTCATTTATTTTGATGCAAATTCAAATAATAAAAACTAACTAGGATGTATAGTGAGGGCCTCATCAAATCAAACTTTTATGGGGAAGACCGTAAATTCATATTTACATAAAAAGACTATACTAGGGTTTCTAATGATTCAATGCTTTCATCTGGTTTTTCTTTGCATGTAAATTTACTCATAATCTACTATACATATAAAATATCTGGGTCCACTAATGATTCACTGCTTTCATCTGGTTTTTCTTTGCATGTAAATTTACTCATAATCTACTATACATATAAAATATCTAGGGTCCAAAAAAAATGAGCCAAAAGAAATTTTACTCATAATCCTATCTGGAACAATCCAATCATTGAGATTGGTTTACTTGACAAACTTGACTACCTAAGTGTTCTTTTAGCATCTTTCGATGTCTTCAATATTCACTTCTAAAGCCACTATCTTACAAACACATTCTTTCATTGCCTATTAAATTTTTTTTTAACATTATGTTGTATTGATCCCTCCACAAAATGACCAAACAAATTGATGCCTACCTTCTCATAAATTTAAACTAGGGTAGTAGACATAATCTATCAAAGCTCCTCAATCTTTTTGGCTTGGTCTTCTCTAATTTCCTGTTGAATAAACAATAAGCAGTTAAAAAAAAAATATTAGTATATTTAGAAGATTAAATAAAATTCCTCAAGATTAATATGAATCAAAGTAAATTAGCTACTAGATTGATTGAAGTCTACATGACAGACATCAAGAATAAGTGAATCGACATTACAAAACATCTGGGCATTGAGAGGAGTGGATTCACTACTGCATGGCTTAAACTTAACAGTAAAAACAATGTAAATTATATGTTATATGAACATCATAAACAACTCAATAAATTAAAGCGTAAGAATAATATTTTACATTGTGGGACTTTTTCTTCATATAAGGTATTGACATGATCGTTTACTCTCTTACATGCCTGCAAGGCCCAAAAATTTGGACCATGAAGAAAACCCAAATGAATAGAATTTCAGCTTTGATAGTAACTAGGGCTTCAAAGATGAGAGAAAATATTTAAAAATAATAATTATATAAAATATCAAAATCAAATCGTCATGTATGCTAGGTTAATGCCAGGGGCGTCACCATGTTTAATACTCATGTGACTATACAAACCATAAACACACTTCTTTCTTTTACCCTCTTATTTTGAGGACATACGAAACCACAACAAAAATTGTTTCATATGGTAGTTCCTATTGGCTGAACAAGCACTATAGTAGCAAGGAAATAGATAAATCAATTAGGCTAAAAATTATTATTGTTATTTTCTTTTTCTTTTGAATTTTAGCATTACCCATCATTGAATTTATAGATTTCTAAGATGATTTTTATTGCAATGAATTTAAGGATTTCTAAGATGAGTTTTTCTTCAATTTCTCAAGTACATAAAATAATACGGGGCCTATCCCTTTGAGCACTTGCAAATATCAATCTGAAAATGTTAGATCAGAAACCTGTGAATCAGAATTATAGGTAACTGGAGATAGATCTGATGTAGAAGGTAGTGAAGTATAACCAACAATGCTTTAGGGGACCTGGATTCTGCACCTTCAAATTATGATCTTAACACTAAATTCTGGTGAGGCCCCTTATTCCCAACCTTTGGAAGATTGTATATCAAGCACCCATCATTGTTGGGGCTTGCATCTAGATCTAGAATATCATCCTTGCAAATGGAAATGCTATCATTCTCTATGCCTTATTGTAAAAATTATGAAGGAAACAATTTATGCACAAGATGAAGTGAGGGAAATCGAGATATTTCATCAGTATGATTGCTGCTATGAATAGAAAAATATTTTCATCCAATGCTATTCTAGCAATGTTTATCATTTCAAAATAATTGAACAATTGCAATGACAACGAACATGGGGGAGCATGCTCAAAAACCCTGTCAGAAGGGCTAGAATTGGTCTTTACAAATCCAAAGAAAATGTTGTACTTCTGAGTTTGAAAATTGTTCTCTTGAGTTTGCATAGGAGATGAAGCAGGAGCTAGAGGCATTTCCTTACAATAATAGTAAGGGATTTAGGCAAAGAGCCTGGCAGCCTTCAAATGATTGCCATTGCTTCTACAGTAGTGAGTGAAGAGGATTGATGGCCCTTTTCCTTGGACGGATGGGCAAAAATTGTAGCAGGGACTATGGCAGCAACATCGATGGTATAGATTGTAGTGTTAGAATATGCAGCCGTTTGTATAGAAATGAATATCCCAAGACCTCTATTTTGTCACCCTGTCTTCGATAGTTGAGCATTCTCTCCTCTGGGAAACTTTGAAAACAACTAAATGCATATGACAGCTGCCTCAAGTGCCAATCACATGCACCCAAAACATTTTTGATCTAAAAGACTGGTAAAAAATATGCAACTTTTATATTGTACACATTCAAAATAAATTAATGAAACAAATTTTCGCCGTGTGATTGGCTGGATAGCAAAAGATTGATCACTACTTAATCTTTTAGCCTCTACAAGTCCAAAGTAACCTACCCATCATGCAATAATATGCAACTACATGCAAGGTACTCAACTCCAAATTTTATGCAAATAATAAGACACCTTAACATGCATGGTGTCCCACTCCATATTTTATGCAAATAATAAGTCACTTTGACATGCACTCCATATTTTCTGCAAATAATGAGTCAGTTTGAAATGGATGGTGTCCAACTAGAAAAAACAATGCAAACACCAAATTTCGAACTTACTTTGACTCCTAGACATTTTGAGTTGTCATAGTCACATTTTAGCAACATTCATGAATCTTTTCAAGTGATAACTCTGAAAGCAATGCCATATGTCACTATGGCACATCTTTGAAAGGTTTTCACAAACTCACTTCTCCAAATTATATTTTAAGTGACACGATACTCTTTCTCATGCTGTTTACTTTACATGTACCAAGCCAACTCGTAATTAGGTCCAACAAAGTTTTATGGCAACATAGAAACAATCACTTAGGATTTAATTAATAGAATAATTAGTAAAGTGACTAATAAATTAATTAAATAATCTTTGGATTTTCTAAGGTCAAGACACCTTAATCCCAACATATCTATGGGGTTTTATTATATTTATATATTTTATAGATCATTTAGATTTTCCCTTTAATCATAATATTTGGGAGAATATTTTCCTTTTGGAGAATATAAATATTTGAGAAATTAAATATATAAACATTACTTATCTTAAAATATGCACATTCTCTCAACATCTTTCATTTTGATTTTTCTAAAAATAATTATTATAATTCTTACTTTAATTGTCTTACAAAATATTTTATTTTTATTATTAAAATTAAGTTATTATTTAAGTAAACATTTTATACTTAGAAACTATTTAAATTCAAGTACAAAGTAAAGCATAGTTCACATATATTTATGAAAACTCTATAATTCCAAAATAATTTTAATTAAAACAACTTTATTCTTAAATAATTCTAACGTAAAATAAAAATTTCTCAAACACACGCATATTATAAATAAAATATATTTTAAATAAATAAAATTGCAAAAGATATATTTCTAAATATGAGAATTTAAGATAGTTAAATTCAAATATCTATAATTTTTTCTTAACATTTAATAATGTAACCTTTATTATTACAATTTATATATTTATTAAAAAAAAATACTATTACATGTATAAAAGATGGGAATTATTATACATGATTAGGAATGAAAAATTGTTACTAACCAACAATTCAAAACTACCTCTATGATCTTATAGTAATGGTATGTGTTGTGATTGCTTGGCACCCATCCACACATATTTACAATTTTCTTATTTAGAAGTATGGGTAAACTTAATTAAAATTTAATTGTATTACAAGTAAGATTTACTCATTACCACTATAAGACTTATGAGATAAACTATGCAATAATGGTGCATGTAATGATGGATGTTATGAGATAAACTATGCAATAATGGTGCATGTAATATTTTATTATTTCAAATGAACTAAGTCTATAATATTAGATGGATAACTACAAAAACTCTTATAATAATCTTTTTGAAAATGTGCGGACTGTAAAAGAGAGGTCCATTCAATAATTCACTTGTTAAATATTTTTATTAAAAATTGAAGTATTAGTATTTTGGATACACTAATAATCTGACTGTCAAAAAAAGTTGATAGCGATAATATCTACTGTGAGAAAAGGTGCAAGAAAACAATTTACCTCGCTAGCAACGAAAACAATTATAAAAATCACATTTTCCAGAATAAAAGGAATATAGGATGGCTTGAAAAAAGTCAGTTGCAGGCCTTGGAAACGCAGAAGGAACCATACTAGAGACGTTTCCTGTAGCCAAGCAACAACTCATCCCATTTTTAACTTAACCATAAAAAAAAAAAAAGTTAAGCTACTGTTCCCCTATAAATACAAAGCACAATTTCTTCTGCAGCACATGTAAACATTTGATCTTTCAAGTTTCAACTGCATTTGTTTTGTAACGTTATGGAGAAAATTAGTGGTTCGAAATTTGTTGGAGTAGTGCTTGTATGGCTCTTGATTTTAAAGCCTTGTGTGGGTAGTACTTTTAGTGCGTGGGGAGGACCTGGGTGTGATGTCCCGGGTGAGGCTCTCAGTGGTTGTGGTGAGTGTTATGGCATAGGCTACCACGCAGGATATAATTTTCAGTACAGAGGACTGCAATAGTTTTGGGTGGAATAGCTTCATCATTGGGTGCTGATAATGTGTGCTTAACAACTATTGCTTTCCAAGGGTGACTATTACTATGAATAAAGGCACTGTTTTGTGTGCCTCTCGTTGTGTCAGGATTATTATCTGGTGTGGTTTCTTTGTTGAATTTAGAAAGATTTGTATTTGATCTTTATGCATGTTAGTTAAATTTAGTAAGATTTGGATCTCATCTCTGGTGTGGTATTCCTACAGTCAAATCTAGTAGGATTTCCATCTGACTTTTTCATTGATCGGATTGTATTTAATCTCTGGTTTGGTGTTCTTAGAGTCAAATTATTGATCGATATTTTCTTGGTGTCAAATTTGTTGATATCATATGTATGTCACTTTTGTAACTAAAAGCTTTATTTTTTTTATTTTTTTCTCGATTCGATTGTGTAAGTGTTTATCATCAATGTTGCTAATCACACTCCCTGATTCATTTTGTTTACAAGTATATTTTGAGTTTTATGAGTTAAAGTTTTAAGTTTTTATTTATCGACATTTTAATTTGCATATAATTAGTAATAGAAAGTCAAAATACAATTCGTTAATTTTAATTTATTACGGAATTATGTTTTAATGTTTTAAGTTCAAATTTCAAAGAATAATTTGTAAATAATTCATAATGAAAAATAAAAAATAATTTTTTTGAGAGAATTTTTAATTATATGTATTTAAGATGTGATATTTAAAATAAAATAAAAACTATTGATTTTTATATTTACTTGGTGATACATTCAGTTTCTTTGTATTTTTATTATATTTAATTAAAAATAAATAAAATGTTCAGCCTCATAAGTTTATGTTGACTAGGCTCTAAAAGAAATAAAAGCATAAGCTAAATAAAACTTAGACCAATCATACTCAAGAAATAAAACTTGGATTGTGAAGACAATGCACTATTATTCCTTATATTGGCATCAAAGCATTATTATGTAGAATCATTCTTTCTTTGATTAATATTTGTTCATTTGCATCATTGTCCACTCTTTTAACACTAGACTATTTGAGCCTTATTTGGGAAACGAAATCATTTGTATCATATTGTGATATTATTGGAGGCTTTCCTAATTCATATTAAATGTGTTGCTTATTATGTGGTCAAAACAAGGAGATGATTGATGTACAAATTGGCATGATTTCTTCATTATTCTTGGATCCAAGAAGTCTTCCATAGCTTAAGTGATACAATTAAAATATTCCCTATTCTTTTAGCAATCAATCTATTGATTTGGTTTATGGACCATGGTAGGAAAGTGGTGATCAATTAGATCTCAAAAAAATATGGATTTTCCCATAATGAATGAATAATATCTAGTCTTGTTTCAACTTTAGTCATTAGAGACAAATTTAAAATATTTTTCTTTCATAATTTGAATCATAAATATCCTTCACTTGTAGTCATTTATCACTCGATGAATGAATAACAAATAGTTTTTGCCCCATTTTGCCTCCCCTTTTTAAATTTTTCTTATAGTAATACTTCTTATTTTTTAGCTTTGGGTTTAATATAGTACCACAATTTTAGGTAGGTAACTACGATAGTTACCTACTATCATATATTTTAAATGAAAAAATTATAACAAAAAATATAAAAACTTATGATGGCTAGGTGAAAAGGAGGATACTCCATCAAATTTAATGATGATAGATATAATGAATCACACATCTATTTAAAATGAATACCAAATTTTTGCACAAAAAAAGGTTATGAAAATCCTGTAGAAGCAATTAGGTGTATTGTATGTATCAAGTGTTATTTGACTAAAAAACCTCTTGAGATTGAAGTTCCACTTACCATGATCCTTGATACGATTTTTTGAGTTGTTGTATTACCCTATAATAATCAAATCAAATAAGTTCTTCCCAATGGTAAGAAAGAAACCTCCTCCAAAAACCGCTTGTGACAAAAACCATTCAATCTTCCATTTTCTTTTGATAACTAAATAATTATCTTCTCATATTTTATCTAATACGAAAGTAACTATAATATCTTCAAGTTCCTAAAACACTAAAAAGTTTGTTTAACTCCTTGCACAATTTCATAATATTAGTTGCCTACAGTCAAAGATTGGAGCATAGTTGACATGCAATCTAGTAGATCTACCTCAAGATAGATCCTCTTGGTAGCTAATCCTATCAATATTATGCTAGTGCCATCTAAATATGCAAAAAATTTAGTAGGAGTGAGGTCAATAAAGTCATCAACAAGTACATAAGTTTCTTGAATGGATGTTATAAATCCTTTTGTTGGTATTGTATGTTATTCTGTCGTGTAAAGAACCCATTTCCATCCTAAGAGTTAGATGATAACCTACTATGGAAGCCATTCTACCTAATAGTGCATATGCCTCTAGTCTTGCATGGACAAAGTCGAACATATTATTAGTAAACAAGAGTAAATTTGTTTGTTCATATCTAGGAAATATTTAGCCATAGCGGAAGTAGTTATACATATTGATATATGAGCTCTTGGCGTTTCATTCATCTGACCATAGACCGAAGCCACTTTGGGTTTTACTATAATTTATTTATTAATGACTCCCATTTCCTTATTTTCATTTTAAATATCATTTTCCTCATGGGTAAGTTCCCTTACTCCACTAAATACATAGAAACCTTTGTTAGCGTTAGCAATGTTGTTGATTAATTTTATAATTAATATTATTTTACCTACACTATCTCCCTTGAATAATCTATTTTATTCCTCTTGGAAGTAACAAGATAAAATACCTACTACTTTAATTCATGTTTCAAAGTTTGAAATTTTGTTATCCAATTGTGTAAAGGCAAGAGAAGATCTATGAATAAGAGATGTTTTGGGAGAATCTATAGGACCTAAACTTGTATCAATTACCTTCACCAATTGTCCTAAGATTAGTTTCACCATTTGAACCACTAAGTGGACCTCTTGTATTAATTACTTTGATTCCTCTTATGATCTCATTTGTAGCACTCATAGCTATAGATCTAACCTTATAAGTTTTTAATAATTTTCGTACCTAACAAGTCTCATTTATTGTCTTTACAATTGTATCCTTATCTTTAGCTATCAAGTAATTATAAATTATAGGAAATTTATGTGGAGGGAAGGATGTTTCTTGTACTTGGGAAATAATCTAAACAATATGTATTGCCTTCTTTTTTCGAAGTGTAAAAGGTATAAGAAAATAAGAGTGGTTGGCAGGGGAAAAGAAAAAAGGATATTGATTCCAACACATGGATTAACTTGGCATGAAGGCTTCTTATGTTGAAGTATGTCCTAGAAACAATCTCAAATTAAACCAAATCTATAATTCTAATCCCAATGGGTATTTTGGCCACTATAGAAGGAAAGTTGAAAGGTTTTCTTTGAAAAGTTGGTAAAGAGCCTAAGATAAAATTTCACTTCCTTAATTGAGATAATTTTATATTCCTAAAGGGTTAGGGGTTGTAGGAATTCACAACTTAAAAGGCATGAAAATAACTCTTGGAACTAAGAAGATCTGAAATTTGTTTTTGGAAAACAAGTCAAAATGGGCTTCAATTTTGAAGGACAAGTATCTGGATACAAATGATCTAAAAATAATTTTAACAACTCTTAACCCTCCATTAGGCTCTCAAATGTGGGATTTGATGATCAACTCCAAAAAGGTGTTCCTTCCCTATTTTTTGTCATAGGAAATACATAATGAGAGCAAGGCCTTTTTTTGAGAATATTAATAGAAAGGTTTCCCTCCATTAGAGCATTAGGATGGACTAGTAGAAAAATCATCTCTTAAATATGTTTGGGGCATTAGCATTTCTTGCTTTTTGAGTATCAAAAATCATAATGAAATTAAGTTAGCTGTGTAGAAAGGCTTGTCATCCATTACCATTCAAGAGGACCAAAGAGGTCTCATCCAAGATCTTCTCAAGATAAGAGTCATTGATTAAAAGGAATCCCGAGACCATTTAATCTAGACCATTTCTCCTAATAGTAATTACATAGTTAGGCTTGTGTATAAAATAATAAGGGAATCATCTTTGCACAAGAACTGTATATTCTTCTTTTTGTGCTAGGAAAAAAATGGTCTAGAGAAGGTAGGATCGTTTTCATTCTTAGCTCTAAGGGATATAATTCTACCTGGTGACCACCTCTCCTCTTTTGGTCTAGTTGCTCCTTTTCATGTGTTATGTGTTCTACAAATGTGGAGATCAAGAACTATTTTCTCTTTAATTGTCCACTTGAAAACAAATGCTAACAATGGCAATGTCATAGACCCAATTGGTCACCTCCATTTCATTTAGACATCTTGGTAGTGTTTGAGCCATGGCCTCTCTTACATAAAGAGTTGATTTTTGGTTGTCTATGGAAGGTGGTGCTAGCCATATTGATATGGAATATTTGGGGATAGAAGAATAGGTGGATCTTTAGGAAAGAGAAGAACTCTCTCCGAATGGTACTCTTTTAAATAGAGAAATCTATTTCTAAAATAGTAAGGCCTTACACTATAAAGCATGAGGGCATTGATTTTGTCATTATTTGTCTAGACAACCAATTCATTCAAACTTGGAGCTACATTTCACTCCCAATCAAAGGTAGATTCCTAAATAATATGTGAAAGAAAATAAATAGGACAGCGTTTAAGTGGCAATGCCCTTTGAAATATTTTGTAAAACTAAATTTTTGTGGTCCTTTGAAAGAAAATTTTAGTATTTCAAGGTATAGGTGTGCTTTAAGAGATCACAAAGGTGGTGTGGGTATAGAATTGGCAGATAGTTTTCCCCTGTGATACAAATAATATGGTAGAGGTTTGTGACCTTTTGGTTTATATCAATTAGTGATTCAACATGAAGGAAAATATGTAGTTGTTGAAGGGGATTTGCAAAACATCATTTCTAGTTTGGAAAGGTAGAAGCTCCCAATTGAAAAATAAATTACCTTCTTTAGGAGGTTCAATATTCTTTATATTTTTTCATTGAATATTAGATCTCTCTTTACTATAGAGAAGCCAATAAATTAGTGGATGGTCTAGTGAACATGGGTTGTGTTTTTGTAGAAGGTGAATCAGTTCTTGGCAAGGATAACATAGTTACAGATACTAAATTGACATTGATTTAGGATAATGATACCATCACATGACATATTTTATTTAATAACTGACTAGAGGTTGAAATTAATATCCAACATCAATATTCATTATGAAGGTTTTTAATTGATATTTAACATTTTCCCTTGATTGAAGTAAGGATCTATTGAATTTATTCAATCGAGGTTAGAGGAATTCCCATGGTCACTATTGCAATGTTTTTGTTTTTGAAGTATATTAGCTTTTTCTCAAAATCGACTATCGATATTTAATTTTTCAATTTTTTTAGTTGAATTTGTTTGTGGGAACTGAGACAATGCCCCCTTGATATTTACTACATATCTCAGCTTTTGATATATTTGTAATTTTTTTATAATTATCAATATATCAACATATGCAGCTTGCACACTTTATCTTTACAAAGAAAAAAATAATGTGTGTTGTGGTTGCTTATTAATCTCACACACACATAGTTATCCTATTTAAAAGTATTTGTAGTCCTAATCATGATGTAAGTGTATTGGTAGGATTTACTTATCACAAATAGAAGAATTATATGATAATAGTGATGGTTCTAAACACAAAAATAGATGCAATTATGAGACAAAGGTGACATAATAATAAATAATAGATAAGAGTTATAATGAATAATAGATAAGGTTTTTATACTATAGTTTGGAATGAATATTTCCTTGGAGGAAAACATAGTACTTTAATCAGTGAATGAAACAAAGGAATGAAGCACTTAAATTCTTGATAACATGTTAGACTTGTCATATTTTCTTTACAAAGCCAATACATGCCTATACATAACATACTTTTATTTATTTGTAAATGTACTTTATTTTGTAATAGGACTACATAATATATTATAAATATACCGATGTTTTGACCTATTTATCATCAATTCCCTATATTCCTATCCAAGATGGACAAGGATTTATTAATAGATACTTATTTATGACAATTCTTGTTATTGAAGTTGACACAATTTATCATTTTGTAGTTATTGAAGATACCTACTCAGCCATTAAAATAAATAATAATATTATTTCTATTAAAGTTAGGATATTTATGCATTAAAAAACTTGAATGAAATTTATATTGTTTACATTTATTTTTTATCTTACAGAATTATATGAATATCTATTTTCTTTCTTCTTATTGCAAATGACAAACAGTGGATATAAAATTTCTTTTTATCTTTCGACATTATATATTTTTAATTATTTAATTCCTCCAAGTCAAATCATTTTATATTTATAGAAATATTCACGGAAGCTCATTAATTTCAATAGACTGCATGAATAGATGAGGGTGTATGATAGGCAGGAAATTAAACATAAATATTAAATGAATAGATATTAGATGTACGATGTGACGATGATCTGGACTAAAGTATTTTTACATTAAGAGAACAAGTTGAGACTATGAATGGAAAAACCTACTCTGAAATGTCATTTTACGTTAATAATAATTTTTAAATTCTCATTAAGAATACAATTATTATCGTGAAATGTCATTTTACGTTAATAATAATTTTTAAATTCTCATTAAGAATACAATTATTATCGTGAGGATGGAACTGCAAGAAAATTAAATTTGGTATGAGCACCTTATATTGTCAATGTACCAATCTTACAACAATCAACATCCCCATACACATCTCCTTTATTAGATGTGAGTGATGAATAACCTAGGGCTCCCATACCGGTTTAAATGAATTTACCAGGTGTTCACTGAGGGAGTACACACAACTTAATGTTGGCCTAGATATGGACGGTCTCTCTTAATTTCTTGGGGCAATGGCAAGAAATTTTGGATTGACAGCTCTGACATACATTCGTATGACAATTTCCCCACCCTTCAAGACAATAATAAACCTACTTCTTCCCTCACACCTCTCGAGAAAATGAAGAGACTTGACTTGCGAGAAGTAGGTTCATTTCTTTTAGTTCATATAAAAAGCGAGAGCATTCCCATAACAGAGATTTCAAGAGGTTGAAGGATGGGCAGCGATTTCAGATTGAAGAGTAGGGGAAGAGCATCAATAGATAACATAGTTCTAATAACTGTCACCTTATTGTCATGTTGACCTTCTAATAGCCGGCATAGTGAAAACACCATTAATAAATTTGTTTTGTACCAGCAGCCGGTCATTTTTTGTACTTTTTTGTTCATAATTGGCTCATTTGTGCACCACTATTGGAACATTTGTCAACAAGTACTAGTGATTTTGAGTTTACGGTTATTTGAACATCTTTAGTTAGGTATTAGGTGACACTTTGAAATGTGTACTTTTTGATCTTTGTGTGCACAACTAATTCCACAGCGTGCATTGTTACTACCCAGAAGCCAGATCAATAGCTATAAGCAGTTAAGTCGCATACGAAGACAACTTAAAAAAAAAATCCGATTTACCATTTAAGATCTGTGGGTGCACGAAATTAGATATGACGACTACTGGTACTCTTCCCTAACAAGTCAATAGAGGTGAGAGTGGCCCACAATCGAAAAGCATGCCAAGCAAGCAAATATAATAAGGTCTTCACTTCTAATGGCCCTCTAAGCATGAAACATTAGTTTCATGCTAAGTTGTAAAGTCATATAATGTGGAGTTGCCTTTTGCTTCAGACCTTTTTTGTCCAATGTTTTACTAAAAAGTGGTTTCTTGTCTTCGTTTAATTTATGCAGCTTCTGTTTTATTTATTATTGTTGGGTTTTGGCTAAAACGATGATAGCATCACAAATATTGTTTTATAAATTTGATAGTGAATCTAATATGTTTGAGTGGAATAGTTATATAAAAATATGGGTATCCATGTGTTAGTAAATAGCGGATTCATTGCCATATATTTGTAGGCACAAAAATGATTTCTAACTGGCTTTCCATGTTCTATACCTGCACTCACACACAAGGCAATGATAACAGAAAGAATATGTGGCAGATTAGGATTCTGTCGTGATCATTGGAACGTATATCTCTTTATGATGGAAATAAAAGATAGAAATGTGCCATTACACTCTATCCTTAAGGAACGCTTTATACATAAATATATTCTCGTCCAACTAAAGATTAATTTTAGAACAAGATGTTTTATAGCTGCAAGCAACAGTTTGATATATCAAATGATACTTACTGCCAACCATATTTTAAGGACGTATATTATCATTTACTCATGTTGGCTTGAGCATCTGCATACGCTCTCTGCATCCCGTGACTCCTATACAAAAATCTTTCTTTTCTTTTTCCTGAAAATTTATTCTCGTGGAGTGGAATATTGTTAGTATTACATGAACACACCGCATTTGTTGATCCATAAATAAATATCCGCATCTTTTTAATACGATACTTGACTATTTTTATCTACCAACTGGTTAAATCCTTGAAAACAAGAGTTAAACTAGATCCAAAAAGTTATGTTCACAAGTATGTATTTCTAAAATATGGTTATACTGTTTTAGAATGAAGTGTTCATAAATTAGCTTGTATCATTGCCATGGCAGCTAATCATATTTATATATTTGAATATATAAATTGATGAATACTGGCTTTCTCTCCTCCCAATCATAATGGCATCATGGAGCCTCATAAGCTTTAGCCATACCTCCAAGCAAGAAGATTGATTTAGATCCAATATAGTGGGGTCTCACACATTCCACAAATTTACTCTCATCATCTAAAATCCTAGCATAACTCCAATAATTTTCTTCACATAAACACTACATACTAGACTTTACAACTACATCTCAAATTTGTAACAATAAAAAAATGGATCTGAGGAAATGGAGAATTTATCTCTTTAAACTTCTTTCTCAAAATCCTGTGAGAGATCTCCAAAATGGAGGAGTGCGTAACAACCCATTCCCCCTTCACAAACTCAATATAAGAGAGATTAACTTGGAAGACTTGGATGTGAATGTGACACATGTCACATTACCATCCTCTCCTTCATGAGGTCTTTTCTTCATTTAAGAAGGGACAAATATTAGGACACCCCATTCTCCCAAGTATTTCCTCATAAATGGGGTATGGTGGGTGGGATTGGTACCCTTAGCTCATCTATCTTTCAAATTCGTCACTCATCTTAATGAGGACTTTTGGAGAGTAGAATAAAGTCATAGGGCCTTTACTGCATGTGCATGACTGATAGGCCCCCACCTCAAGGGTATAGACCCTAAGGGTCTATTTTTGTAATTTAAACATGGAAATTGACTCAAAAACTCACATGAATGACCTACAATGACAAAACTCACAAACACATACATATAGAAAATAAAATATCATTTTCTTCTAAGTTTAAAGATAACTAAACTTAAACTTCTCATAAAGAAAATATTTTTGTAAGAAGTGTTACTCTTTTCTCCCATAGTCCTCATTGCCTTCCTGCACATAACCAACATATTCATGAGAAAAGTTAAATCAGAATATTAGGTCATATTATTTTCTATCATTTTTCATCATATTTACTAGGTAATACCAAACAAATTTTTATAAAATCATCTCATTTACAACCTCCCAATCTATCTAGCCATATATTAAAGCAAATCATGTAACAATTTAGCATTGTATTATCTATGTGTGAGGTTGGGTGTTAGATCCATAAATATCTTAATTAGGGATGTAAGAAATAATATTAATATAAACGCTAAATAAGCTGATGGTACTTTATTTATAAGGTTAATCTAAATTAAAATATTTTAATTTATTAAAAAGATGTAAAAGCAAAAATAAGTATAACTAATATATTTAGTTATAAATCTGAATGGTATATTTAATTATAAAATTAATTAAAATTATATTCATTTATGAAAATAATATTAAATAATTGACAGATTAATAAGAAAACATAAAAAAAAAAATTTATATTAATTACAAGATAATATAAACATAAATATAAATATAAATCTATTTAATAAAACTTAAAATTGATGTATATTGTTAAATATATGTTTAAGAAATATATTTTGTTTTAATATTATTTTTTAGATAAGTTATAATTTATTATTTGACATTTGATATTTATTTTTTTATTTTATTTTATTTTCTAATTTTTTATATATTTATTAATTTTTTTTATGTATATGAAAATCCTTTTAATAAATATATATAGAAATAACATCAATAAATATTTTAAAAATATATTTCATTTTGATATTATTTCTTGAAAAACAAGCATTAATTTTTTATTTGTCATTTCATATTTGTTAATTCTTTTTCTTATATATTTTTTCTTTTTCTAAAATTTTAAATATAATTATTATTATTATTTTAAAATGTTTGTGAAATCATAAATTAATTTGAATCAATTCTCTTTACATCTTTAATTCTATTGATAATTTCTTGTATTAAAAAAAAATTACTATATACATAAAATAAGGAAAAACTATAGGTTAAAGAAAAACCTAGAAAATAATAAATTAAGTGTTGTTTTTAAAATATATATTTTTTAAAGAAAAGGAGAAATTTTTATGAAAAAGATGATATTTACAATATTCGCATAATAATATATTAGATTAGATTAGATTATAAACTTAATTTTATTAATATAAAATATATACTTATTAATTATCTAATTTTATATTTTCGAAATTAATATTTTATGTATTCAATGAGCCTGATTTACAAAAGATATATGGTCATGTTTTTATGTACACGATATCTGAGGTGCTTACCTCTCACTCTGGGATATCTATTGATGTTAATTATTATTAATAAAAAACATTTTATATTAATTAGATGATAATATGTTTAAATGTATTATTTTCCACTATAACTAAAACATAATATATAATTATGAATATAATTATATTATTATTTTAAAAAAGGAATTTATGTTATATTACATGTATAAAATATGTTTTCATGTTTGTACGTGGTGAAATTTCTTTCTTTTGTTGATTTAAAACACAAAACAATGTAGATGTTAGGATTTATTAAAAATTCTATGAACCTCAATAATATCGTGTCTAATATAACATATTATTATTATATCTTATATTTAGTATAATGCAAATTCAATTTAAAAAATATATTATCATTATATATCATATTTAATAATAATTTTTCCTCTCCTTCTCTATATATTGAGCTCCCTCCCCTTATTTCTCTTACCCCCTCTACTCATCTCTTTCTTATCTCCCTATTCTCTCTCTACATTGATGGAGTGATCAACTCCACTCCACAATCTGCAATAGCTATGCATCTTCACATGAGAGAAATATACTACATCGGATATGTTGAATGTATTGAGATACATTGAGATGAGAAATACATACAATAATCTCTTCTTAAATAGTCAAGAGCGAGTAGAAAGAGTGGACAACATTGAGAGATGTGTCTCAACCTAGAGGAAGTTGATTCAAGTGGAACTCAACAATATCCACCTGGCGGGTAGAGTCCAAATACGACTCAACAATATCCATCTATCCTTTTCATATTTTAATTGAAGTTAAACTTAAGTAAGTAGTAAATAGTAAAAACTATTTACTCCAACACCCCCCCTTAAGTATAACTCAGGACGAAGACTATGGTGCAAGATGAGTCTCAAGCTACTAGGCCATTTTAGGTACTCATATACAATACAAATGCAATCTCTCACATATTAATAAAAAGGAGAAAACCCTGTGGGACAAAAATCCTATCCAAAAGAGAGAAAAATAAAACAAGATGCATGAATGGAGGACTCAATCACACCCCCTAAGGACTACATACATCATGTATATACAATCAAATATCCTCCCATAGGAAGGAAGAAAGGAGACAACATAGCCCCCCCATAATTAAGTTTCTCCTAAAAAGATGGTAAGTGCTTGATGAAAAAATATAGTCCAATGTCTACAAACAACATTTCTCCCCTTGGGAAGGAGAAAAATTAAATACAAATGTGGAAATTCTTGCCATTCTAGATAGGAATTGGTAGGAAGCTAGATCCAAATGTATGATATTGTTGCCTCTGAAATCTTCTCACATCTCACCAAGACCTTGGAAGATGATGCCATGCACCAATCAAGTAAACGCCCAACCATAATAGTAGGCGACAAGCAAAGAATCACTAGAAACACATCTTGAGCAAGATCCAGAGATGAAGATGATGTGACAATAGTTACATCACAACTATCATCAAATATGAGAGATAAACCCTCAAATGTGTCTTCCAAATCTGAAATGTGAGATTCCACAAACAAAGTACCAATATTTGGCAAGGAGGAATCCCATAATCCTACCAAGCAGGAATAATGGAAGTCTTAAGTGAAATCTAATCAAGTATCTCGGACAAAGAATCAGGAACCTTTGAAGTATCTGCAACCTCCAAAGGATCAAAAGCATGGGTTATCACTTTTGAAGAATGAAGAGGTACATGAGAACTGAAAAGGAGAGCATCAAAAGATGGTGGATCATCATGATCACCATATACCTCCTAAAGGTGAGTCCAAAGAGCATGTGGGTACTTAAAATGAATAAGTGACTCCAAAATGTCATACTCGACATTCTCAAAAATGACTCTAAAAACTTGAGCCCTAAAACCTTTCGAGATACTATGCTCACAAGGTGTGCTTGGACGAGAAACTTGATTATACAATTAAGACAATAGACGGAGCTCACTCAAATGAATGATTATAAAATTGCTCCACTGCCTCTCCAAAGTAAATGAAAAACCCATTATGACTATCATTCTTCAATACATGCTGAGATATGCGATTACAAATAAAATATAACTTCCATAAAATAAAATTAGCCTATAAGATTAAAAGGGCAACAAGAATCTGAATTGATGCAAAATAAGAGTACACATAATACGAAAGGCTCCACATAACATTAAGTGAGCATAAAGCAAGCCGATGTGACTGACTGACTGCCCGCACTAATCATGAGCTGATCAATTCACACGAGCCCACAGAGGAATGAATGTGGTCTACGATATGAACCAATGCGTTGTCCTCTTGCACTAAAAACATGGCTTCAAACATGAAGTGCACCACGAGCCAAGTCATCATCACCAATCATGATGCACACAAAGCAGCACAACGTATCCACAATCCACGATGAGCCATTGAAGCAACGGACTTCAGCTACCAAATTATATCAAATCCACGCGATCAAATTTTAGACACCATGACTGTTTGAGCTGGCAGATAGACATCGACCAAAGTAATGAATGCGCCAACTCTTAGAGGAACAAGGCCCACTACGATATAAGTGAGATTCCAAGTAGATATCTGCCGGAATAAATTTCACGTTCTGTGGATTGTGTGAATCACTGGTCAAAGAGATTGCAACTCACCGGTTGACCAAATAAATCAGTGAGAAGCCCTCCAACTGAAACGATTTGTAGAAGATTAGATTCTCTGGTCAGTAGAGTGCATACGTGGGCCAAGGCAGTTTAATGCCAGTCAAAGATAATGAAACTCGGCCATAAAAGCTCAGCAAACGACCACTGCACAGCTACACAATAGTATACAAAAGCAAAACATAAACTTGCACCAAACACCTTAGGCGCATCATAAAGCCCAATCAGGAGAAAAAGAAGAATATCAAGGCCGAACAAATGAACTCTACTGTAGGCCTAGGTAGGTCAGATAAGATGCTGATCAAACTTACAAATAGCCCGATATGGGCACAAAGTGAAGAGCTCTATCAAATGCAAATAAATCACATTACTACGAGACTAGTAACACCGAGAATGTCATTCAGTGTAGACTTAAATGACACCGTGTGCCAATATAGACATAGACTTGATCCAAAGCAATAATGGCTTGGGTAATGGATTCCTATCACAATGGAAAACACAATTAATGATAGAATGCCAAAATGCGGGCCACCATGTACACAAGCATTGCAAAAGACATGAATTTTGGGCACCATGAATGCGTACCGACAGCTATTGAGAAAAAAACAATGGCCAAGAACTTTTAACGCCTGTAACAAGTAAAAAATGTATAGCTTAGCTTCCTCAGTAAACCTAGCAAGTCGAAAATGCGCCCCAGAGCTTATTGTCGTGGGCCCTTCCAACGTTCTAACTGCCTTGCACCAAAAATCTACTGGCTCGATTTGGAGAAAGTTGTGCCAATCATTATGGAAGTCGTGACCAAACACAGGCTGGGCGAAGAAACAAATACTATATGATATCACCAAAATAGTAGCCTGAAGAACTGACTATGAAATGATAATGATCTGCAGATATGATGAGATCAATATAGGCTAATGAGAAATAGGCAAATCCTGGGGCTATGCTTGAGTCACGAATCTCAGATGGTGAATATGAGCCTAGAGACGCTTTTGTAGAATATGAGAGCTCAACGTATCTTGACAGTGCATGTCAAGCATACAACATGGAGCACAGATCAAGGCAAAATAAGGGCCCTGCGCAGTCACTAAGGATTCGACCTATATCAATAAGATCACATATTAAATCTAATATATATGAATTTCCTTCAAATAAATTGAATTAATATAGGATCAGATAGATGGGAAGTCTTCATATGTATGCTCATAAGGTGCCCTGATTGAACTAATGGTACTGCAATAGAAAATACTTAAATCTCCATTTGATCATGCACTTATGCTCATCAAGCGAATCTACTTTGAGTTAGGTTGGTTGTCTCTTTGTCTTCAAACTGTATCTTCATTTTTGTTGGTCTCACATGTAATAAATTCACTCATTAGAACTAAAATAATATTTAAATCATGTACCATCAATAAAAAATTTATAATCACATTACAAAAATAGATTTATATTATTTTGAAATTTTACAACACCAAACACTGCAACACAAGCCTACAATATAAACTACAAACAATAATGCCTTCCATACATAAGACTTGCACAAAAGAATGCTATATTACTCAAAAGAAAGAATACAAAATTACAAGATAAATTACAACTGTACAATGAAGGGCTTAGAGAGAAAACACAAAGATAAATTTTGGAAAACTAAAGTGCAAGCATGATGAGCTAAATAAGAACTAGATATATAGCATCTAAACTAGGTGCACAACTGAAATAAACACTCTTAAGTGAACTTAAGCAAACAAACACAAATGGTTGTAAGAAAATAACCAATAGAGAAATAGGCTCTAACAAATTTATCCTTGCACTCTCTTCCATATTTTGAACAAATAATTTAATCAAATGATAGTAAATGGTTGCATGCATATATTCTTAACTCTTCTTGATTATATGTTAGACTGAATATAGTTCCATGTTCCTTCAAATATATTAAATAGTAGCCACAATTAAAAATATTGATTGGTGTTAGACATAAAAGTATTGGTTTTCATGAACACTATAATTTTTCTCATGTGTATTAAGTTCCCTTATTGTTATAAATATATGACAAGTTATATTTTAAGATTCATTGTTACATACATATCTTTCTATCTTAATTTGAATGGATTTAAGTTATTTATTCCATGCAGTAGATACATACTATCACTTAGTTGTTATTTAAATCAAATAGTTTAAGTTTTTAGATTAAAGGAAGAATCTCATTTCTCCTTCAAGTTCCTATCGTAGATGCACTAGTGCCACCTTAGGGCCTTTTGTCATTTACTGAGATTAATAGATTGCAAGCTATTCTAGCCAACATAAGCAATACTGGGGTTTATAAGGATAGTTTGTGTCCATCTTATTGATAGTAGAGTGTATTAAAGAAAACAATTATGGTACACATGCTTACTCATTTGAGACCATAGGTGTTATTCTTAATAATAACTATTATGTAACGTTTCAATTTATGATTATCATTAAACATTTTACTTCTCATGTGCTTTGAGTCTTTTGCATCCAATGTGTAATTTGAAGCTCAAGAATTTTTTTCCCATTATGATTAAGTATCTTGTGGTGAGTCATCATTATGAAAATTAGTGAAGCATATAAAATAAATTTATCTCCCTACATGATTAATATTAAGATTATTTTGGCCAACCACCAATCAAAATATTCCTATAAGGGGCATACATTTATTTATCCTCCACTATTCCTATACAATATATTAAATATATTTATTAGACAAATCATAAACTAATTTATTCCCTTCCCTATGTGCATGTTTATTTTTCTAATGCGGTGAAAAAGTGAGAAGCTTCTTGTTGTCTTTGATGAGGTCTCTTTTCCTATAAGGGAGATGTACAAAAGAGTTTAAGAGATAAATAATCATCATAAAATCACCTTCAGTAAATTTAATTATTGGATGACATATTTTTTTTATATATTTTATTCCTCACCACAAATCATAGGCCTTAGATTCATTATTAATAATCAGTTACATTTTGTTTTTATATCCTTTGATTATTTGTTTGTTTTTTAATCTCATATTATACACCTGACAACCGATACTCCTTGATTTGACATACTACATGCATCAGAGTTTGAGTTGACCCAATCATTTTCTCATTTCGTTCATTTTACATTTTTCTTAGGAGTCTCTTAGTGGTTTTAATAATTTTCATTTGGTAGGTGATCCCCCAATTTGACCTCACTAATAGTTTAAGATTAGTAGGAAGGTAGAAAAGCTTATTGATATGTTAAATAATTTGTACATTATCTAATCTTGGCATTTATGATAGGGTGAACCCACAATAGTGGGTTACACTTTTTTGGACAAAGAAATTGTAGTCGTTTATCCAAAACATAATTTTAACCACTTTTGATCAAATGCCATGCTCAATTGGACCAAAAAAGTGATTCCATCAAACATATTATTTTAAATACATTAGATAAAATATAAAATTACTAAAAAGGGGTGTTCAATGAAACCCCTTTTTTTAATGGTTTTTTAAAAGGAACATGACCATTTAAAAATATTTTTCTCAAAGTGGTTCAACATAAAATGTGTTCGATCGAACGCCATGGACCTCTATAGAACCCCTTTCGATAGAACATATTATCTATGGATCTCGCTTGCTAGAGACCTCCCCCACAAACTCTTCCAATTTCTGCAAATTTTTCGCCTTCGAAGCTCAAACTAGGGGCTCAAATGGATGAATTTTGACAAAAAACAAAATGCATGATAGTATTAATCGAAGAAAAATTTTCAATGATTATAATTTTAATGTATATCGAGTTTACTAAGTTTTTTTTAAGGTTAACTGAACATTGGTTTCACACCAAACATCAAATTTTGAGTTCAACACTTAAGGAAAAATAATAAACAAGTGAAAAAAAAATTAGAGCATATTTACGTACTAGGTATTGAAGTCCTCTTTCCAACAAAAGAATAATTTGATTCTCATTACATATACAACAAGTTATGTGCAACCAAATGGACATATGTGAATATTACAATTAACTCGACTTCAAAACTTAATTAAATATGAAATATTGAAGATACTGTTTCAAAATCAATTGAAGACACTATATATGGATGTTAAAAAACTAAATTCAAAATAATAATGTTCATATCTATTATAGATAAAAAATTATGCTTGATCAAGTGAGTATCACTCTTTAAAATATTATTTTTTGTAATAAAGTAGTTTTTGAGGGAGATAGAAAAATGGACGCAAATTGATTCCAAAAATCGTCAAAAAAATATTTTTATAATCTACAAATAAAATGACACAATCATTAGTTCACAACATAAACAAATTCCTTATGGTTTAACAGTAATAGATGTCCAAATCTAAAGTTTTTTTAAAAAATGAATATTGTAAAGTCAAAGTTGGAAAAAAAGTGTAACCCACTATTGTGGGTTCAGCGCTCACAAAAACCCCTTCCAATTGCATTAAAATAAAGAAAATAAAATTCCAATAAATCTCTCTCTTTTCACACCATAATCCAAACCTCTCAATTTCTAGCAAAACCACCATTCATTAGCAGCCCATCCTTTCGAAGAAATATCTCCATAAGAAAATATCCCCAATATAAAAACAATCAAAAAACATAAAACTTCTTATCCATCTCACGGGACAAACAACTCCAAACTTCTAAGAAGATTAATTAAAATCAATTAAACCTTAACACACACTCAACTAATCAACATTCAAGGAAGAACATCACATAAAATGATCATCCAAAGTTAAATTTGTGGGATTAGGGTTTCCCACCAAATGAAAATTCAAACACCAAAAATATAATTGTGAATATATATTCACTTCATTAAAAATAGCCACCATAAAATATGCATCCTAAAGAATTAATAAAAAGGAAACTAATAATACACTATGCACATAACATAAGCACCTATAATATATATCTATATATTATATTAATGTAGATGACTTGAGATTGTTGAAGGAGGTATTGTTGGTTCTTAGATATCATGTTGTGGTTTTTTAATATATTTGGATTGATCTGATTGATCATGGATTTCATGCGGGCTTCTTCTCTCATCAAAACTTGTTCAATTTATGTTTTCTCTGCAGGACCCGAGGTAGGGTTTTGAGACCCAAATATAGGAGAATGATTATATTCTTGTTTTAAAAAGAAAATAATGTTGTTTTCAATGTTTTTTCTATTAATTAAAATTTATTTTAAGTGCTAGGCATTTATTGTGTAAGAGGGCTTTGAATGCATTCCCATTCCTTGAGTTTTAGAGGCTATTTTTTAAGAAAACTGTGTTCTTTTCAATGATCTTCAAGTATAGTTATTTTAAATTATTATTGATAAGGATTTTGATGATATGTTTAATAAATATTCATATATAAATAATTTAAAAATATTATTTATATTTTTTTATTTCCATTGGTTATCAAAATAGAACCAATTTGTGGTGATTTGGGTGAATCTAGTAATGTAGTTTTTTCATAGTTTTGTGGGTTGGGTAGAGATTTTGGAAATAAATATCTATCATTTTATGTTGTGTCAAGTCATGTTTAATACCTTATAATTTTATATTAAATATAAAAAAATATTTCTCCATGATGTCCTATAAGATGTCATTCAATTTGGTGTTCCTTTGTGCAAGTCTAGTGGATCAATTTTGTTGTTTTTGACTGATTTAGCAAGATTAATGGTGAACCCACTGTATATATAAAATAAATCATTAATTTTTTATTTATTTAATATTAGGATCTAAACTATATCCTTAATACTTTGGGAGACATTTTATTTTGAGTCTAATACTTCTCATTTGTCCGTATTCATAAGTTCAAGTGTTCAGGTTAATCTAGAGGTTGTGTTTTTGGTTTAGCTTTTGCATGTAAGTAAAATTAGGATAAAATTGTTTGAATTAGATCATTTTATGGATTAATATAGTTAATTGATAATATTTTCATGTTATGTCATTATATTCCTTTGTTGGATTGATCCTGATCTAGTTTATTGTTGAGATATTTATATGGATGCTACATGAATGCAATGTTGCTTCATATCTTTGTTATGAGACTAGTGTAGGAGCACTTAGGACTTAGACAATATAGTTTTCTCAATTTTGGCTTGTACTAACCCTAGCCAAGTCAGTAGTGAACAAGGGCTCCAGGATGGTCCAAGAGTTAGTGTTTTGAGTCAATGTAGGCCTAGGTTGAGTTCATTCTTCTTAGGTTTGCATTTTTTGGTGTAAATAGTGGATTTGAGTAGGTAGTTGACCTTCTTGATGGTCAAAAAGTGTCAAAACTTGGTATAGGAATTAGGGAGGGTTAAATTAGTCTTAGAAATATTTAAAAATTCATGTCTGATTACTTACAATAGGTCTTATAGGTTGAGAAGACCAAAAAGTGAAAAAGTGCAAGGTTCCAGAAAGGTTGTCATGACAACTTTTGTCCTGAATTGGTTAGCGATGGAGTTAGGGATTGTCCAATGCCCTAAGCTGACTCCACACATGGGAAAATCTATAAGTACCCTCTCTTGCATGGTTACCAAGGTTGGAGAATGTTTTTTGTAAGCTCAACAATCTGAAACTACTCATTTTTCAACTAGTTGGCAATATTTTGGCTTGTTTTTACTCATTTTGTAAATGCAAATGGATTGAATCCATTGATCCAGAAATGGATTGACTTTCTTTAGTCTGTTACAGTGTTTTTGGTTCCATTTCAAGCTTTGTAGATAGTTTTCATTAGTGTTTTCTTATTTTGGATTGCACACAACCAATTTTGGCTTGTATATAGCAGTTTTATGTAAAATGGCTGCCCCATTAATTCCACACATGATACCATCACAGCCTATTGGGAAATGAAGGGAAACTACTTGTAAAGTGTATATATGTAGGCAAAATTTTTGGAGATGAGTTTCAATATGACTGTCACCTTGTTCTAGGCGAGTCTAGGAGCAACCCGGCTAGAGGAAACAAGGTGAAAATGAAGTGCATAGTGCAGAGGTGAATTCCAAACCACCATATAAGATTTTGGAGGTGTCCATGAAGTTGGGAAAGAGTTTCCAATGCAAGGATAAGCCTTGACAAAGTCTTTTGATACCCAAACACCAACTTGACTAGTCATTGTCGGTTAGAAGGCCTAGAAACCCTTCAAAACCCTCATTTTGGGGTTAGCACATTGTGTGGTGGAGTAAGGAGTCAAAAACACAAAAATAACTTGAGGTTAGGTGAATTATTGAAGAAA
Source organism: Cryptomeria japonica (assembly GCF_030272615.1). Taxonomy (NCBI): domain Eukaryota; kingdom Viridiplantae; phylum Streptophyta; class Pinopsida; order Cupressales; family Cupressaceae; genus Cryptomeria; species Cryptomeria japonica. Next base: position 694,416,539 of record NC_081409.1, read on the forward strand.
ATCCAAAATTTTTAGGGGGTCATTTGGACTATTTCCTCTCAAGCCCTAGAAAACCGGTTTTTGGAGGTCTAATAGGGCTAATTCCTTGTAGCCCTTTTCTAGGCAAAATATTGAAATTGGTAAGAAAGCTAATGGTTGCAAACCTAAAAAGGACCCTAAATGAATTCAAAAAATGTTAGAAGAGACCTCCACACATTTTCATCAACTCATGATAGTAGGAGGTCAATTTGACAAGTTGAAGCCAAGAAGGCCATATTGAGCACATGGGAAGCATTGTAACTTGGTAGGGTTCCTAGCTACAACACTTGAAGAAAACACCATGGAAAGGTCAAGAATCATGCCCTAGAAGAGACTAAGAAGGAATTGGAGGTCTAGAGAGAAACTAGGCCTCGTGAGTTTGTGGAATTGACAAACACTAACTAGGTGAAGTGTTGAGCAAACTAGGTGAATCCCAACAAATTGGTATCAGAGCCTATAAGATTTGGGCTTGGTAAGTAGATGTCCTCAGTGGAATTTGTAGGAGACAATAGCATGGTGACCAATGGAGAGTTGGAAAAGAAGGTAGATGATCAGGAGGAAGAGAATAGACTCCTGAAGGAAAAGTTGCTAGAATGGGAAGGGTAAAGAACTATCAGAGATAGACAAGGTGCCTGAACTTGATCCTATCCTAGAGAAAGAATCTTTTCTAAAGGCATTAAAGGCCTTAAGTGGTAAATCACTAGAAGGATTGCCATTATTCATTGGTAAGATGGAGGCAGAAGTGGTCCTAGAGTGGATAGAAGGCATGGAGAACCATTTTGACTATGAAGGCATAACTGAAGCCCAGAGAGTCAAATTAGCCAGGTCAAGGATGAGAGGAGCTTCTCTCACATGGTGGAAATATGTGCAAGAAGAGAAGAAGAAAATGGGAAAAGCACCCATCTCTTCTTGGAAATGGATGTTAGTCAAAATCAAAGAAGTCTATCTCCCTAATGACTATGAAGTGAAAATTCATAGGAAGAGGGAAAAATTAAGACAAAAAGACCTTGATGTCAGTAGCTATACGGAGGAGTTTCACAAACTTAGCCTTAGATCTCATGTGGTGGAAGAACAGAGTCTCAAGGTTGCTAGGTACCTAAATGGTCTATGGTGGAACATCCAAGAAGAAATCAGTATAATGAGCCCAAAAATAGTCCATCAAACCTATCAACTTGCCCCTAAGGTGGAGGAAAAACTGAAAAGAAAACATGACTCAAGCAGCAATAGGGGTAGAGGTGGAGGAAAAGACAATAGAGGCCATAGTGGAGGCTTTGGAGGAAGAAGTTCTAAACAAAGAACACAAGGAGAGTCTAAACTCATTGAGAAGCAAGATAGTGGCACTAATAAAGGAGGATTCAATAGAGGAAGGGGATCAAACAACAGTTTTAGAGGAATATTTAGTGGACAAGGTAGAGGTTCTTCATACTTTGCAACAATGAAGTGTTACCATTGTAACCAACTTGGTCATCTAGCATATAGGTGTATAGAGAAGGGATCATCATCTCAAAGTGGTGAAAGGAGTGTGAGCTATCTTCAAGAAGAGTCTTCAAGAAGCAAGATTTCAAAGGTTGCCTTAGAATTATAGGTAGGTGACAACTTGATGATAAGGAGAACTTTGATCAAAGAACCAATCAAAGAAGAACCAAGCCAAAGAAGGTCCTTATTTAGGATCAAATGCAAGATTATGCACAAAGTGTGGAAAGTGATCATTGATTTAGGGTCAACAGAAAACATTGTGTTGGAAGAGGTAGTGAGTAAGCTCAAATTGCAAAGGATACCTCACAACAACCTTTATGGAGTCACTTGGTTGAACAAAGGCCAACATGTCCTAGTCAATGAGCAAGAATGGGTGGATTTTACCATTGGGAGGTATAAGGACAAGGTTTTATGCGATGTCCTACCCATGGATGCATGCCATCTTCTATTAGGAAGACCATGGCAATTTGATAGACAAGCTATCCATGATGGAGCCAAGAATGCATACTCATTCAAGAAAGATGGAGTCACATTCAAGATTTAGTTTGTCCTTGAGGAAGGTGAAAAGAGGGCAGTAGGTCCTAATGTTCTTTTGGGGAGTGAAAAAATAGTTCTTGAAGACACTTGAGGAAGGTGAAGGTATAGGGTTTGCAATTGTAATGAAGCCTAAAGAGGAAGACAAGAAAGAGTAGCTAGATTTCCTAATAGAGGTACAAGATTTGTTGAAGAAATTCAATGGCATAGTAAGTGATGATTAGCCAACCACCTTACCCCCTAAAAGAACCATAAGCCATCAAATAGACTTCATTCCCAAAGCATCCTTGCCTAACAAGGCAACTTATAAAATGACTCCCCAACAAAATAATGAGATTGCCAAGCAAATCCAAGAGCTCTTAGAACAAGGCCTAATTAGGAAAAGCATTAGCCCTTGTGCTGTCCCTACCATGTTAGCACCAAAGAAAGGTGGTACTTGGAGATTGTGTACTGATTCTAGTGCCATAAATAGGATCACCATTAGATATAGGTTCCCTATTCCTAGAATAGAAGATCTAATGGATTATTTAGGGGAAGCCAAGTACTTTACCAAGATTGACCTTAAAAGTGGATATCACCAAATTAGGATTAAGGAGGGTGATGAATGGAAAACTACATTTAAGACTACTGAGGGTCTTTATGAGTGGCTTGTAATTCCATTTGGCTTATCCAATGCTCCAAGCACATTCATGAGACTCATGAATGAGGTGATAAAGGAATTCATAGGTAAATTTGTGGTGTTATATCTAGATGATATTCTCATTTTTAGTAAGGATACGGTAGATCATATTAATCATTTGCAAGATGTATTACAAAGATTGTATGATGAAAAGATAACTATGAACTTGGATAAGTGTGAGTTTGTTAAGTAGGAGTTGGTTTACCTTGGGTTTCTATTGTCTCAAGGAAACCTTAAGATGGATCCCAGCAAGGTTGAAGCCATTGTAAATTGGCCTACTCCTAAGTCAACAACAGAGGTGAGAAGCTTCCATGGACTAGCTTAGTACTACATGAAGTTCATTAGGAAATTCAGTGCTATATGTACACCAATGTTAGACACCATTAGAGGTGGAATGAAGGCAAATTTTCAGTGGAGTGAAGAAGAAAAGAAAGGTTTTGAAACCTTGAAGGAGAAGATAGCTACTCAATTGGTGCTAGTGTTGCCTAGTTTTGAGAAACTTTTCATAGTGGAATATGATGCAAACAATGTTGCAGTAGGTGTTCTCCTAAGCCAAGAAGAACTACCAGTAGCTTTACATAGTGAGAAGATGCCAAGAGGAAATACTCCTCGTATGATCTTGAGTTATATGCTTTAGTGTAGGCTTTGAGGAAGTGGAGACACTACCTCCTCCCTAAAGAATTTGTAGTCTATACAGACAACCAAGCATTGAGTTTCCTAAACTCATAGGAAAAACTCAATCATAAACACATGAAATGGGTGAAGTATATGCAGGCCTATACATTCACCATTAAGAACAAGAAAGGGTAGTTAAATCGAGTAGCCGATGCATTAAGTAGGAGACTTTTGACATTCCAAGAAATCCAATTGCGAAGCATAGGTGTTGATAGTTTTAGAGACTTGTACCCAGAGGATGAAGACTTCTGAAATGCCTAAAAGGTGTGTAAGGATTATCAAAATAACTTCCATAGTGAGTATTCTAATTTTAGGCTGGAAAATGGAATATTGTTTAAAGGTTGGTAGCTTTGTGTGCCTAGAGGCTCAATGAGAGAAAATCTCATACAAGAGAAGCGTAATGGAAGCCTTAGTGGATATTTTGGAGTCAATAAGACTCAAGAGTTGGTTCAGAGGAACTACAATTGGCCAAGGATGAATCAAGATGTGAATAATTATGTGGAGACTTGCATAGTTTGCCAAAACGCCAAGGGTACTTTTACAAATGCAAGTTTATACCAACCTCTTCCCATACCAAATACACCTTGGGAATGCATTAGTATGGACTTTGTAGTAGGTTTACCAAGGACAAAGAAGGGATATGATAGCATTTATGTCAATGTGGAAAGATTTAGCAAAATGGCTCACTTTGTGCCTTACAAGACTACTCATGATGCATGCCAAATAGCTCAATTGTTCTTCAAAGAGGTAGTCAGGATACATGGTCTACCCATGAGCATTGTTTCAGATAGGGACTCAAAGTTCATGATTTATTTTTGGAAGACACTATGGCAAAATATTGGCACCAACCTCTCTTTTGGATCAGCCTACCATCCTCAAATAGATGGGCAGACCGAAGTGGTGAATAGAAGCTTGGGAAACTTATTAAGGTGCCTTACTAAGGAATATGGTTAGACATGGAATCAAGTCGTCTCACAAGCTAAATATGCATATAATGACACCATGAATAGGAATACCAGCAAGAGCCCTTTTGAAGTGGTCTATGGTGTGCACCCAAGAGGTATTTTGGAGTTGAGAGACTTAGGAAGTGCAGCAACAAGAAGTGGGTATGCAGAATATTTTGCTCAATCAATGAAGGAGGTCCATGAATCAGCCAAGCAAGCATTGATAGAGAACACAAGCAAAATCAAACAAAAAGTTGATGAAAGAAGGAAGAACCTACAATTTAAAGTGGGAGATCTTGTCATGGTGCACCTAAACAAAGCAAGGTTAAAGCAAGGAGTTCCTAACAATTTGCAAATGAGAAGGATAGGTCCATGTACCAATCTAGCCAAGTATGGAGAACATGCATACAAGGTAGATCTACCTAGTGACATAGGATTTTCAGTGGTTTTCAACATAGTAGACTTAGTTTCCTACAAGGAACCAATTGAAGATTTAGATTGCAGCCACTCAGAGGTATCAGATGATCTAAACAACCTTAAGTTACCAGCCAAACCAATTCCAAAGGCCGAGAAGGTGTTGAGTTCCAGGATTGCCAAGAAGACAAGGTATCAAATCTATTAGGAGCACCTAATCAAATGGCAAAACATGGATGATGCTGAAGCTACATGGGTTCTTGAGATAAAGTTTAAGAAGATAGGTATTGATCAAAATCTGATTCCCAATGAGGTGACATGATCTTCTTCTGTTTGGGAGAATGGTGCAAGAGCACCTAGGACTTAGACTATCTAGTTTTCTCAATTTTAGCTTGTACTGACCCTAGCCAAGTCACTGGTGAATAAAGACTCTAGGAGGGTCAAAGAGTTAGTTTTTTGAGTCAATTTAGGCCTAGGTTGAGTTCATTCTTTTTAGGTTTACATTTTTTGGTTTAAATAGTGGGTGTGAGTAGGTAGTTGACCTTCTTGATGGTCAAAAGTGTCAAAACTTGGTATAGGAATTAGGGAGGATTAAATTAGTCTTATAAATTTTTGATAAGTCATGTGTTAAGAGTTAGAATAGGTCTTATAGGTTGAGAAGACCAAAAAGTGAAAAAGTGCAAGGTTGCAAAAAAGTTGTCATGACAACTTTTGTTCTGAATTGGTTAGCGATGGAGTTAGGGATTGTCCAACACCCTAATATGACTCCACACAATGGAAAATATATAATTACCCTCTATTTCATGGTTAATAAGGTTGGAGAATTTTTTTTGTAAGTTCAATAATCTGAAACTACTCATTTTCTGAATAGTTGGTAGTATTTTGGCTTGTTTTTGCTCATTTTGTAAATGAAAATGGATTGAATCCATTGATAAAGAAATGGATTGAGTTTATTTAGTGGGTTAAAGTGTTTTTTGTTCCATTTTAATCTTTTTAGATAGTTTTCATTAGTGTTTTCTTGTTTTGGTTTGCACACAGCCAATTTCGGCTTGTATATAGCAGTTTTGTGTAAAATGGTTGCCCCATGAATTCCACATGTGCTACCATAATTTCCCATTGGAACATGAAGGGAAACCACTTTTATAGTGTACATATCTAAGGAAAAGTGGTGGAGATGAGTTTCAATATGGTTTTCACCTTGTTCTACGTGAGTCTAGGAGCAACCCGACTAGAGGAAACAAGGTGAAAATGAAGTGCATAGTGTAGGGGTGAATGTCAAACCACCATATAATGTTTTACTCTTGTGTTATAACTTGTAACTCCTCTCAAGTGGAGGTATCTTTGTTATGTTGATCATATTTTTGTTCCTTGCTTGTTGTTATCATCTTGAGGATGTAGGTAGTGACCTTGTATACCTTTATCCCTTTCTTGTGTGAATATGGGCAATATGCCTATCTCCTAGCATTAGGGGTGGTCCTTTGGGTGCCACATGGTCGAGTGGTTGTTGCCTTCTTACATTAGGTATTTTAGACCTATTTGTTTCATAGATTGGCTTTGCTTCTTTCTCAAGATTATTCTCTTGGGTATAATTGATTTCTAGACCAGAGCTCTATAATCATACGTTCTTTATATTTTGATTATGTTATATGTATATCAAATGCAATTGTAATTTTGGACATGCCTACATGGTGGATGATGTAAACAGTAATGTAATTATGATGCAATTTAAGTCAAATGATCCTATATGATTTATGATAGTTGTTGTAATGATGTTATTGCTTAATTTGAATTAGGTATGTGTTATTCATTTATCATTCTAAAGAATTATACAAACATTTGGAATTGGGACCCAAAATGAACCTATTCTTAAAGGTTGAATGAATGCAATTAATTTTCTTATCCATTATGATAAGAAAATGAATCTTTTAGAATATATATTTTTCTTATTTATTCTCATTTCATAATGAATGGATAAATTGGTAATTATGTTATTTAAATATAGATTATTTTTATTTGATCAATAAAATGAGAGTGTTGATCATTTACTTGTTTAGTGCACATTTTCTCAGCAATGTTGTCACTTTATTATTAACAAACTGAATCTATCTTTTCCATTACCAAATTCAATTTCAGATCTATTTATATCATGGTCCTTGATCTTCACTACATCATTATTTTCTAGCATCTAAAAGATTATTCCAGCCTCAGTCCTATGGTCTATTTGGTGGGAGAGGAATAAAAGGAAATTATGAAAAAAAATTCTCCTATCCAGAATGTGCTTGTAGGAATAAAAAAATCAATCTCTTAATTGGTAAATGCACGTGCAAAATCACTACAATGGTAGCTCACTCTTCATTTCTTGAGATGGCACCATAATTAATAAATGGAAGCATATCTTACCGTCAAGTCACATTTATCCATAAAATCAAGGTAAACGAAAGGTCGATATGTCTCTAATAAAATGATAGCCTCCAATTTTAAATCATTTAAAGATTAATTTTGATGAATATTCAAGGGGAAATCCAAGAGATTCAAGGATCGATATTTGTATAAGAGACCTTTTGGGTATTCTGAAAGCCTTCATATTATCCTCCATACCTTCTGGGATAAATAATATGGCATAAGCTTAGGCTCTATTGTTCATTTTAAAACATGCTAAGAAATTGGGATTTTCAAATATTCACATTGAAGGAGACTCTTCATTTGTGATAAATGCTTGCAAAAAGAGAAAATATTTTATCTGGCATGTTAATTATGTTTTAAATCAAATTTAAAGCCTTTTAGATTCCTTCAAAATGTACTAGAAATATAATTCATAGAGAGAAGTGAATGCATTAGCAGATATGCTAGAAAACATGGGGTGTGACAAAATTGAGGTGGACTCAATGACAATGGGTTGTGACTTGGCACAGTTTTTATTTCTAGCTGGCATTGTCAAAAAATACATGGCATTAGAAATAGGTCCAAAAATATTATTATGATACAATAATCATCAAAGGGAACTAGCTCTCGTTAACCTGTAAGACAAGTAATTCATGTTTTGAAACAACTAGCATTATCTGAATCTAATTTTTCCTTTCTATAATCTTACTATTGCATGTGTGAGAGATTAGTTCCACTCTAATCGACGACTAGGATTAAAGGTTTCCAACTAGTTTTCACCTTCTTTCATGAGAAGATAATTATAGTGTCCTTCAAATTTTAAGACGTAGCTGGCTAGTACGGATTTTAAATTTCAAGCACACAACCTAACCATCACATCATTTAAGTGTGAACAGTTTGATAAAAGATTCATACACAAGGCAATTCTTTTTGGTTTTGTTTATTTAAAAAAAATAAAAAGGTTCTTGAGCAATAGAGGATGGAATTAATAAAAACACCCCATCTCTATCCAAACTATCATTTGGTGAACATGGAGTATATGCCATACAACTACATGTTGCATATTTTAGTTGTAGAATGGGAGCGATCCTTTTTTTAGCATATTATAGATGATTTTTTAGGGTTAGTCTTCAAAACTCATTGTTTTCAATTCAAGAAGAGTATCAAGAGTATCATAGATGAGTAAATCATGTTACCATAGGCAAGAAGCCTTATTTTCCCCTCCCAATTAGTTTCTATCTTTTTGTCTAATGCTCTAGACTTATTGCAATAATTTACTCAATTGGAATTAATTGCCACCTACGTAGTTAGGGAAGAATTTCTACCTAGAAATAAATTACTTCTTGCAGTCCAGCAATATGACCTTTGGAATGGTTGAAAGCCCAAGTTGGAGGAATTTTTCCTCACCAATTTCTACTCAATGGGCACATGTTCATCTTAATTTATGATAATATTAAGAATACATTGGAAATGAATAGTTTTACATTTATTCAGCAAGCATTAGGTAGGCATAATAGAGTGATAGGGCAATAGATGGTTGAGAAAATTCAAAAGAAGGTAAATTCCCTATTGGCTCTACTAGATCATGAGCAAGTGTTACTGGTTGATGCTTATGTTCAACACCAATGGTGCAAGATAGTAAAAATGAGGACAATGTTCAAGTCCCACTTCTTGACCTCAACATTCTTCCCACAATGGTAGTCGCTTAAGAAGTGGATGATACATCTAGCTATTCACATGTCCTACCAGTGGAAGAAAACAAAATCCTTCAAGAGCAGTAGGATGAGAATGACATTGAACCACAAGCCATGGAGGAGTAAATTTTTGGTGCAAATTTCACATTTTTGGATGACTAAACAATGACACATTTTGTATGCATGTGGTCATTTTATCAAAAGAACCTAAAACAAATCGAACACCTAGCCTAACTATAGATTGACCATTTGTTACATGTAGTTGATTTTCCAAAGCTATTTGTAGTGTTAAGTTATGCTTCATCATATTATGTTTGAACAAGAGTAATTTTACCTTGTGATGCTAGAAATGTTTCTCTTTTATTAAAAGGTGTAATGTAAATAGTTCTAATTGTTGAGATACACGTGTCTCAACCATACAATTTTTTAGTAAATAGTTCCAAATATAGTTGGGAGGTTTCCCATGTGTCGATGCCTTGGAAAAAGGTATATGAGTTGTTAAAAGATGCCTTGTCCATAGTATAATATAGGAGGGCCATTTTTAGAAATTATATAACACATTTCATGTTAGTTATGAGGGTCAAAAATAGGGGATAAGAGTTTGGACGTGAGTAACTACTTTTAACTTTGTTTTCTTATCTTGGAAAAACAAATGTCAAGGGTGGGCAACATGTGTCATGGAGGTTTTTCCCATGGTATTGTAAAACCACAAATGGTTTCCTAGTTGTAAAATTCCTATATAATGAGAGCTTGGGGAGGAGTTTGTATTATGGAGTTTGGTTTGCAAGGTTGGGTGCTAGAGGGATGCTAGTGAAGTCTCTCCGAGCTTGAGTTGAGGTGATGCTCTTGTAAGAACTTGCATTGCAAGTGTATTATAATCTCTTGTTGATTTTTTAACACATTATGCAGGTTTTAGAGTGTGGGGTTTTTCACCCGTATGGGTTTTCCCCATGATAATCACTGTGTTATGTGATTATTGTTTTATTTCTACTCTATGTGCTTCTTGTAATATTTATAATAGTTAAGTTGAAATTTGCATAATCATCCTCTGAAGATTAGTGTAGGAAGCATTTCTGCACACCTTTGCTTCCTTACAAGTGGTATCAGAGCCTAGCTGGTTTGGGTTCTATTTGTTGGGTATAGGGTTTTTTGAGCTAATCAAGGTTTGAGTGGGAGCTTGTACAGAGTATTTCATTTCTATATTGCAGGATCATAAAGATGGGAAGCATATCAGGGAGGATTGATGTAGAGAAGTTTTCTAGCACAAACTTTGAAATGTGGAAGTTGAAGATGGAAGATCTGTTGATTGATTGAGATCTATGGGATGCAGTTGATGAGAATAAGTCGAGGCTCACATATCCGACTTTAGTTGCACAATATGATATAATGGATAGAAAAGCTAAAGGTATCATAAGATTGTGCCTTGTAGACTCAATTCTGATTAATGTCCATGAAGAATCTACTACAAAGAAGCTTTAGAAGAAGCTAAGTGAGATATACCAAGCAAAATCATTTGTGAATAAAATTTTCTTGAGGAAGAAGTTGCATTCCTTGAGAATGAAAGAAGGTGAACAAATTTCTGAGTATCTAGAAAGTTTCAATATGTTGGTGACTCAATTGACCTCAGTTGGGGTACCAATGGATGAAGAAAAGAAAGAATGCCAAAGAGGCTTTGAGTGTTCGAGGAAGACCAAAAGAAAGAGGCAAGAATGAAAAATAGAATAGTCATTCTAAGTCCAAGAATAAGGGGAGATCAACATCTCCTAGTAAGTCCAAGGAAATTTGCTGGAATTGTGGAAAGTCCAGACATTTCCAAAAGGACTATAAAGAAGATAAGAAGAAAAAGAAGAAGAAGCAAGATTTTGATTCTGAGTTCGAGAAGGAAGATGGAGATGCTTTTATTGTAGCCTTGGCCACTCGTGCGGGTGATAATGCATGGTTGATAGACTCAGGTGCATCTTTCCACATGACCCCTAGTAGAAACTGGTTTAGTAAGTATGAAAATTTTGATGGTGGTAAGGTGTATTTGGGTGATAACTCCTTTCTTGATATTGTTGGTTGTGGAAGTGTTCATGTTAAAGTTTCTAGTGGTAGAACTAGAAGATGTGATGGTGTCTTGCATATCTTGAGACTAGCAAATTTGTTTTACCTATTAGCAAACTAATAGATGCGGGTGTCCATGTACAGTTTTCTGAAGTAGGTGTTAAAATGGTAAGAGGTGCTATGGTAATAGAAAGAGGAAGTAGAATGGGTACATTGTACCATCTTGATGCATGCACAGTTGAGTGCAATAGCACTTCTGATAAGACTATGATAAAGACTATGTTGGAAAAGGATAGGGTGCCTCTTTCAACAGATGGTCATGGTTTTTGGGTACCCAAGGGTGCTCTGTCTTCCGAATCAAAGTTGCCTACAGAGAAGACAATGTTGTGGCACTAGAGACTCGACCACATAGGTGAGAAGGGTCTACAAACTTTGAAAAATAAGAACCTTGTTAATGGGTTGAATGATTGCAATCTTGAATTTGATTTTTGTGAGCATTGTATTTATGGAAAACAAAACTGCATTTCGTTTTACTCCAGTTCTTATAAGTCTTCAAGTGTTTTCGATCTAATCCATTCAGATGTATTTGGTCTAGTTTATGTTTCTTCTATTGGTAAATTAGTTTATTATGTTTCTTTCATTGATGATTTCAGTAGAAGAACATGGGTTTATTTTCTTAACAATAAAGCTGAAGTTTTTAGTCATTTCAAAGAATTTAAAGCAATGGTTGAGTTGCAGATTGGAAAGAAGATAAAATGTTTAAGGATAGATAATGGCAGTGAATATTGCTCTAATGATTTTGGCACATTTTGTAAAGATTGTGGTAGTAAGAGACAGAAGACAACTCCATATTCTCTACAATAGAATGGAGTTGCAGAAAGAATGAATAGGACCTTGATGGAGAAGGCTAGGAGTATGCTAAGTGGTGCTAGTATAGAACAAAAGTTCTAAGCTGAAGCTGTAGCCACTACCTGCTACCTGATAAATAGGTCTCCTACATTAGCTCTTGTTGATAAAATGTGACTAGAAGCATGGTTGGGCCATAAGCCTTCACTTAGTCATCTGAGATTTTTTGGTTGTGAGGCATATGCTCATGTGCCAAAGGAGAAGCAGACAAAATTAGATAACAAAGATGTTAAATGTATATTCATTGGATACAGTTATAGTGTGAAAGGATACATGCTTTGGAATCCTGCTGCACAAAAGGTATTTTATTCCAAAAGTGTTATTTTTAGAGAAACTAAGTCTTCTTCTATTACAGTGCAACTAGAATAGAAGGAAGAAAAGAGAGATGTGATTCAATTGCCTACTACACCTGAAAAAGTTGAATCGAGGCCCTTAGGAAGACAGGAAGTTCATGAGAGCTCTACGAGTTCTAAATCATTAGAGGAAGAAGAAGAACCTGAACCTGAACTTGTTTGAAGGTCTACTAGACAAAGAAAACCACCTAAAAGGTATGGATATTCTCCTGATGATTAGAGATGCATATTTTCTTTGAATGCTAATATTGATGAACCAAAATTTGTAGAAGAGGCTCTTGGTATGAATGATTCAGAGTCCTGGAAAATTGTCATAGATGAAGAGATGGTAGCTCTTAAGAAGAATGACACATGGGACCTTGTACCATTGCCTGAAGGATGAAAGCCTGTTGGTTGCAAATGGGTGTTCAAAAGGAAGATAGGTTCAGATGGAAGAATTGAGAAGTACAAAGCACGTTTGGTTGCAAAAGGTTACTCCTAGGTTGAGGGAGTATATTATGGTGAGATTTTTTTCTCCTGTAGCCAAAATGACATCCATTCATTTCTTGCTTTCTATTGCAGTAGCTTATGATCTAGAGGTCGAACAAATGGATATAAAAACTGCTTTTCTTCATGGAGATTTGGAGGAAGAAATTTATATGACACAGCCAGAGCACTATGTGGTAAAAGGTAAAAGTAATTTGGTTTGTAAGTTGAAGAAATCCTTGTATGGTTTAAAATAGAGTCCTATGATGTGGTACCAGAAGTTTGATACATATGTGTTGAGTTTGGGGTTTGTGCGGTCTAAATCTGATCACTGTATATATTTCAAATCTGATGATGATCGTTTCCTATTTATTGCCTTGTATGTTGATGACATGTTGTTTATTAGGAAAGAAAAAGGTTTGATTGCAAAATTTAAATCTCAACTCTCAGCAAAATTTGATATGAAAGATCTTGGTGCAGCAAGACACATTCTGGGAATGGAGATTGTAAGAGATAGACAAAACAAAAAGCTTTTGCTAGGCCAGAGTAAGTATGTTGGTACTATTTTGAGAAGATTTAATATGCAAGATTCTAGACCATTGAATGTTCCTGTTACAATGGGAACAAAGCTTTCTAGTTCACAGTGTCCTACATCCCCATTAGAGATGGAAGAGATGAGTTGAGTACCATACCAAAGTGTTGTTGGAAGTTTGATGTATGCTATGGTTTGTACAAGACCAGATATTGCCCAAGCAGTGGGAGTACTTTCTCGTTACATGTCTAATCTAGGAAGAGCACATTGGGGTGTAGTAAAAAGAGTTTTTAGATACTTGTGGGGTACCTCAGAATACTCTATATGTTTTCATGGAATAGGAAATGAGCATTCCTTGGATATTAGAGGCTTTGTGGATTCAGACTAGGCTGGTGATGTTGATAGAAGAAGATCCACCAATGCATACGTGTTTACATTATTTGGTGGTGCAATCAGTTGGATGAGCAAGCGACGGGCTATGGTCACTTTGTCCACTACAGAGGCAAAGTATATGGTAGCTACTCATGCCTGCAAGGAAGCCATTTGGCTCAAGAGATTGCATTTAGATATAGAGTTTAAATAGGGTGTAGTGACAATTTATAGTGACAGTCAGAGTGCAATCTGCCTAGCGAAGAACCTGACTTTTCATGCTAGGACCAAACACATTGATGTACAATGTCATTTTGTGAGAAATATGGTTGAGGATGGCAGGGTAAAGCTGGAGAAGGTAGAAAATTTGGTGAATATTACTGATTCATTAACTAAACCCATGAGCACAGAGAAGTTCAAATGGTGTTCGGAGTCTATGGGCCTCTTGGCCCTTGACTATTGAGTCCATGGTAATATGGATCCCCTGACTCTTGCAAAGTATTCGACAAGTGGGAGAATGTTGAGATACATGTGTCTCAACCATGCAATTTTTAGTAAATAGTTCCAAATATAGTTGGGAGCTTTCCCATGTGTCGGTGCCTTGGAAAAAGGTATATGAGTTGTCAAGAGATGCCTTGTCCATAATATAATATAGGAGGGCCATTTTTAGAGATTATATGACACATTTCATGTTAGTTATGAGGGTCAAAGGGGATAAGAGTTTGGACGTGAGTAACTACTTTTAACCTTGTTTTCTTATCTTGGAAAAACAAATGTCAAGGGTGGGAAACATGTGTCATGGAGGTTTTGTCCATGGTATTGTAAAACCACAAATGGTTTCCTGGTTGTAAAATTCCTATATAATGAGGGCTTGAGGAGGAGTTTGTATTATGGAGTTTGGTTTGCAAGGCTGGGTGCTAGAAGGATGCTAGTGAAGTCTCTTCGAGCTTGAGTTGAGGTGATGCTCTTGTAAGAACTTGTGTTGCAAGTGTATTGTAATCTCTTGTTAATTTGTTAATACATTATGTAGGTTTTAGAGTGTGGGGCTTTTCACCCATATGGGTTTTCCCCACGATAATCACTATGTTATGTATTTATTGTTTTATTTCTACTCTATGTGCTTCTTGTAATCTTTGTAATAGTTAAGTTGAAATTCGCATAATCGTCCTCTCAAGATTAGCGTAGGAAGCGTTTCCGCACACCTTTGCTTCCTTACACAAATTGTCATAAAAAATGGCTCACTAGTGTCTCGAAAAATATTTATTAAAAGAACTACTATTTATTATGATGCAAATGATCTACACATATTAGAAATTTCTTTTAAATCAAAGTAAGTATTAGGGAAGTAATGGCCTTCAAAATAGATTGAACTTGTTCTTTTAAAGCGAGTGTGTCAATTTACTAGCAAATTTCACATTATATTTCTCTTTAATTTATCATTATTAAAATCTATAGGAAAAAAGAAAAGAGAAATATTGTTAGAGAGGAGAAAAATAATATACAAGGAGAGAGAGGTGGAATAAATTCTTATAAATTTTTGCAACAATCTAATGGGGAACATTTTTAAAAATAATCTTTTTCAGAACCCATCTCCATGTTGTGTCACTTTATTTATCTTTTATGTCTTTGTTTATCATCTAATGTCACCCTCTTCCTCTCTTTCCTTTTATCTCCCTCTTCATCTATCTATATCTTTGTCTATCTTTCTTATAGAAAATATTCCTAACAGTTATGAAACCAAATTCAATAACCAAAATGGGAAAGGACATGAACATCGACCAAAACATAAAGCATAGAGAACTTTTTTAATATTCCATTCTAAAAATAAACATCAAATCAAATAAAAATATAACAATAATTAATGATTATAAAAATGTCTATGACATTAGTTGCCGGTGCGGCAAATATCCGCTTTGCTTCAAACAAGTTGGATGCGATAATATCTATCGACGCAAGGTGCTAAAAAATAATTTAGCTCGCTAACAACGAAAACAATATCTTGGAAAACATATTTCAGAGTAAAAGGTAGATAGTTTGAAACGACAGCCTTGGAAACGCAGAACGACCCATACTAAGCAACAACTCATCCAATTTCTTTCTGGTGCGGCAAATATCCTACTCTTCCTCTCTATAATATACAATCCACAATTTCTTCTCCACCACATGTAAACATTTGATCTCTCAACTACATTGTTCTCTAACGTTATGAAGAAAAATAATGTTTTGAAGTTTATGGGAGTATTGCTTGTATGGCTCTTGATTGTAAAGCCTTCTGTGGGTAGTAATTTTATTGCTTTGCAAGGGCCTGGGTGTACACTCCCGGGTAATGTTTCCATGTTCTGTGGTTATTGTTTTTCCATACCAACATCCTACCGCGCAGGATATGTTTTTCGATACGATGCCGGACAGCCTGCGTATCTTTATAATTCTGATAAATGCGAGGGTACACCAGATACTGAGCTTAGTGCCACTACACAGGACTGCAATGGTTTTGGGTGGAATAGTATCTTCATTCAGTGCTCATAATGTGTGCCCTAACGACTATTGCTATCGATGAATAAAGACACTGCTTTTGTGTGCCTCTCGTATAGCAGGAGTTGAGTCTGGATTTGGTTTGGTGATTTTTATTTTATTTAGGTAAAGATCTATTTCATAAGTTTGTGTTGAGTAAGCTTTTTTAGGAAAATAAAAAGTAAGATTACTAAAACTAAGGTTAATCAAGCTTAAATGTAAAATTCAAATTGGAGCGACTATGATGTAATATTCCATGTATTGGTTTCCAAATACTATTTTATAGAATTATTAATGTTTTGAAAAATATTTATTCATTTCAACCATTGACCACTCTTTAAACGCTAGGAAAGAGTTTGCTTCACTTTATGGTATTATTGGAAGCATCTTTAATTCTCATTGAATTTGTTACGTATAATACTTGAAGTACAAATTGACATGACCTATTCATTAGTGTACAAAGTGAAAAAAATAGGTATTTGGGGGAACATGTACAATATTCACAAGTTGACTAATAGTGGATATAATAGGACCATGTTGTGAAGTAGAAATTTGAATAATTTGATAAATTCATACCCTCTACATCATCTAAATCTTTATGTTGGATGGATTGAGTATATAAGCTTTATTATCTAGAATTAATTTATGTTATAATAATTTTAAAATAATAATACAATGTTATATTTGAGTTTCTCTTAGTTGATCTTATATATGTATGATTAATCTCACTTCTATTAAAATTAGTTTTGATTACTTTAATGGTAGTTATGTAATAGAGCTAGGCCTTTCCCCTTACTAATCTAATCAAAACATATATCTACTACTTAATGAAAATCATAAACTTCAACATTATATATTTTGTATTCAATCTCTCTATTTACTTTTTTCTACTTTTTTTCTATGTGTGCCATTCCTCGTGAAGAGAAGTGGATTAGGATGGGTATCTAATTAGTTTAAGGTGTAGCTACCTTATTCTAAATTACTTTCAAGCATTCTATTATTCAATTTCATTTATGAGATTTTGAATGTATTTATTTATGTTTGAGAAAATTTACATAGAAAAGGAAACTTTCTAATTCATATCTTTAAATGAGAACTAGAATAGCATTAAAAATATCAATTATTCTACATAGTTTTTATAAAACATTAAGAAATACTTCACTTGCATTAATTTTATCAATAATTGGTATTTGATATCCAGTATTTTCCCTCATGGTAATACATTGGTTGGAAATTTAATAAACTACTTTCTATACTCTTATAGCTAATATGGATTATAAATATTTATTATAATTTTCTGAAAAATAGGTGAAAGTATGTATCCATTATAAATATTTATTATAATGTGATATTAGGGGACTCTTCATGAATTTTTTTTAATTTCAATATACTATCATATAAATTAAACAAAATTATTCTATCAATTGTTTAATTGAAAGGATTATAAATTGTTAATCATAAGATTTTAGAGATAATTTTTAATATATTTAATTTTTAAAAGCAATGATTATAAGAGAAAAATTTAATAGCATAAATTATATGTCCATTTTGAGTTGATCTATTATTAAAATTTAAAATATATGATATTTTCCAAAATTGTGAATTTTTTTTTATTTCAATGTGAAGAAATTATTCAATAGTGTTGAGAACATCTTATATACCCAAATTTAGAGGAATTACTTGTTCATCATTATAGATAAAAAAACTTCCTTTTATTATATGATCTACTCTAAATTTATTGGGTTTATTGTTTAATCCTAAAAAAATATTAATTTGATGGAGCCCCACTGGTATGTAAAAAATTATGCCATCATAAATGAATATTAAATTCTATTGAAAAGTATACAATATGCTCTAATATTTAGGATAAACATATGCAATCTATTATAAAATTCTAAGTTAGGATTAAAATTAATACAATATAGAAAATCAATAGAATGAGGAAATTAAAAAAACAAGGGCATTGGCAGAGGTTAAATTTGAATCTCTAATGTGAAACTATGAGAGGTTATTACAATCTTTGTAATTTAAAGAATAATTAATAAATATTCATTTAATTTGAACATTCATTATTATAATCTTCTAAGGTGATTACTAAGAACAACATAAAACTCTATTAAACATGTGTAATATTGTTCATTCAAATTCATAAATGAGAGGTTGAGTAAGTGAATCTCCAATGTGAAACTATGCCATGTGATTACAATATTTGTCCTTCAAAGAATAATTAATCAATATTCATTTAATTTGAACATTCATTATTACAATCTTCTAAGATGATTACTAAGTACAACACTCTATTAAACATATGTGTAATATTATTGTTTTAAATTCATAAATAAAAAACAATATTGTTAGTGTCGCAAATGTGTACCAATGATAACACAAATAAAATCATAATAAAATTAATAAATATATTATTTTTTAATAATCTAAATATATATTAAAAAATAAATATTAGAACTAGGGCTTTAAAGAATAACCATAAGTCTGCATATATGCATCTAAACAATTTCATATCTCTAAAGTAACTTCTAAACTATTTTTAACTGACAATTTTCAACCCACTAGTAAAATTTATTCTCTAAACATCTAATTTTGTAAGCTCACTCAATTTACAATGCTAATATTTTCCCTTACATGTGAAGAATAAAAAAAAAATCTCAAGGGGATAAAATAATGTGAAAACTAGAAAACTAATTGAGCTATAAAATACACAATTGCACACATTGTTATTGAAGGATAAAATATGTTTGATTGTTTAAGTTAAGAATATGTACATTTATACTCAATAACTACTAACTATAATTACAATTAATGTCTATAGAATATGTAAGAGATTGCAGAGAATATTGTACACCTAAGCCATTGTTATCCAAACAATTAACGTTTTAGAAAATTTTCCTACAGGAATATTCCATGGAGAATATTTTAAATTAATACTACACTTTACGTGTAGCTTGGTGAATAGAAAGAGATATTTGAATCCCAATAACAAAGATGAATCAAGTACCCAAATATAAAGTAGAAAGGAGAAACCCCATTGAAAAAAAATCATAACCTTTTATTCATTCAATCTCAACAAGAGGAAAGTTCCAACTATCAATAAATAACATGAAATATTATATAAATGGATCCTAGCCCATTGATATAAACTAATGATGATGGCTACTCCACTTACAAATCAAACACATAACAATAACGATAAATAAATAAATATGAAAAGGAAGAAATAATTATTTATATCTTGTATCCCAAGGAAGTGAAGCTATAACATTTAGTAAATAACATTCTGCATCCAGCTGCTATAGCCATGGGCATAGCTTAGTCGGTTTAACCTAACAGGCATAGTCTAACCAGTTTAGTTTAACTGGTCTACCGTAGCCTATTTTTTCTTACCGATACTACCTATTTGTTTTAGCTTAACCGGTAGTCGAGGTAAATTTTCTTCGAACAGGTATTCAGGATACCAAACTGGAAATTAAGGATATTGTACCAGTAAAACCTTACCAATTTTAGCTTAACCGGTAGTAGAGATAGATTTTTCAGTGAACCACAAGAGTAATTATAATGTATGAGGGAAATCTCGATGTATTTATTATAAATGCATGTATTTGGATAGTGTAGTGGGATTTGGGGAGTGTTTTATCTTTCCTATTAGTATGACATTTGTATTTGGGTCAAGAATGGAGGTTTTCTCACCGGTTCTTTCCTCTAGGAGCCCTGGAACCAGTTTTATTAATATTATTAATATATTAGTGGCTTTCCACTTTCGCCCAAAAAAAAAACATACATTCTCCATCCAAAAGGGAATTCCCATTATTATAATGTGTGAGTTAGAGAAAAAAATTGCACTAGTAGAATTGTCTTTAGTTACCACACAATAAGCTTCTTTATCAAGAATGTATAGCTACCCTATAATACTCTAGAAATCATAATCTACTTTTTTAATTGACTACTTTTATCTCCTTTTTCCCCACCTTGGGATATGTCAAAATTATACCCAAATCAGGTTTTTGTTGCCCGCTGAACTATTTGGATCATATATTTTTTCAGCATTGAAATGAGTCTATGACTATAACCACAATAGTAATTCTGATGTATGAGGCAAATCTCGATGTATTTATTATACATACATGTATTTGGATAGTGTAGTGGGAGTTGGGGAGTGTTTTATCTTTCTTATTAGTATGACATTTGTATTTGGGCCAAGAGTGGAGGTTTTCTCACTAGTTCTTTCCTCTAGGAGCCCTTGAACCAGTTTCATTAATATTATTAATATACTAGTGGCTTCCCACTTTCACCCCCCCAAAAAAAACATTCACCTTCCAAAACGGCATTCCCATTACTATAATTTGTGAGTCAGAGAAAAACTTGTACTAGTAGAATTGTCTTGGTTACCACACAATACGCTTCTTTATCAAGAATGTATAACTACCCTATAATGTTCTAGAAATCATAATCTTTTTTTTTAATGACTACTTTTACCTCCTTTTTCCCCACCTTGGGATATGTCAAAATTATACGCAAATTAGGTTTTTGTTGCCCGTTGAAGTATTTTTATTTTTATTTTTTTATGGTAAAGTACAAATGTATAATTTATATTATTGATTAGAAATAAAATATACATAGTATAATATGTTGACTATTTACGCAACTGAGATAGGCAGTGAATCAATTCATAATTAAGATCTTCTTCTCAATATTAATATCAGATCTGAAATCATTAACTAATTTACTTAAGATAGATGAAAGCACAAGTACAAAATAAATAGAACACAATGAACACCATATATATACATAGAAAACCAAATGTGCCTAAAACCATGAAAAAATATTAACTCTCATATAAAACACCTATTAGGGTGACACCGGTTAAGGTAATTTTTACAAAGGTGGCTCATAGCCAGTTTGACTCATTGCTAGTTTAGCTCACTACTAGCTGGGCTCACTATCTAGAGAAAGGCTTACTACTATAGGGCTCAATACCCCGAGAGGAAATCCACCACTTTAAACAAAATTTGTAAGGACAGAATAACTTCCAGTAACTCACCGCAATACTCTTCACAACAACTAGATTCTTCCCTTAAGTTTTGCAAGTCTTAGGATGCAATATCACTATTTCCTCATGTATCTCTCATCACTATCATACCAAAATGTATACCATATTCAAAAAATATCCTTGTCCAAGAAAACCAAGACAAAGAATGAAAATAAGTCACCACTAAATATTTTGTTGGTGGAAAGGAATTTGAAGCGGACCCTATCATAACAGTCTACTTCAAATAGATCAGCATCTTACATCCATTTCTAGACCCAAATCAAAATCATAGAAACACATGCTACATGAAAGTATTTTACACATTCTCATTCCGAAGTAGAACTAGACCAATAATAGCACCAATTAATAGAAAAATATCTTCCAAAACACTTAAACCATTGGGGAATCCAACAAGTGACCAACAACAATACATACATCCTTATTTTCAGTACTTTCACAATTAAAACCATATCAAACCATAGTCTTTCACACCAATGACATCAATAATCATAAGGCTAACAATCTCTCTCTCCCTCTTTGACAACAATGACAAAGGCGAGGAAGAAAATTCCCTTAGAAATACTATTCTCCCCCTGAGATGAAGCACCAATCCAGAAACGAAATATTCTGTCTAGTAGCTGTAAGATATAAGAGTCCTATAATACTATATCTTTACTAACTTGAGTTTACCTTAGGATATTTATCATCTTTGATTAGCTTGCATTTGGTAGTCATACGTGTACACACTAGTTTGGAGTTTTCCAACCCAAACTTCTTCAACAACTCCTTAACACTTTTAGTCTTTGAAATAAAGATTCCCTTTTTGTTTTGATTGACCTGTAGACCAAGAAATAAATTCTACTCTCCAATCATTGACATTTTTAATTCCTTTTGCATTTCTTTTTTAGTTTTTCTACATAAACCATCATATCCTAAAAATATTATATCATCAACATATTGTTGTCACAAAGGATTGCACCGATGATGCTAAATGCGGAACAAAGCAATCTTGTGAAACATGGAAACACCTTTGAGCCTATGGGTTTCTCAAAATGAAGATGAATCTCTGGAGATCAAGTTGGCTACCTGTCTGGTGAGTCTTCTATAAATTCTTTTGATATGAAAAGGGATAGAACAGTTGCATGTAACTGAAAATCTATCCTATTGGGGTGATGCACCAAATAATTCTCTATCTGAAATATATAACCATGAAACTCACATCAACCTTCCAAAAAAACACCTTGAATCTCATAGCTCACTTGAAGATGCAGATGCATAAACATTTCCTAGAAAGGGATGAATTTAAAGCATGCATGAAGGAAAACAACAGGTTTTCACAACTTCAAGCAATTAAAATCAATCAACTAACACAAACTAGAACCTGCAATCAACATGTATCTCCTTGCACCACAAATTGACTGAATGGGACAAATTAGAGGATAAAAGTCATAAGAAATCATCAAATCATTCATTCACTAGATAATACAACAAGTACCAAGAAGGAAATCTTCTACTATATTATTGAAAAATAAAGAATTGGTTGTTACAAAACTCAAATACTGTTGAGCTACAATGCCATCCTTTAGCATGAAAGGGCCTAAATTCAGTCCACAATCATGTTGAGGAAAGGAAAAGAACTAGAGGGAAAAATAAGGAGAGAGAGAAAATATAGAACCCATCATGTACATCTCCTCCAAAAACCCTAATAGAAAAAAATGGATGAGAAAAAGCCTTGGGCAAATTTGCTCAAAATAGCCTAAAACACTCATGCATAACCCTTCCAAAAATATCTTCCAATGCTAAAAAATGACCTCAACTGATGTTTCATGAAAAAGAACCCCCATTGCCAAATATAGAATTGCCAATCTTGCCCAAAATAGCTCCACTGAAAAAGAAACAACTCTTTCCTTAAAAAATGCATGATATCTTTGCCAAATATAGTCTCACGAAAAAAAACTGCACTGTATGGAAAAAGAACTCCCTATCCTAAAATCTGCATGATGTACACTACCAAATATAGCTACAAAAAGAAATCTCCTTTTTACATATAATACATCCAGCTCTTCACATGTCTTGCTAGTGGAAGAAAACGGAGTCCTTCAAGAGCATCAGGATGCTAATGACATTGAACCACAAGCCTTGGAGGAGTAAAGTTTTGGTACAAATTTCACATTTTTGGATGACCTAACTATGACACCTTTTGTATGTAGGTGGTGTTTTTGTCTGCAAGTGGGCATTATTTGATATTTGGCGTCAGTTTATTAAAAAAAAGATGGCCAACTTATTTTGTAACCATTTAAATCCAGTATTGGATTTATTGGCCAATTTTGGCAATGTATGTAACAAATGGTTAATTGATAGTTAGGCTAGGTGTGCGATTTGTTTTAGGTTCTTTTGATAAAATTTGTAATTGAATTCAAGCTATGACCAAAGGTTTTCTTCTTGGTTCTTTCCTTCCGATATGCTCCTTGAACCATATTTTGTAAAATTTTATAGTATCAATATATATTAGTGGTCTACTACTTTTGGGAAAAAGAAAAAAAACTTTTAGTTATGTTGATATCTATGTACTAATAGTAATAATTAAATTATGAAACTACCTAGTTAAGGTCAAGAGGAATTCTAGTATGGTAGTGGATATGCTAAAAAAGGGTCACTTTTATTTAATTTTATTGTTAGTATAGATTAATACTATCAATCGCAACCCAAGTTAAAAAAAATTGAGCACAACTTTTCGTTCCTTATTGTCACTTCCTAGTAGTGTGTTTTTATAATGCATATTTTGTGTCTTTGTTTATCTATAATAATATTGAATTCTCATTGAGCCATTAAGTTTTAAGTAAAATTTATATGTCTATTTCCTTTATATTCTTGTGTTGAATCCTTAGAATTTTGTGGGTGGTGGAATTAGGTTTGTAAGTCAAATTTAAAAGCCATTAAGTACATGATCACTACATATACTACACCTCTATATAGGTATGTTGCATCTATTGTTTATTTTGTGTATAGAAAATCTTATCACTTCAAGTATAGGATCCAATTTCCAACTATTATATTTAGGTTCTTTATGAAAAAAAAATCATTACACTTTAAGTAGAACAAGATCCAATACTTCTCACCAAAGAAATGATGGGGAACATCCTTTGTAGTCGATGCATTGATAGGGACCTCAATGGAAGTGTGTTGGATACTCCATAGCATACAGTTGGTTTTCCCAAACTATGTGTAGTGTTAAGCTATGCTTCATCATATTATGTTTGAACATAATAGTAATATTATTTTGTGATGTTAGAAATGTGAATCTCTTTTAATAGAAGATGTAAAATAAATAGTTCTAATTGTCATAAAATATGGTTCATTAGTGTCTGGACAAATATTTATTAGAAGGACTACTGTTTATTATGATATAAATAATCTACATGTATTAGAAATTGCTTTTAAATCAAAGTAACTCTTAGGCAAACAATGACCACTAAAATAGATCCAACTTGTTCTTTTAAAGAGGGGGTGTCACTTTACTAACAAATTTCACATTTTTTTTCTCTTTAATTTATCATTATTAAAATCTATAGGAAAAAAAAAGAGAAATAGTGTTAAAGAGGGAGAAAAAATATATACCAAAAAAAAAGAGGTAGAATAAATTGTGATCAACTTTTTTTTTCACCAACAATCTAAAGGAGAACATGTTCATAGCATCTCACTGTTTTGTCACTTTATAGATTTATCCCCTCTTCATCTCTCTATTTCTATGTCTATCTCTTATACAAAATATTGTTGACAGTTATGAAACCATATTCAATAACCAGAATAGGAGCTTGGGAAAGGACATGAACATCGATCAAAACATAAAGCATAAAGAATTTTTTTAATATTCCGTTCTTATAATAAATATCTAATCAAATAAAAATATAACAATCATTAATGGTTATAGTAATGTCAGTCAATGACATTATTTGCCGGTGCGGCAAATACCCGCTTTGCTTCAAACGAGTTGGATGCGATAATATCTATCAATGGAAGGTGCTAAAAAATAATTTAGCTCGCTAACAACGAAAACAATATCTTAAAAAACATATTTCAGAGTCAAAGGTACATAGTTTCAAACGACAGCCTTGGAAACGAAGAACGACCCATACTAAGCAACAAGTCATCGAATTTCTTTCTGGTGCGGCAAATATCGTACTCTTCCTCTATATAATATACAATCCACAATTTCTTCTCCACCACATCTAAACATTTGATCTCTCAACTACATTGTTCTCTAACGTTATGGACAAAATTAATGTTTCGAAGTTTATGGGAGTATTGCTTGTATGGCTCTTGATTTTAAAGCCTTGTGTGGGTAGCTCTTTTATGGCGTTGCAAGGGCCTGGGTGTAAACTCCCGGCTAATTTTTCCATATTCTGTGGTTATTGTTTTTCCATACCCACATCCTACCGCGGAGGATATCCTTTTCGATACGATGCCGGACAGCCTGCGTATCTTTATAATTCTGATAAATGCGAGGGTACAGCAGATGCTGAGCTTGCTGCCACTGCACGGGACTGCAATGGTTTTGGGTGGAATAGTATCTTCATTCAGTGCTCATAATGTGTGGCATAACAACTATTGCTATCCATGAATAAACACACTGCCTTTGTGTGCCTCTCGTATAGCAGGAGTTGAGTCTGGATTTGAATCTGGTGTGGTTTGTTAAATTTAGTAAGGTTTGTATTTGGTCTTTGTGATTGAGAACTATTCCTACAGTTAAATCTAGTAGGATTTCCATTTGGTCATTAAATTGATCGATAGGTATTTTATGTTAAAGCAGTGGAGTTTGTAATCGACCTTTCATATCGTATGTATGCACCCATTATAATTGAAGGCTTTCTTTACAGGACTGTTCAAGGCTTTCTTTACAATGGAAGGTTTCGTTTAGAGGTAGAATTTCTGTTTTCAGTGTTGAGTTTAATGGGTTAAAGTATTGAGTTGTTTTTTTTTGGGGGGGTGTGGGGAGCAGTTGGTTTTTTGTTTTGCTATTTTGATGTTTTGGTTTAACATTTATTGTAAAATGTATTTAGTTGGTCATGATAGATGGACTTTGGATCGATTTTTCTTTAACCTTTGCTGCTTATTATGCATCATTTTATTGATAACTTTTAAACTTATAGTTTAGTAGTAATCTTTTCGGTTTCAGTTTTTTATGGAGTCATAAAAGAATTGATATTTTATTTCTGAGATTGTACATTCAAATTTTAAAAGAGAATTTGTTAAAAATTATTAATACTTCAAAAACTATGTATTTAACTAAAGAATTTTTAATTCAATTTTTTTAAATTATAATTTTTAAATAACAGTTTGTGTTGGTTTCATATTGGTTTGGTGGTACAGTAGGTCCTTTCATATTTTTAGTTTATTTAGGTAAAAAATATTTTATTGATCAATTTTTTAAGTTTGTGTTAAGTAAGCTTTTAAGGAAAATAAAAAAATAAGCTTAATAAAACTTAGGTCAATCAAGCTTAAAAAGTAAAATTCAAATTGGAGAGACCATGCTCTAATATTTCATATATTGGTGTCAAAATATTATTTTATAGAATTATTAATGTTTTGAAAAATATGTATTCATTTCCACCATTGACCACTCTATAACACTAGGAAATAGTTTGCTTCACTTTATGGAATTATTGGAAGCATCCTTAATTCTCATTGAATTTGTTACTTATAGTATGATGCAGCCAAGGAGGCACTTGAAAACATAGGTATTAGGGGAATATGTACAATATTCAACACAAGTTGACTAATACTAGGAGATTATTTGTCTAAAATTAATTTTTGATGTAATAATCCAGCTCCTTTCGAGCAAACCTAGAAATCCAAGGGTCACAAAGACCAAGAGTCACAACTTAGAATTCTACACAAAGGTGTCCCTCATGGAAGTTTAACTTGGGTCTCCACATTGAGAACTCAATGCTTTAACCAACTAAGCTCAACCCCTTGAACATGTAATAATTTTAAAATAATAATACAATGTTATATTTGAGTTTTTCTTAATTTTTCTTATATATATATGTATATACATAGATAGATATAATCTCACTTCTATTAAAATTAGTTTTGATTACCTTTATGATAGTTATGTAATAGAACTAGGCCTTTCCTCTTACTAATCTAATCAAAACATATATCTACTTAATGAAAATCATAAACTTAACATTATATATTTTGTATTCAATCTCTTTTTACTTTCTTCTATGTGTGCCATTCCTTGTGAAGAGAAGTGGATTAGGATGGGGTATCTAATTAGTTTAAGGTGTAGCTACCATATCCTAAATTACTTTGAATCATTCTATTATTTGATTTCATTTCTGTGATTTTGAATGTATTCATTTATGTTTGACAAAATTTACATAGAAAATGGAACTTTCTAATTCATATCTTTAAATGAGAACTAGAATAGCATTAAAAGTATCAATTATTCTAAATGGATTTTCTAAAACATTGAGAAATACCTCACTTGCATTAATTTTATCAATAATTTTATGGAATCCTTATCTAAGATTAGAGTTAATATATTCAAAGAGTGGAAGAAATTTTGGAATTTGATATCTAATATTTTCCCCCATGGTATTACATTGGTTGCAAATTTAATAAACTATTTTCTATACTCTTATAACTAATATGGATTATAAATATTTATTATAATTTTCTGAAAAATAGGTGGAAGTATAGATCCATTGTAAATACTCAATTCTATTGAGTTGAAATAGACAAAATAATAACGATGGAATGATATTTATATTTAAAAAACATATAAAAATAATATAATATCATATAATTTAAATAAAATTATTTAAACAATTGTTTAATACAAAAGATTATAAATTGTTAATAATAGGAGTTTTGAAATGATTTTTAATATATATAATTTTTTTTTTGATTAGTGACTGCTTTTGACTGGAGCTTGAACCAGTGGGGACCCCATCTCTCCATATTTCTCTCCTTATCACTCCATACTCCTTATCGCGCTGCTCTCTCCTTATCACTCATAACTCCTTATCTCTTTGCTCGCTTTGCACCTACTGTTGCCAGTCTGCATGCATGGACACCAGCCAATAGATCCCGTCCTGCACCTCCATGGGCAAACAGTCAGCCAACAAGCAGCCAAACAAGGCATGAACACCATGCACACACAACTAGTGGGAATCAACATAAGAAATGGTGCACTCTGGAGAGATTCAAACCAATGACGACCCCAAACTAGAGCTTGTGACATTACTGTCACACAATGGGGTGAACCCCTAAAATTATATTTAATTTTTAACAACAATGCTTATAAGAGAAAAATTTCATAGCATAAATCATATGTCAGTTTTGAGTTGATATATTCTTCAAATTTAAAATATATGATATTTTTCAAAATCCATTTCAATGTAAAGAAATTATTCAGTATTGTTGAGAACATCTTATATACCCAAATTTAGGGGAATTACCTGTACATCATTATAGATAAAAAAAAAATCCTTTTAATATATGATCTACTCTAAATTTATTGGGTTTATTGTTTAATCCCAAAAAAATATTAGTTTGATGGAGCCTCATTGGTATGTAAAAAATTATGGCATCATAAGTGAATATTAAATTCTATTAAAAATTATACAATATCCTCTAATATTTAGGATAAACACATAGAATCTATTATAACATTTAAGTGAGGATTAAAATTAATATAATATAAAAAATTAATAGAATGAGGAAATTAGAAGAACAAGGGTGGTGGGAGAGGTTAAATGAATCTTAAATGCAAAACTATGAGATGTTATTACAATCTTTGTACTTATTTAATTTGATCATTCATTATTACAATCTTCTAAGGTGATTACTATGGACACCATAAAACTCTATTAAACATGTGTAATATTGTTCATTCAAATTCATAAATGGGAGGTTGAGTAAATAAATCTCCAATGTGAAACTATGTGATGTTATTACAATAAAAGAATAATTAATCAATATTCACTTAATTTGGACATTCATTATTACAACCTTCAAAGGTGACTACTAAGTACAACATAAAACTCTATTAAACATATGTATAATATTATTCTTTTCAATTCATAAATAACAACAATATTGTTAGTACCACAAATGTGTACCAATGATAAACACAAATAAAATCATAATAAAATTCATAAATATAAGATTTTTTAATAATCTAAATATATTGAAAAATAAATATTAAAACTATGGCTTTTCAAAATAACCATAAGTGTGCGTGTATGCATCTAAACAATTTTTAGTAGATTTCTATACTGAAACTTCTCTAAACTAACTTCTAAACTGTTTTTAGCTTACAATTTTCAACGCGCTAGTAAAATTTATTATCTAAACATCTAATTTTGTAAGCTCACTCAATTTATGATGCTAGTATTTTTCCTTAAATGTGAAGAATAAAAAAAAATCAGGGGATAAAATAATGTGAAAACAAGAAAACTAATTGAGCTATAAACTACACAATTGCACAAATTGTTATTGAAGGATAAAATATGTTTGATTTTTTTATTTAAGAATATGTACATTTATACTCAAGAACTATTGCATAGAATTACAATTAATGTCTATAGAATATGTAAGAGATTGCATAAATTATTTGTACACCTAAGCCATCATTATCGAAACAATTAACCTTCTAGAAAATTTGCCTAGAGGAATGTTCCATGGAGAATATTTTGCACTAATACAACAATTTAAGTGTAGCTTGGTGAATAGAAAGAGATATTTGGGTCCCAACAACACGGATGGATAAAGTACCCAAATAAATAGTAGAAAGGAAAAACCCCATTGGGAAAAAAATAATAACCTTTTATTCAATCTCAAAAAGAAGAAAGTTCCAACTATCAATAAATAACATGAAATATTGTAGAAATGGATCCTAGCCTATTGAGGTAAACTAATGATGAAGGATACTCCACTTACAAATCAAACACACAACAATAACAACAAATAAATAAATATAAAAAAGGAATAAATAATCATTTATATCTCTTATCGCAAGGAAATGAAGCTATAACATTTAGTAAATAACATTCTGCATCCAAAAGGGCTTTGCCATTATTATAATTTGTGAGTCAAAGCAAAAAATTTCACTAGTAGAATTGTCTTTGGTTACAACAAAATAAGCTTCTTTATCAAGAATGTATAACTACCCTATAATGTTCTAGAAATTATAATCTATTTTTTTTATTGACTACTTTTGTCTTCTTTTTCCCCACCTTGGGATATGTCAAAATTATACCCAAATCAGGCTTTTGTTGCTCACTGGAGTATTTTGATTTTTGATTTTATTTTTTATGGTAAAGTATGAATGCATATTTGATATTATTGAGTAGAAATAAAATTACATAGTATCAAATGTTGACTATTTATGCAACTGAGATGGAGGTCAATCAACTGGTAATTTAAAACTTCTTAATATTAATATTAGATCTAAAATCCTTAAATGATTTACTTAAGATAGATGAAAGAACAAGTACAAAATAAATAGAACACAATGAACACCAGATATATACATGGAAAACCTAATGTGGAAAAAACCATGAAAAATATTAACTCTCATATAGAACACCTATTAGGGTGACACTGATTAAGGTGATTTTTCCAAAGGTGGCTTACACCAAGTTTGGATCACTGCCAGTTTAGCTAACTACTGGTTGGGCTCACTGCCTAGAGAAAGGCTTACTACTAGAGGGATCAATTCTAGGAGAGGCTCACTTCCAAAGAAAGAAAGGTAAAAGGAAATCCACCACTTTAAAAACAATTGGTAAGGACACAACAACTTCCAATTTCTCATCACAACACTCTTCACAACATCTAGATTCTTCCTTTAACTTTCCCAAGTCTTAGGATGCAATATAACTATTGTCTTGTGTATCTCTCATTACTATCATACCAAAATTTACACCATCTTCACAATATCATTATCCAAGCCAATGAAGACAAAGACTGAAACTAGGTCACCACTAAACATTTTGGTGGTGGAAATAAATTTGAAGTAGATCATATCATAACAATCTACTTCAAACATATCAAAATGTTACATCCATTTCCAAAGCCAAATCCAAATCATAAAAATAGATGCTACATGAAAGTCTTTTACACATCCTCATTCCAAAGTAGAACCAGACCAATAAAAACAAAATCTCTCTCTCCCTCTTTCATGACAATGGTAAAGGCAAGGAAGAAAAATCAGTTAGAAACATACTATTCTTCCCCTGGGAGGAAGCACCCAAGCACTAGTCCAGAAAGGAAATATTCAGTTTGGTAGTTGTAAGATATAAGAATCCTCCAATCCTAGATTTGTACTGACTTGATTCTACCTTATGATATTTATTATCTTTCATTAGCTTGCATCTGGTAGACATAGGTGTACACACTAGTTTGGAGTTCTCCAACCCAAACTTTTTCAACAACTCCTTAACATTTTTAGTCTTTCAAATAAATATTCCCGTGCTATTCTAATTGACCTATAAACCAAGATAAAAATTCAACTCTCTTATCAATAGCATTTCAAAATCCTTCTGCATGTCTTCTATAATTTTTCTACATAAACCATCATATTCTCAAAATATTATATCAGCAACATACACAATAGCAATACTTCTAAAATAACCTTCTAAAATACTTGACCAATTAGACATTTATCCAATCCTCCATATTAAGCTCTAAGAGATTGCTTCTGTCCATATAGGGCCTTCTTCAATCTGCAAACAATATTTGTATCATCCTTAAATTTTAATCCTTCTATTTGTTCAATGTACACTTCTTCCTTCGATTCTCCATTTAAAATTGTTAAATTCACATCCATATGATAAAATTTGAAGTCCTTATATGCTGCAAATGCTAAAAATTATTTTGATTACCTCCATCATATCCACTAGAGCATAAGTTTATTCAAAATCAATGCCTTCAACCTATGTATAGCCTTTACAAACCAATCTTTCTTTGGTTATTATTGATCTTCCATCTTCACCAAGCTTGTGATGAAATAACCATTTAGTTCCAGCCATATTTTTGTCTTCCAGTCTAGGAACCAATACCCATATCTAGTTTTTCTCAATTTTATCTAATTATTCTCTCATAGAATCTACCCAATTTCGTTTGTTACATACTTTTTCTATAGTTTTAGGCTCAATTTCAAAAAGTCAATACAACATAGCTTGTTCCTAAGCCGCCTTCTTGTAATAATGCCTTTATTTCTATCACAAATAATTTGATCTGCTGAATTATTATTCTTAACATACCTTGTCATCTATGTGAATACTAGTGTTGTAGAAGCCAAAGCTTCTTTTTACGTATTGTTCTTCATTTATGGTAACCTTCTCCTTCTTCAAATCACTAGAGTCATCTGACTCATATCCTTTCAACTTCTTAGATTCTTTTGAAATGTTTTCATAAACTTTAACACTTGCACTTTCAACAATCTTATTCAGTCTCTTGTTGTAACAATGGTAGGCTTTTCTCTTTGCTAACAACCTAGGCATATACCTTCATCTTCTCTACTATCAAATTTTCCTATATTGTCTTCATCTCTCCATGTGTAATATTTTCTTCCAAGGACTTTGGAGTATTTAACTGTCAGTGTTCTAGAAACCAAAGTTCATAATATGTCTTCCCATATTTCTTTCAGTATAGAATTTTGTTCAGGCTGTAAACTACTGCGTGAACTACTTCTCTCTAGTAAATTTATTGTATATCTACACTCTTCATCATTGTTCTAGCTTCCTCCTATAGTTTGGTTCATTCTTTCAACTACACCATTTTGTTGTGGTGTTCGAGGGCCGGATAACTATCTCTTAATGTCATGCTTCTCACAGAATTTGCTAAATTCATCAGTAAGAACTCTCCTCCTCTGTAAGATTTCTAACACTTGATACTCTTGCTATCTTCGTTCTCTACTCTTACTTTGAATATTTTGAACTTCTCCAATTCTTCATATTTTTTCCTTAGAAATGTGACCCAAGTCATCCTAGAGTGATCATCAATCAACAATATAAAATGCCTCTCACCTTGTATGTTTCTTATTTTGGTTGGGATATAGAGATCTATGTGAACCAAGTCCAATAATATGGTAGTTGAATACTCTTTCCCTTTGAATGTTCTCTTTGTCGACTTCCCTATTTAACATTCTTTACAAATACTATTTTCCAATTTACTTAATCTTGGTAAGTCTCTTACTGCACGCTTTGAACTGATCTAAACCTAGTTATCAAAATTGTTATGACACAAGCTTTGGTGTCAAAGCCAATTGTCATCTAACTATGAAATCAAACAATGTCTTGTAGCTCCTTGTAGCTGATACATGTTTCCATTTGTCCTTCTTCTAATAACAATTATTGTTCCAGAAACCTTCTTGATCTCACATCCATCATCCTAAGAAAAAACATTGTATCCATTTCCTCACATCTATCCAACACTCAAAATATTATGATGCAAACCTTTCACATAATAAGCATTGCCACTGTTATGATTTCCATCAAAGGTATTGAACCAATCCCAAAATCTTTGTTGTTTTATCATCTCCAAACCTAACTGAACCTCCATCATACCTTTCAATTTTAATAAATTTACTCTTATCACTAGTCATATGATTTGAATATCCTCTATCAATCAACCACTTATTCTTATCTCTTTTACCATGTAATGTAGTAGCAACAATCTTAGAAATATAAATCCTAGGATT
This sequence comes from Cryptomeria japonica, assembly GCF_030272615.1. NCBI lineage: Eukaryota > Viridiplantae > Streptophyta > Pinopsida > Cupressales > Cupressaceae > Cryptomeria > Cryptomeria japonica. The sequence goes on from NC_081409.1 coordinate 694,450,290, forward strand.
AACCTCTTCTACCAAGAATAAGAAATCACCTCCTTCATAATCTAACTCACCATCTTGAATAGCAACATCATCCTTAACATAGTAGGCCTTCTTATTGAACTTTCCTTTATTTTATCTAAACTTTGATCTTGTCCCTTTTTATGCACATTTGGTAGCAATATTACCAATCTTTCCATATCTAACGCATTTCAAGGGTAACATACCTTCGTACTTGTACATCTAAATCACTTAGCGTACCTCCAAGCTCTTTGATATCATTTACTATATTGGCAACCTTTTGAAAATAGCTTGCTATGTCTTCAACTTCTTCCATTCTTAGATTTTCATATCTTCACTTATCTTTCAATCTCTTCGTCAATTCAACTCTTTTATTTCCTTCATAGATGTCTTTCAACTTTTCTCAAACCTCATAAGTAGCACTCAGGTAAATAGCTTTTGTCAACTTAGTTTTTGATAAAGCACTAGAAATAACATACCTTGCCTTTTCATTTTTTTCATAGTCTGCAATCTCAGCTTGAGTAGTAAGACCATTAGTTGGTATAACAAATTTATTCTCAATTTCCTTCCAAGGAATCATCAAATTCATATCTTTCCAATTTGTCAAAGTCTTCATAAATGTCTTCATTAACCTTGACATTTGCACTTTCTACAGTCTAGTTTAGTCTTCTGTTGTAACACTAGTATTCCTTGCTCCTTGTTGAATATCCTAGAAATATGCCTCCATTTTCTCTATTGTCAAATTTTCCAAGATTATCCTCATCTCTCCAGATATAGCACTTTCTCCCAAATAATTTGAAATATTTTACAATTAGAGTTCTATCATACCATAGTTCATATGAATTTTTTACATATTTCTTCTAATATAAAATTCTATTAAGAGTGTATATTGGCATGTGAATTTATTCCCTCCAGTAGACTTTTGGTAGTTCTTATCTTTTGATCAACTTTTTATCTTTTTTTCGTAAAGTTTGGTTCATCCTTTCCATGCTACACAATTTTGTTGTGGTTTATGGGTGGCAGATAATTGTCTTCTAATGAAATATTTCTCATAAAAATTATTAAACTCTTTAGAAACAAATTCTTCTTGATCAGACCTCAAACACTTAATTTTTAAATAAAATCCATTCTCAACTCTTGCCTTGAATATCTTTAATTTCTCTAATGCCTCTAACTTTTCTATTAAAAATGTAGCCAAATTCATTCTACAATAATCATCAATTGATAACATGAAATATTTGTCACCTTGTATGCTTCTAGTTTCAGTAGGGCCACCTAGATCAAAGTGTACCAAAACTAGCAATCTGATAGATGATTGTTTCTTTTCTTTGAATTTTTCTCTTGTTTTCTTTCCTTCTTGACATGATTTATATATGTTGTTATCTAGTTTAGTCAACCTCAGTAAATATCTTACTACATTTGTTGAAATGATCTTTACCGAATTGTCAAAATTGATATGACATATCATCTAGGTCCATAGCCAACTATCATTGATCTAAGATAACAAACAATGCCTTTTATATCCTTCCATCTAATGCATGGCTCCATTTTTCCTTCTTCCAACTACAATAATAGTTTTGGACTCCCTCGAGATCTTACAACCATCATCTTGAAAAACAACATTGTAACAACTTTTGCACGTCTGTGCAATAATCAAGAGATTATGATGCAGACCCTTCACATAGTAAACATTGTCAATGTTATGCTTTCTATTAGAAGTAATGGAACCAATCCCTATAATTTGTGTTTTCTTATATTATACGAACCTAATATAAGTTCCATCATATTTCACAAGTTTTATGAACATACTCTTATCAGTAGTTGTATGTGTTGAACATCCCCTATCAATTAACCATTCATTTCTATCTCTCCTAGCATGTAAAGCAATAGCAACGGTCCTAAAGAAATATCAATCTTAGGAGTGTCTTTCTCTACAAAAAATAAACAATCACCTTCCTTATAATCTAATTCCTCATCTAAAATCTTAGCAATATCCTTAACATAATAGGCTTTCTTATTGAAATTTTCTTTATTTTCTCTAATTTTTTTACGTGTTCCTCTTTTTCAGACATCTAGTACCTAGATGACCAATATTTCCACATCTAAAGCATTTAAGAGGTAACATACCTTTGTATTTGTCGGTGCCTTTCTTTAGTTTCCTCACAAAATTTGCTTCCATCTCATCTAAACTTACATCATTTGGCTCTTCTTTTATATCTTTAAAGGTTGTCTTAGATTTAGCTTAATCTTTTTCAAACTTCCTTACTTCAAATTTAGTCAGGGCCCCAAATAGATGCTCTATAGTGAATTTATTCAGGTCATAGGCTTCTTCAACAAAAGAGATCTTGTAATTGTAACTTACCAGTAGAGTCATTATAATCTTGTCAACTATATCTTCATAATTCTAAGTGCCACCAAGCTCTCTGATTTCATTTACCATGCTATCAACTTTTTGAAAGTACTTTGCTATATCTTCTCCTTCTTCCATTTTTTTGGTTTTCATATCTTCTCTTAGTTGTTAGAATATTTAATAATTTTACTTTCTCATTACCTTCATAGAGATATTTTGTCTTCTCCCAAACTTCATAAGAAATATTCAAGGAAATAACTTTTACCAATTCAGTATTTGATAATGCACTAAAGATAACACATTGGTGTAGGACCGCCTAGGGTCTTAAAGTTGCCCAAAGTTTCCATGTGAAGGATTTGGACTATTTTTTATTTTAATAAGGTCCTATGGACCATTTAATTTCATTTATAATCATTTATAATCAATTTATTTCAATTGTAAGGTCTTTGGCTCAATTTAGGCATTCTAGTCCTATTAGGTCCTGATTGGGTCAACCTTGGTCAATCCATTCCAAGGGTGTCAAAAAATGTTTTAGTTGATGTTTTTATCTATTTGGATATATTTTGACATGAATTAGTGGTTAGGAACACATTTTGAGTTATTTTGATGTGTTGGCTAAAAATTGTCCAAAGTTTCAAAAAGTTGCTATCCAACTTTTGCAACATTTTTCAAGTTTTTGGTATAAGAGGGGTCCCAATGGTCACCCACTTTTTAAATTTGGTTGATGATTTTGGAAAGACCCTCCAAGTGATTTTCAAGGCCTCATGTGGGTTAATACCTTGTTGTTGATGATTTTTGGAGTGACAAGCAATACCAAAAAACTCAGTTTCCTACAATTTTTCTAAAACTTCTATGTTCATGTGCATGGTGTGCATCCATATAGTACATTCATGGAATAAGGGTAACATATTATAAAATATGGGAGAGTTATCTCTCATTTGGCATGGATTTGGTGCAAAACCATTGAGTTTTGGGAAAGGTATATTGTTTGTTTTTTTTCTAAAAACAATCTGGAAACCCTCCTAACCTAGGATTTTGACACAAAATTCATTATAAATCCCATGTCCAAAGTGGTGAAAAAATAGATCTTTGTGGAATATTTTATTTTTTTATTTTTTTCAATATTTACAAGGTTTCACTATAGCAGGATGAGTTTGGAAGGATAACTTCCATAGGTCTGGCATGTCTATGTGATAGGCAAAGGAAAGTGACACAAGGCTACAAAATCTGTTGCAGAAGGAAAAGGTGACCCCTTGGACACCCAAATTTTATGAAGAGGACCTTTTAGAGACTGTGGCTAATTTTTGGTTCTCTAGGTTGAGTGTTTTTATCACTATTGGTGTGGATCCTTGTGTTGAGGCTCTAATTTGTACACTTAAAATAGTGACAATTTTAGGACAGTCATAAGTAAATTTTGAAAACCTTTTAAAAAATCTTTTGTGTTACTTTCCTTGTTGAAATAAACCCATATTTATTTCTATTGTGTTTCCTTAGTTTATTAAGACCCTTGTTTGGTTGCAAATACCCCTTGGAAGGCTACTAGACCTAAGTGCACTAGGTGAGTGCAAGTCACCTTATGACTTGTTCTAAAACACTGTCAAGCCAAAATAAGTTGTTTTTTGGAAGATACAAGTATCCTAAGCTTGATATATCCATTGGTTTCATGGGGAATTTATGTTAACCCTTAACTATCTTAAGAAGTGCAATTTTTCATACCAATTATGAGCTCGAGTATGGTGAGGATTGGGAGTTTGAAAGACCATAGGGTACCATGTCTTTGTGAGGGCTTATGAGTGCTTTGAGATCATCCTTATGCATTTGAATTACATACCTTGCCTCTTGATTTTCTTCATAAACTTTAATCTCATCCAGAGTGGTCAAACCATTCACCGATTGTACAACTTAGTTTCCATTGTTGTTCAATGTTGTAGCCCAAGGAGATCAAAGAAAATCTCATATTTACTTTCCAGACGCTATAGCTGAATCCTTAAAATATAGAAATAGATATTTTATGTACCATTGGATCAGGAGCTACCTCAAGAGGTTAAGCTCTTTTCCAAGGACTCAAATCTCTAACACAAATTGTTGAATATTTGAGCAACTAAGGGGGGCTGAATTATTTGATAACTTAAAACTTCCTTAAATTAATTAAAAAGTCCAAAATAACCAATATATTTAACTAAAATAAATATAACATGAAAAAACATGCACAAAATAGATCAAACAATAACCACGAGAATTTATGTGAAAAACCCAAGAAGGGAAAAATGAATATTAGTTCTCAATATATAACATAGGTCAAAGTGACACTAGTTAATGTGATCTTTATAAAATATGGCTCATTGCCACATTTCTCAAACAAGGAGGCCTCACTACCCTGAAAGGTTCACTTTTGAAGGGATCACTACCTAGAAAAAGGCTCACTACTAAAGGAAGAAGAAATAAAAGAGAACCACCACTATAACACAGTTTGCAACAAGCTCAAATTTTTCTTTCGATCTTGAGAATAATCCATGCTCACATATTTAGATCATCTTATTATTTATACCATCTCCAAACAATAAAATATTTCAAGTCAGCCAAATAAAGGTATGAAATAGGTTAGTAGTAAATATTTTAGTGGTGGAAGCAAATGAGAAGTACACCATACCATAGTGCACTTCATTAGATAAATAAATATGTTATACTCTGTTGGAATAAGAAACACTAAGAGGGAATGGTGAATCAATGTTCCCCAATATTTAATCTTATTAAATTGATCACTTAAGCACATAGCAAATATGGAGAAAAGAAAGATGCATGAAAACAAACCAATTCATCATAACACCACAACACCAATATTTTTACGTGGAAACCCAGTTAAGGGAAAAACCACAGTGGGGTTGAAACCCACATATCAATATACTTTGTTAGAAGTATAGAAATATACATAAGGGGAACTCACATGCATTCAGGAACTCTGCCTAAAGCTCACTACTCAAATACAATAAGGGATACAACCCTGAGGAAGACTCATTATCTTACAAATGAAATACAATACATATCTAAAGAGTTTTAACTAAAAATAGAATTTACAAATGCCTTTAAATAGTTTCGGTTAAGCTTATATGTCATACTGCACATCCTACAACACACTCTACTCTATTATGTTATTTTATTGCAATCCGGAGAACCAATCTTCTTCTTGCACATTAGAAACTACAAACAATCACTTAACAACTTATCATCCATAATCACTAATCCACAAAAATTACAACATTCATTGACCTTTTATATCCCCAACACAAAATTAGATCATCTACATGTCAGAAAGTCAAGAACATATAACACATAAATAAAACATCTAAACCAAGTCAGGTCAATCCAAAATCCAATTCACATGTGAACCAAAATAATGTTTGCTAATACATAGTATGGACCCAAATCAATACTACAAACAAGAGCTACCATCAAGAGTTATTCCTTGAATATCCATAACATGCTAGAATCATCGCGAATGTCGCATAACACGAAGAACATTACTGGACCAATAAAATGATCAATAACACATATAGTGATCAATGTGGACCACCAACACAAATAGAACATGATCTCAAAACATCCACAATCAATGTGAATCACCATAGAAACAACCGCATCAACTTGAAATAGTAGAATCATCATCAACATTATATCAGAGCACAAGAACACCATCTCAACTAACTGTCAAACTCAAAGATTTACTTGTAGACCTCCAAATCACAAACCACATGAATTGAAGACACATCCCAGATACATTCCACACAATTGCAACCAAAGATATTGCAATCCTAGAGCAATGTGGAGAAAAAACCAGAACACTAAACAACACTGAACATTGAAAACCCAACTTCAATAGTAAACTGCATAACTCAATCAAATCACTATATGAACCACTAAAACCTCTATTGAATCAAATAGAGATACTTATCTCAAAACAAATTAAATTGTAATAACTCTTTTGTAGTACACTAGCCAAACCAACACATTTAATTTGACTACAACACTGAAACACACAAAGGAATATGTTGACATCAATGACAAAACATAGTTTCAACAAACTTCCAACAATCTCACCCTTTGGCATTGATGGCAACATATGAATATGAAAAATAATCAATGCAAAGGAAGAAAATAAGTAACAACAATCTCTCATAACTTTCAACAATCTCCCCTTTAGATCAGTACATGATATGATAATTATTCACATGATTCTCTCCACTTTTGACATCAATGCAAAAAACATATATGAAAATCATGATTCTCTCCCCCTTAGACCATGCATATTGATAAAATTAGAAATCTGATCATCTAAACATTGACTACTCCTCTTTTTCGCATCAATGACAAAACACTAAAATTCTAATAAAATGACTAAGAATAGATTGCATATAAATAAAATGACTCCTCAAACTTGAATACATCTACAAAAGAACTCAAATTTCTACCCCAACTATTTCAGACACTCAAAAATAGATCTGTAAACTTCTTTACAAATTGCATAACTTTATCCTCCACATCTTTAGATGATAAGCATGCTTTGAAAATAATTCCACCTTCAGATAGTGTAACTTAAAAATTCATGTGTCTAACAAATCTCTATCACCAATAGTCATATTCTTCAACTTACAGAATCCATTTGCTATTAACTCCTCTTCTAATCTAAACCTCTACAGTCTCCACAAGAGACTCAAAATGAATATTTACCCATAAGATTCTTTAGTATAATAACTTGTACTTCTGAAATAGGTTCCATAGCTTCAATCTCCTCTGCTTCCACCATCTATTCTACATCTACCCCAATCTCCACAAAAATTCCATCTCAAGACCAGTCTGGAGGATATGAATATCCTGAACAATATCAACTTCCTTCGACCAACTATCCTTCTACCAAAAAAAAGGAACATCTACAAAACATGATCTTCTGCAATAGGTATGTATCTATTCCTTGTCTTCTAGACTATCTCAATTGAAATCCACTATCCTTATAGCCCAGATCAAGGTTCCTTCACAAAATTACCTTCACAATCTTGATTGCATAGGAAATCTCTCGCAGAACTTGTTTGAATGCATCCTAAAGTGAGAAATGAAAGGTAAGAGTACCTTTATGTCATACACACACTTAATTTTTTGACACAATAAATACATTATGCTCGACAACTTCCAGATACCCTATATCAATATACTGCACTCAAAAAACTTCCTAGGTATCTCTAAAATTTCTCATACCTTTCTTGAAATCCTTCTAGTAGATCAACAATCACAAAATACAACTTCTGGAACCTGCCCGAATCATTCATAGATCTCAAATAGTGTGTTTATAAGATTCTCATGAAAAATCCCCCAAGGAAGGATGTCTTATCTTAGTTACCAGATGAAGATCCAACACCGAAATCAAGTGCAAACTGATTCCCTACATCATTATCGCTCTTCTTCATCAATGTCTTCTTCATTTGATCTCTAATTTATTAAAATTTCTCTTTTCCTTTATCATCTACCTTCGCATCTTGTTCTTGTCTACTGGACCATTCCTATTCACATTCTTTCTTCTACAATACTTTGTAATGTGACCAAATTTATTGCAAGCATAGTAAACAACATTCCCCTGCATAAGCTTGAAGTTCATCTCATTTCCTATTGATCTGTACTGATTAACAACATGTCCAAATCTACCACATGCATAACATCTGACATTTCTCCTATTTTGAAAGTTATTCATCATACTTCTGCATTCATTTTCCTTATTCCCATACTTATTGCCTTTAAAACATTGACCGAAGAAAGATGGAATATTCTAATTCACTCTTTTTTTGCTTTGACTAGCCATACGACCAAATCTATTGCAAACAAAAGAGTAACCATTAAAATTATGAGCATTAGGTTCCCTTACCAGAGACCTCTTAGAATTTTTGTTCTTCTGATGTTCTGATTTAGGATTACCTTGACTAGATTTGGAGTTTTCACCATTCTCAAATCCAAGACCTCACTTATCATCTGCATCCTTTTGGCTTTCAAACATCACATCAATCTTACTTGTGCTAGCCTTGAACTTCTCATCATACTCATTTGTAGTAGTGAGTTCATCCCTGACAATAATAATCTACCTTTGAAGCTCTTTCTCATTTCTCTTATATTGTACAAGTTCAATCTTCATCTAATTATTCTCATAATTTAGTCTATAGCATTCATCAAATCTATTATTCAAGGATTGAATAATGTTCTCTTCATTCTTCTTTCTAGTGTCAATCTCCTTTGTGAATCTCATAATGATAGACTCCATCTCATACCTTAGGATGACATTGTTTCAAGGTTTCATCATCCACACTATGACTTTCTCTCTCCTTTATCTTATCAGCAAGTTCCTTTCTTATATCCCTAGACTTGATCAATTGATCATTTAGTGACTAAATAAATTTATCATCATCCTTCAAATTCCCTTTCAATTCATGTACTTGAGCTTTAGACTGATCAAGATTATCAAGTGCAACAAGAAGTTGTTGTCTCAGACTACTGGAATCCATCAAGACACTTTTTTGGATGTCCCTCAAGTTGTTAAACTCCTTCTTAGGAACTAGGCTCTAATACTAATTACTAGAATAAGGAACACTCAGAGGGGGGTGAATCTATGTTACACAATCTTTAATATTATTAAACTGACAACTTAACTACACATATGAATAAAATAAAGATGCATGAACACAAAGAAATTCCTCATAACACCACGACAAGAATATTTTTACGTGGAAACCAGATCAAGAAAAAAACCATGGTGGGACTGAAACCCACAATATCAATATAGTCTCTTACAACTATTGAAATATTATATAAAGAGAATGCATATGCATTCACGTACAATCCCTGGAGCTGATTGCTCAAATACAATAAGGGCTACAACCCTAAGGAAGACTCATTGTCTTACAAATCTACTAGAACAGATATCTGGAGATTTTGAACTAACAAATAGAGTCTACAAATGATTGGAAATAGTTTCAATTAAGCTCATATGTCATACTGCACATTTTGCAACACTCTACTCTATTATGTTGTTCTGTTGCAATCTGGAGCACCAATATTGTGCTTGCACACAAGAAACTACATACAATCATTTACCAACTTATCACATAATCATTCATCTACAAAAATGATAATATCCATTGACCTTTTATATCCACAACACCAAAATCGATCATCTATTTGTTAGCTTCAAGAATATATAACATGCAAATGAAACATGTAAACCAAGTTGGCTCAATACGAACTCCAATGCACATGCGGACCAAAAAAATGTTGGCTAAGGAATAGTATGGACCAAAATAAACATCGCAAATAAGAAACACTACTAAGAATTATGCCTTGAATATCCACAAAATACCACAATCATCATGAATGTCGTAAAACACAAAGAACACCATTGAACCATTGAAATGGTCAATAATGTGCACAATGATCAACATGGACCAACAACACAAATAGAACATGATGTAGAAACATCCAAAAGAAATGTGAATCACCATAGCAATAACTACATCAACTCAAAATACTAGAATAATCATCATCATTATATCAAAGCACAAGAACACCATCTCAACTGACTATCAAACTTAAAGATTCACTTGTGGACCTCGAAATCTCGAACTATTTGAATTGAGGACACACCAAAATATACCAGATATATTCCACATATCTGCAACCAAAGGTATTGCAATCCCATAGTAATACGGAGAAACAACTAGAATATTGAACACTTAAAAACAAACTTCAATACCAAACCACATAACATGATCAAATAACCATGTGAACCACTGGAACTTTTGCTAAATCAATTAGAGATACTTATCTCAAAACCTATTAAACAAAAACAACTGATCTACAACAGACTTTCCAAACCAACACATTTAATTTGATGGTAACACTGAAACACAGAGAGGAAAATGTTGACATCAATGACAAAACATAGTATTGGCAAACTTCCAAAACAATCATCTTAAATACCAAACCCAAACCATTACTCATACACTAAAGAATTGATAAAACTCCATCTCTAATTTTAGATTAAACCAACCTCAAAATAGAAAAACCCAACATAGAAAAGATAGGAATGGAACAAAGAACTCTTGAATGCACTCAATCAAAACCATATATGTTAAACAAGGAAATCAAGATCACCATACTCAATCAATGTGACATCCAAAGAACCAAACACTCTAGCAAACACATCTGTATTAACCATCAAAATCACATACACACCAATATTCCACTAGTTCTCAACATACCACATCCGGTCCCAACTAGATCTTAGTGTTTGACATCAATGATGACATTAAATATAATGATAACACTCATAATGTCTAGTAAGTTATGTTATGCTAGGTAAGGAGATTTCAAAGCCAAGTATGTAGTGTCCCTCCCTTATTCATCTTTATTTTTGTGCCTTGATAGACTATATTGACATAACATAGACTATTTTTTGATGCTTTTGATGGATTCATGCTTGAGGACCTATGTGCACTTGTTATTAATGTGAGATTCATAATTGTTTATGATGATTTGATGGTATTTTATTACATTTACTAACCTTAGTTTATGATTATATTTGACATGATGACTATGATAGTGCTTGTTTGTTGTCACTATCTTCTACTACAGTTGTGATAGGGATGAAGTCATACCACTCATTCATAACTATGATATGACGTTGTGATTTCCTTTCACTTGTCTGTTTACTTTGTGATATCTTCTATTGTATGTATTATTGTATGTGTATCAGTGATAAGTTTGTAGGTACTAGACATTGACTCCACCTAATTTCATAGGTTTGAGCATATCTTTATCCCAATGGAAAGTTGTACAGAGATGACTTGAAATCCCTTTCTATTCTCTAGGTTTAAGTTGATCACCCTTGTTATTTTAGTGTCTTGGTTAGAGTTGTCCTATGGTAACATGTGGTATTTTATGTTATCCTATGTAGGATTTTTTTGAGGTGAAATTATAATTGATTATTTAAATTAATAATTAATTAATTTTCTCATGTAGTTTATAATAATAAAATAAATTAATAGTTGGCATTAATATTTAATATTAATGAGAGATTATTATTTGGAGTTATTATTTATTAATATTTATTCAATGCTTATTATTTATTTATATAATTGTGGCTTTAATATTTATTCAGGTTCTATCGTTTTATTATTTAAATGGTCCTTTATATCTTATTGTGCTTCGATTTGTTTAATTATTGGTGTTTTATATTTATTATTTATCTACCTACCCTGTTTTACTATTGGGTGAAGATATTGGAGTAATTTAATAAAATAATATTTTATATTTTTACCTTGCTATTTGCATAGTGGTTGGTAAGAAATATATTTTAACCTATTATTATGCTTGGCTAGGGTGAATTCACAATAATGGTTCCTACTTTTTTGCCACTTTTGACACTGGAATGAACATTTTTAAAATAATCTTCAACTTCCAACAACTATAACTTTTAAACTATTAATAATTTGAAGATGATGTAAATTAGTATCATTTTGTTTGTAGATTCAATATATATTTTTTCAAATTTTTATGAAGATTTTTTATTTATTTCTCCATCTCTCTCAAAAAAATAGTTTATTAGAACAAACTACATTTTTTAAGAGTGATGTGCCTCCCAAAAAGCATAACTATTTTTTCTATAAATTATAGAAAACTCAATTCTCTAGAATTTTAGTTTGTGACATCAATATCCAGGGCTTATAGTTGGTTTGATAGTGATATGTTGAATATTTTTCATTTTATTAAGTTTTAAAGTCTGACTAATTATATTTTAGACATAGGTGTACGTTTGAACACATAACTTGTTCTATATATATCAAAATTGAATTTTTTTTTTGCTCGGAAGAAGACATCAATACCTAGAGCATAGATATTTTTCAAATTTTTTATGAATTACTTTACTATTTTTCCTAGTGTGTTGAATAGAGAAAATCATGCTCAATGAAAAACAATTGTTTGATAAAATTAAAAAAACAAGCTCATAATAAACTCAATATGTAATAAAATTATAGTCATTGGAAAACTTGCTTAGAGAACTAGCATACTACTTTTTGGGTTGTCAAGATCATTCCATTTGAGCCTTCAACCAGAGGTTTGAAGAACAAAAATCTGCAAAAAATTGTAGAAAGTTTCAAAGAAGTGTAAAAAAAAGGGGTTTGAACAAAGGGGGGTTTGAGCGAACCCCCCCTTTTTAGGGGTGTTTGAATGAAGGGGGGTTTAAGCGAACCCCCCCAATGTAATTAAAAATTAACATAAACAAGCATTAAAGGTAGTTCACTCGATAGAGGGGGTTCAAGCGAAGTAGGGGGTTCACGTGAATCCCAAAGGGTAGTTCATTCGAACACCCCCACTCCGCTCAAACCGCCTCCGGATTTCTTTTCCTACCATCTCATTTTTCCTTCGTGGGTGGGAACAATTATTGTGAAATCACCCGCTAACATATCCTATGGTTTTTTCTTGATTTTCTATTTAATATATTTTTTGTGATTTCATGGGGCTTGGCTTACATGAGTTTTTTGGAGAATTATTGTTGTTTTTTCCTACAAATTTAGATTGTGATGTTTTTCTTTGGTTTGGTTGGTTTGTGATATGGTTTTCTTTTCATCAAGTGTTTATAGACCTTCTCTTCAATTTCTAGGTTGGAGATCTTTCCATCTTTGCATTTTGTTTCTGAAATATTGTCTTCTCCATGCCTGTGTATGATGTTTGCAGGAAGGGAGAAATTCTATTGGAATTTAAATAATGATTTTATCTATATTTTGAAGTTGGGGATTTAATTTTTAATTATGCTCTTCTTATTGATTTGATTGTTGATGTGAACAATATTATGTTTTCTTGTGATTTTAATAAACTCCTTGGATGTGATTTCTAGTGTGAAAGTGTTTGTTTGTAATTTTTTTAAGTGTATTATGGATTGGCATGTGAGAATCATGGAGTGTTTTTTCTCTTTTGGGGTATAAGCTTCCTATGAGTGTTGGGTGCCATTTTTTTATGTGAGATCCAATCAATTCTTCGTAGTTTGTTTTATGTTGTGTTAATTGTTGAGTACTTTGATTATTATTTGGTCTTGTGTCTATTTATAGGTAGATTTGAGTCCCTTATAGTGCCTTAGCTTAACTTGATTTTTGATTCATGATGTCTAAGTTCATTTTTTGTGTTTCTAGACTCTCTTTTGAATGCGCCATTTCCTGAGTCAAATGCACCAGAGTTTATGTTAAAGGTGCCATTGTTTCTGTCATATGCATTAGATTTCATTTCATAAGCACTAGAACAGTATTGAAAAGTGATATTCTAGTTGTCAAAGGAACTGAAGAAATTGTTGAATGCACCACATAAACTACTGAATACTCTATTCTATGTTGTTTTCATGTTTTCTTCTTTTTGAGTTGGATATAGCTTTCGTTATTTGGATTTCGAGTTTCAAGAGGCTATTTTTTGTTGTCATTTTAATTCCTGAGCTGTCCTAAGACTTTCTTATTGTTGAATTGGATTAATTGAGATTATTTACCTGGGCTCATATTGGTTATGATTTTGACATTGTGGATTTTATTATATACTATTTATGAGGCTTCTATGATGGCATTTGATGTTATTTATCTAATTGGGGATGTTGGTCAACTAGGCTATGTGTTGTAGAGAGCCCTTGGTCATGTTATATGGTTATCCTATATTGTCACCCTAAGATCTAGGTGCATGCTAGGGGGAGTGAGCTTCTAAAAGAGTGACTAGAATTCCAAGGAGTAGGCAACCAGGTTACCTGGGGTCTAGACTCTAGGTGCATGCTAGGGGGAGTGAGCTTCTAAAAGAGTGACTAGAATTCCAAGGAGTAGGCAACCAGGTTACCTGGGGTCTAGACTGCCAAAATATCTCATAGGGATTTTTCCTTGTAACCAAGTGATAACATAATTAATTAATTTTATGAGGGTTGGTACTAGTAGGGTTTCACCTAAACAAGATAAGGAATGGATATTGTGGCCCCACTACCTTGCTCATGGGTAGTAATACATAATAGGATTGGGAAGGCCTAGGTGACCTAGGTAAGTCTTGTTTATGTCCAAAAGGGACACCACCATATTTTATTAGTTTATTGACCCTTAATTGAGTCATTCCTTTCTTTTCATACTATAATCAGTCTCTTTTCACCCAATACTTTTGACTCCTGATAGTACAATGTCTATGGGTTCCTCATGAGTTATGTATCAGGTGATCACATGATAGGATCTTTTTTGCACACTCTTTCCTAATTTGTTTTTTCTTCAAGGATGTGATCTCTCGATGCTCTGATATCAATGGTTCTAAAGTCATTGACCTCCATGATGACATAAGATGAATTGATATGGGGCCTATGATAGTTGAAGGAGACATATATCAGACCAAAAAATTTGTTACTGTTCTCTCCAAAATAATTAAGGTCACAAAAAAGAAAATTCAAGAGTTACCATAGTATGTTAATATCCTCACTTCTTTTGTCTGATCTTCCTATCCAACTAAAATTCTTACTACCAGTTCATCTTCAAGGTTATCATTAATTGAGCATGGTCTAATTAGTTACTATAGTCTAAGACAAATTAAAATTATGAAGATGAGGAGGCGAATGAATGCATTGCTACTTAGTATCTTTTTTCTTTTCTTTTCTGATCTAGCTCTTCAAGTAGTGGTCCTGGTGGAGTGTTTATTTGATGGTTAAGTTTGAACTTTGTTTGAATGGTTGTCTCCAATAAATAATTATTTTTTATTAGTTAAGTTCAACTATGTATGGATTATCAAAATCATAAGAAGGGGTTCATAATTTTGGAAAAGGGGAAGACATAGAATAAACAGTAACTTTGCATGTTTTGTACTGCAGAATGATTTTTTGTTTGAAAAAGAGTTGGTATTATTTTCAATTATAATTCTATTTTCATGAGATGCTATCATCTTATCTATCTCTGACTGGTTCATTAGATGTGTTGAATGGGTTTCTTGTCTCATACTTTATGTTGTGATGAAAAGTTATTCCATATATCATTTTGAATTCAAATAAGATATTATTCTTAAGTGGAAATATTTGCATGGATATTGATGAATGATTTAGATTTGAGATATATAGTGATTGGTTTTCATACTTTGTTATGGAAGTCATGAATTTTTAATTCTTCCCTTTTTACATCATTTTTATTTAAGTTTACCTTTTGTTCATTCTAGTTAAAATTGTAGCCTAGAAAACACTAAAATTATATATCATAGGAGGGATTTGTACCTCTAAAATTCAAAGTAAAGTTGTAGAGATCATTGCAATGCATCCAACTGTAGATTGATAGTTTGTTCTCTTGTGTGGGCATGGAGTCATATTGCTACATTTTTGGAAGGGAACAAAATATGTTTACCAAGAAATTCTTGGCAACTCTGTTGGGGATTGAAAAGGAAAGATTTTATTTTCAATGAATATATTAATGTCACCTTATCTTAAGAGTCATGGTTGTACCTCATGAAAATTTTATTCTTGTTGATCAACCGCAGTTAGATTGGCAAAACCCACAAGATCATATACTTTCATGATTGAAAAATTTAATCTAGGTGTGTAGGAGAAGTGAAGAAGACTACCAACAAAATGAAGTAGTCGTAGATGAATAAGAAAGAATTTATGAAAGACCTGACGTTATTTATGAAAGAATTATGGAACCTTTCCATCCTGTTAATTTTGCTCCTCTTAGATCTTTTGAAAGAGAACCTATCAGGAGGATCATAAATCCTAAAAATAATCCCTAGTTTCTAAAAACTCTATATTATTATCCTTTGATATCCCTAAACTGGCTTCCAAGAGTTATACAAGGAGTGCAAGGAAGAAAGATGTCCAGTACCGAGATTTTGATTTTCTATAATCTATAAATTTCTCAGTCTTTCCCAAAACTCATAAAACCAAATCATTGAGTAGACCCTCTTCTCCTCCTTTTCCTAAGCTCCCATCATCTATAAATTCTTTCCAAGTCCTAACTTTAGTAGGGACAATATTAACTACTCAGGCCAATTTTCCAGTAACCCAACCAATGAATATAGCAGTTACATGGGGTGCAACAATTAGTCCACTCAATTTGGCAGGGCCCCTATATGATCTTGCTAAATTTTGTGGGAAAATCACACCTAATTTTAAAGGTGATGAAAATGTTACAGCATACAAACATATGCATGCTTTCTTTGAGCCTACTCAATCCTAGGAGTCCAACACAAGGATGTTACAGTTAGACTATTTGCTGAATCTTTAACAAATAATGCTTCTGATTTGTTTTATCATCTATCTAATGGTGGCATTGATAATTGGAATTCTATAAAAAATAAGCTTGAAGAAAGATTTAAAATAGATAAGAATGAATATATATTGGTAGCTCAATTATCTACTATGAAGAAAGAGATGCAATAGTCCATGAGAGACTTCGTCGCCAAGTTTAATAAGTTAGTGGGATGAATACTGACCAACACAATACCAAATGATACTTTATTGAGATATTTCTTCACAAATATCTTGCCCTTTGAAGTCAATTTTCTTCTTAGAAGAAATCCTCCTCTCTAGCTGATTTGGTAGCAACTCAAAGCATGGTTGTCTTAATATAAGATGACTTAATCACTTTTTGAAAATAGAAGAGAGAAGTACAAATTGGTAGAGCACAAGAAGTTAGTTCCACTGGATCGGTAATCCAGACACTATCTAATGATATCATTTCTCTTAAGAGTCAAATGTGTAAGGGATCCTAGAAACCACTCTATCGGGATGTGCTAATATTATTTGCTAAGCCTCTAAGCATAGTTGGCCTATCTCAAAGACTAGCTATAGAAGGTCCCCCTTCTTCAAGTAAAGGGAACCAAATGGTATGCATTTTTCATGTGACTACAGATCATGATGGCGCTTCTTGCCTATAGATGAGTAGAGTGATACGATTATCACTAGAAACAAGTGAGAGGGGTATCAAGTGGAAGACCCTACCCCTTTAGGAGAAGCAAATATCAATTTCCTAGATTATGAATCCCATGTTGAAGGAAAAGATTTAATCATAGAGATAGAAAACCTAAATTGCACAGTGCTTACCAGGAGAATATGCCCAAAAAAAGATTCAGAAGACAAGCCCAACAATGATAATTTGTAGCTTCACACCCTAAATATATTGTTGAGGGGCTCCTAATCCAATTCAAAGTGCCTAGAGTAAAGTCAGGTCAAGAAAACTATGGAGGTATATTCTCCCACCATAAATGAAACTCTTCCTATTTCTTTTGATATAGTAGAGTCATGTAAGAATACCAAAATACAAATTTGTCAAGCTAGATACCTCAGACTCAACCCCTCTGAATTAGACTGGTTGATTAACTTTATTAGACTCGAGTCTGCCATGCAATCCATAACCGCTCACCTCTCAAGTTTCTAAAGATAATCCTTTAGACCATATTGATCCTAGTTGCCTCAACTCTTCTCAAGAATTGAAACCTCTAGACCCAGTTCATTGGTTCATTAGATGTGTTGAATGGGTTTCTTGTTTCAGACTTTGTGCTATGATAAAAAGTTATTCCATATATCATTGTGAATTCAAATCAGATATTCTATGCATTGTCGTTAATGATCTTATATGTGGGTCTCATTCATTGGTGGAAATCTTTGCATGGATATTGATGAATGATTTAGATTTGACATATATGGTGATTGCTTTTCAGCTTTGTTATGGAAGTTATGAATATTTTATTCTTCCCTTTTTACTTCATTTTTGTGAAAGTTTACCTTTCCCGATTTCTAGTTAAAATAATACCCAAAATACACTAAAATTATATCATAAGAGAGATCTATACCTCTAAAATTCAAAGGAAAGTTGCATAGATAATTGAAACTTATCCAACTGTTGATTGGTAGTTTTCTCTCTTATGTAGGCATGGAGTCATATTGTTACATTTTTTTAAGGGAACAAAATCTATTCACCAACAATCCTCACATTATTGTAACCTTAACCCTCTTAGACATAGTAACAAGAGGATTGAAACAATGATCAAGGAAAGAAAATGAACAAAAAATATTTTTTTGTACACTTGAAAAAAAGGCTTTTGTGCTAATTAAATTAACCATTATTCTAAATGTATCATTGTGTCTACTATGTGAGAACAATATATATTTTTAAGCTCTATTTCTATCTTTATTTATCTTTCCCTTTATCATTTTATTTCATCAATCTAGTTTTATATTTTTAATGGTTCACCATACTTTCTCTACGTTTGTTGATAAATTCTTTAACCACATGGCCCCATAGGTTTATTAACATTAATTGCGATGTCACCTTTGAATTTATGTTTATCTTTAATTTTTTTTCTCACATGATGACAGTTCTTTTCCATCTAATGTGTCCTCCTTAGCATAAGGATTTTTCCCCATATTGTAAAACATACCACTGTGAACAATCACTATGCAAATTACTAATGTATAATAAATAAATTCAGTTCCTTGCATGATTAATAAAATAATTTTGATGAAATGGGGCATATTCTTTAGTATCCTCTAATAGTTGTACTTAACATATATTTATTATTTTTAGTTGTTAAAAATTAAGAAGCTACATTCTATACTCAATGATGTCTCATATTCTCCAAGGAGGATATGACGAATAGTTTAGTTAAATCAAAATATTCAAACCACCTTTAATAATTACTTTCTAGAAGCCATATGTTAGGGCACATTTTATTCCTTAGAATACAACATAGGCATCAACTTCATCATTTATCATGACTGTAATTTTCATTGCATATCATTTGATCATTTTTGCCTTTTCATCTCTTATTATACCTCCTAGACTTGCTACACCTGGATAGCCCTTATTACATCTATCAACATTCAATTTGACAAAATCTATTTCTATTTCTATCCATTTCACCTTTTCCCTTAGCAGTCACTTATTGATTTTGATTTAATTCATTTGGCAGGTGATCCACTAGTTTAATCTCATTGATAGTTCAAGATTTCCAGAGGAGGCTAGAAAAGTCAAGGATTTTTTTAAATGGTGTATATTTTCTCTAATCCCGCATATGTTAATTTGTAGGACCTCATTACTATTTTTTTTATTTCTTCTCTAAAAATATTATTATTTCTTCCTTTCCATATTTCCAAGACAAAAAGGTGAACTTTAATTCCATAGTTCTCTCACAAAGAGGTATTTGAAGGATGCATAATATTTTAATATTCTAAGGAAACATTTTAAAGGTTTGTGGATAAATTAATTCAACTAAACAAAAGACATCACTTCATCCTAAACTTATCATTGTAGCATAGATTACATTTGTTGACCATAGAAACCCCACTTGACAAGATTATAAGTATTTAGGATCTTGTTGTGGCTTTTCATCCACCAAACCTAGATAATCCTTAGTAGTAATATACATGTTCATAAAATAACATGATAAAATAAATGATAAACTTCAATATATAATGATTTTATTATGCTACTCAATAGCTCTTATTAGAAAATATTTTAAAGATTTTTATTCGGTACATGTTCCCTCTAGGGTTTATGAATGATAGAGGATGCAATTTAAATATAGATCACAAGGTTATTTAAAATGTAGAATCACAAACTATGATCAAATGAAATGGTTCAGATGAAATCATCAATGATGAAAGCTTACATTCACAATATTTAAAATTTGGTGCAACAACCCTAAACATTGGATCTAGTATTGAGTTTCACATTTAAAAACAATTATATTGTAGGATTATCCTTAAAATTTATATGATATAATAAAGCAAAAATGGGCTTAAAATGATGTATGGGGTAACCCACACTAAAGTACGTACAAAATAGAGTTTCAAATTATTCAGGGTAAAAAAATTATGATAGTATAATGGGAAATCACGGAGATTATTGTCTTCAATATAGTGCAACATAGCTATCCATTTTAGAACCCATCTTTATGTTTTTGTCACATTATTTATCTTTTGTCTTTGCTTATCATCCAATGCCACCCTCTTCCTCTCTTTCCTTCTATCTCTTAAATTTTGTAAATCTCCTTATCTCCCTCTTTATCTCTATTTGTTTGTCTTCCTCTATCTCTTTGTCTATCTCTCTTATAAAAAATATTGTTGACCAGGTTCAACCAGAGCTCTGATGGAGTTGGAGTGTCGAGCTGGAGTCCCTTCCTTCTGTAAGAAATGTAAGGAATGAAGCATTACAATAAAGAATGGAACATAAAAACATTGGAGTAGAGAATGGAACCTAACTGCTAACATGTTTTTTGATGAGTGTAGAATAACTTGATTACAAAATGGAGTAAATACTTGTCTTTTAGTAGTCTAAAAGAAAGTGATAATTATAAAATCAATAACATGATTTTTAATAATATGTTTCAATGTCTATGAACAATGTGTTGAACAAGTGTTTGACCGGTATCGTTGGTTTCAGAAAGCAAAAATGCATCATTGTTGCGAGGTTCACCTTTGAAAGACCTGTATAGTTAAGAAAATTGAAACATCTTATTACCATAGTTTATATTATGTGAATAGAAATTATAAACATCACAATACATTATATCTTGTTAAAAGTATGATATGTTCTAAGTATGATATGTTCTAGAATGCCTAGGTTGTGAACATTGAACATATTGGTGATGACAGTTTGGCAAGTTTAAAACAAAAATATTATATCAAATGGTAGAATCAAGATCTGAAATAGAGAGAGTTTTTGATACGATCAATGTATTGTATGAAGAGGTGAAATGTATTAGTGTAGTACACAGGTACAAGGGGTGTTTAATGGCAATTTATATGTTTGTTCCATCCTGTCTATAGATCATGCCTAACATTAACTGGGGTGTAATATTATGAGGTCTACAATTCTGGATGATGGAGCAGAAGCTCTAGCAACGACTTCTAATAATTGAGAGACAATTTAAAAAAGAATTCACTAATTAAACATTTTCATTAGCCAAATAAAATAAATGTCAAATTGACAAATCCTGAGCATTAAGGTTTGTTGTATTGGTTAAAGACTTACGTTGTAAGGATTTGAGAGTAACTAGCAATATAGAACAAACTATTTATTTACATTTTATTTATCTTTCTACAACTATATTTGGCATGAAATAACAACATCAATTATTTTTAAATGTTTTCATAAAAATTCTAGCAATTTGTAATTTACTAGGGTTTTCTTGTGTTTTTCCGTTTTCAACTCATGTAATTGAATTCCATTCACACCATGTTAATGTATAAATTTCTTATCTCTTTCAGTTTCAAACTTTGATAAGGGTCGTGTTAAATCAAACATTGTGGTCAAGCATCTTCACTGGTGAATTGTGACCACATCAAAATGTAGCTCCCAATTAAAGAATCTTATGTCTAAAATTGTATATAGTCATATGCCCAGACCATGTTGAGCTGATCATTGGTAACAAGCTGCCCAAATCACAAAAAACGATATTAGTAATTGACTTAAACCGAAGAATATAACTGGAATTTAAAACTCAAGGTAATTATATGGAAAACTTACAAGCTAACAAGCCAAATGAATAAAAGCCTATGTCTTCAATTTAAAAAACAAAAATCAGTAATAGAAAGTTAGAAGCTACTGAATTAACAATTAAAAACCACTCAACTTTAATGAAGTTTAATCTTACTTTACTATTTTAAATTTCAAGTATTTCAAGATTAGTTAATTTGAATTTTCAGCTAGCACTACTAGGCCAGGAACTTAAACTTTGTTAATACCAGGTAGCTTCAAAGATGATCTTAAATCAGCATGGATTGCAACTGATGAGGAGCCACCACTTGATAATGACTATCTGTCCAAGCTATTTTATATATATAACAATCCAGCACCCTTACTCTATGATTATGTCTTATGGTTCTACCCATTTTAAAACAAAATAAAATAATTTGCTGTTACATGTTAAATTAAGGCACCATTTTTTTGGTATATGTGAGGCTGTCTCCATATATGATCTTAGTGTAATGCATATATTGAGCTGAGAAATATGAATTGAAGTTTTATTTATTTAATTTTATTTGTCTTGCTTGTTCATAGGGCTTATGTTTGTGTTCGTAAAACCATGATTTTGCTCCTAGTTTGTGAGTTTCGCACTTCGTCACAAAAAATGGCTGCTACTAATGGAAGCCCTAGCGGCATAAAGTCGTAAACAAATGGATTAAAAAAATTTCAAACATATTTTTTTGTTTGAGCAAACTTACCTTGAAACAGCAATGCCTTTACCTCCTCTGCAATGCCTTGTCTTCAAATTGCTGATTACCAGAGTTGAAATGAATGCTTTAAAGACTGCCTCACTTATTTATCAATGACAACTGCAAGAAACGAAAGTTTTAAAGACTGCTTGACTGCTTTACAAATGTCAATGTAGTCTTACGGCCAAAAAAAATAAAATCCTCCAATTTCAGAAGCAAGTCATACCTAATGTCTGCTGAGGTGACCGTGTCTAGAATTATCACTTGCTGCTGTCAATCAAGATGTGATCCCTGTTTACTGTGCAACAAGATAATGGTAGAATGCATGGCATGAACATAAGTTTTAGTTTTATTTTAAATCTAAAAAAATTAAAGATTTTTTCTTTCATTTAACAAATATAAAAATGAGATGAAAACATTTTTTGACATGAAAACATTAGTTCCCTGCTTGGGAAAGGACATGAACATCGATCAAAACATAAAACATAAAGAACCTTTTTAAGATTCCGTTCTTAAAATAAATATCTAATTAAATAAAAATACAACAATCATTAAAGGTTGCTGGTACGGCAAATATCCGCTTTGCTTCAAACAAGTTGGATGCGATAATATCTATCGACGCAAGGTGCTAAAAAATAATTTAGCTCGCTAACAACGAAAACAATATCTAAAAAAAAATATTTCAGTGTACAAGGTAGATAGTTTGAATCGACAGCCTTGGAAACGCAGAACGACCCATACCAAGCAACAACTCATCCAATTTCTTTCTGGTGCGGCAAATATCCTACTCTTCTCTGTATAATATACAATCCTGTACAAGAATTAAAGATTTTTTCTTCCATTTAACAAATATAAAAATGACATGAAAACATTTTTCGACATGAAAACATTAGTTCCCTACTTGAGAAAGGACATGAACATCGATCAAAACATAAAACATAAAGAACCTTTTTAAGATTCCGTTCTTAAAATAAATATCTAATTAAATAAAAATACAACAATCATTAAAGGTTGCTGGTACGGCAAATATCCGCTTTGCTTCAAACAAGTTGGATGCGATAATATCTATCGACGCAAGGTGCTAAAAAATAATTTAGCTCGCTAACAACGAAAACAATATCTAAAAAAAAATATTTCAGAGTACAAGGTAGATAAATCGACAGCCTTGGAAACGCAGAACGACCCATACTAAGCAACAACTCATCCAATTTCTTTCTGGTGCGGCAAATATCCTACTCTTCCTTTGTATAATATACAATCCTGTACAAGAATTAAAGATTTTTTCTTCCATTTAACAAATATAAAAATGAGATGAAAACATTTTTTGACATGAAACCATTAGTTCCCTGCTTGAGAAAGGACATGAACATCGATCAAAACATAAAACATAAAGAACCTTTTTAAGATTCCGTTCTTAAAATAAATATCTAATTAAATAAAAATACAACAATCATTAAAGGTTGCTGGTACGGCAAATATCCGCTTTGCTTCAAACAAGTTGGATGCGATAATATCTATCGACGCGAGGTGCTAAAAAATAATTTAGCTCGCTAACAACGAAAACAATATCTAAAAAAAAATATTTCAGAGTACAAGGTAGATAGTTTGAATCGACAGCCTTGGAAACGCAGAACGAGCCATACTAAGCAACAACTCATCCAATTTCTTTCTGGTGCGGCAAATATCCTACTCTTCCTCTGTATAATATACAATCCTGTACAAGAATTAAAGATTTTTTCTTCCATTTAACAAATATAAAAATGAGATGAAAACATTTTTTGACATGAAAACATTAGTTCCCTGCTTGGGAAAGGACATGAACATCGATCAAAACATAAAACATAAAGAACCTTTTTAAGATTCCGTTCTTAAAATAAATATCTAATTAAATAAAAATACAACAATCATTAAAGGTTTCTGGTACGGCAAATATCCGCTTTGCTTCAAACAAGTTGGATGCGATAATATCTATCGACGCAAGGTGCTAAAAAATAATTTAGCTCGCTAACAACGAAAACAATATCTAAAAAAAAATATTTCAGAGTACAAGGTAGATAGTTTGAATCGACAGCCTTGGAAACGCAGAACGACCCATACTAAGCAACAACTCATCCAATTTCTTTCTGGTGCGGCAAATATCCTACTCTTCCTCTGTATAATATACAATCCACAATTTCCTCTCCACCACATGTAAAAATTTGATCTCTCAACTACATTGTTCTCTAACGTTATGGAGAAAATTAATGTTTTGAAGTTTATGGGAGTATTGCTTGTATGTCTCTTGATTTTAATGCCTTCTGTGGGTAGTAATTTTATTTCGTTCCAAGGGCCTGGGTGTGCACTCCCGGGTACTGTTATCATGTCTTGTGGTTATTGTTTACCTATATTCGAAAACTACCACTCAGGATATAGTTTTCGATACTATGACGGACAGCCTGCGTATCTTTATAATTCTGATAAATGCGAGGGTACACCAGATACTGAGCTTGCTGCCACTACAGAGGACTGCAATGGTTTTGGGTGGAGTAGTATCTTCATTCAGTGCTCATAATGTGTGGCATAACAACTATTGCTATCCATGAATAAAGACACTGCTTTTGTGTGCCTCTCGTTGTGTCCAGTATAGCAGGAGTTGAGTCTAGATTTTAATCTGGTGTGGTTTGTTAAATTTAGTAAGGTTTGTATTTGGTCTTTATGATTGAGAACTATTCCTACAGTTAAATCTAGTAGGATTTGCATCTCATCATTAAATTGATCGATCGGTTTTTTATGTAAAAGCAGTGGAGTTTGTAATCGACCTTTCATATCGTATGTATGCACCCATTATAATTGAAGGCTTTGTTTACAGGACTGTTTAAGCCTTGAGTTTAATGGGTTCAAATATGTATGTCACCTTTACAATTGAAGGTTTTGTTTAGAGGTAGAATTTCTGTTTTCAGTGTTGAGTTTAATGGGTTAAAGTATTGTGTTTTGGGGGAGCAGTTAGTTTTTTGTTTTGTTATTTTCATGTTTTGGTTTAACATTCATTGTAAAATGTATTTAGCTGGTCATGATAGATCGACTTTGGATGGATATTTCTCTGACCTTTGTTGCTAATTATGCATCTTTTTATTATAACTTTTAAACTTATAGTTTAATATTAATCTTTTCGGTTTCAGTTTTTTATGGAGCCAAAAAAAGAATTGATTTTTTATTTCTGAGATTGTATATTTAAATTTTAAAAGAGAATTTGTAAATAATTATTAATAATTAAAAAACTATTTATTTAACTAAAGAATTTTTAATTCAATTTTTTAAATTGAAATATATAAATAATAATTTGTGTTGGTTTCATATTGGTTTGGTGGTACAGTTGGTCCTTTGATATTTAACATAAACACATGTGTAGACACCTAAAATGGCCAACACTTGCGGAGTCATACTTTAACATTTGCGCATTGCCTCATTTTAGGTTTTTGCATCGCATTAACATTTCTCCTATGTCACGCATTTGGTCTTTATCATTTGCGAGCATTGAGTCATTCTTCTACATTCTTCATTCGTCTCGCTCTCAAATTTGGTCTTGTTGACAACACTCTTCAGTCATGATTTAGATCGATATTATCCTATCGCATCAATGTGCGTGCTCATTTTTCATCATTTTGGACATCATCAATCCTAATTAGGGTTTTGTCCTCTTATCAATCTTATCATCTGGTGATCGATTTATCATCAATCCTTATCATTTTCAATCTTGTCGTTTTGCGATCGATTTGTCATTGATCATTGTTATGTTCGATTTTGTCATTTTGCGATCGATTTGTCATCGATCGTGGTCATTTTCAATATTGTCATCTTGCAATCTATTTTGTCATCAATTCTTGTCCTCTTGTTGATCTTGTCATTTTGCAATCGATCTGTCATCGATCATTGTCTGTCTCAATTATGTCAATTTGGATCAATTAGTCATTGTTCCTCGTCAATTGACGTATTTATCAATCAAATCATTTATCACATTGGTCCTTTGTTAATCTGAATCATGGTCGAGTCAATTTTACATCAAGACCTAATTGTCATCCTTGTATTGCTAATTTATCTTCTAGGGTTTCATGATTTAATCATTTAACCTTGTTTGTCATTTCTCCCTTTAGGATTAATAATTTATTTATTTATCCTAAGTCTTCTCATCGCAATTAAATGTTTATTTAATTGGCTAATTATTCCTCTTTTTGTGAATTGATTAATAAATGAAAAATTATTAATTAATTCACTAATTCCTAATTCCTAATTTTCTAATTTCTTAATTTCTTTATTCCTCTTTTTCTAATTTTCTAATTTTCTAATTCCTATTTTTAATTTCTCTCCTATTTTTCTCCTAAATTCATGGGAATGACATGATAATTTGTCATAATTTGTCATAATTGACAATCAATCAATTTTTGACATAGAAGTTTGTCATAATTTGTCATAAACTATCAATCAATCAATTTTGCATAGAAAGTGCATAATATGTCATAAATTTGTCATAATTGACATAATTGATTTGCAATTTCCATTTGAATTGAATCATGCTAATCTTGTCTTTTCTCCAATTTTTCTATAAATTGAATGAATTTCTTCAATCTTGGCTAATAATGAGAATGAGAATGAGAATAATCAGATTATTGAATTTCTAATCAATCACGCTTCGAGTACTCTTGAGCAATCATCTTGTCTACTTTCTTTCAGTCATGTGTGTGCACTTGTAGGTGAGATCCACAACAAAAACTATTTGGAGAAGAAAGAAGAACAATGGAGCCACATGAAGGAAGCATTCAGATCTACGGTTGGTTTGCATAGTATTTACTTTTGAATGTTTTATCTTTATGTCTTTATTGAGTGTGTTTAGGATAGATCATTGCATTTTAGTTTTCATGATTGAGCTAGATTATTATTTTGATATGCTTGTGATGATTTTCGATTTCCTATGCTACATTAATTGGTGAACCCAACGTGAACACTAACCATCTAACCCCTTAACTATGTTTTTGAGTGCTTTTGAGTTGATTTGCAGGCCAAAAACCCCAAAACAGGGTAGTGCAGGGCTTTCTGGGGACTTCTGTGCTTGTGTCAAGCAACCTGCGGCTGTGTCAAGCAACTTGCGCCTATGTCAAGGACAACCTACGCCTATGTCATGCATTCTATGCCTATGTCATGAGTTCTGCGCCTGTGAAAAGTCCAGAACAGAGGTAAAAAGGCAGTGTTTTGCTTAAAAATTTGTTTTGTTTTTGCATTCTGTTTTCTATTTTTTTTTTGTTTTTGGTACTAATTATTTGTGCAGCATCTTGGCATACACATGGCAAAGACAAAAAATGAACTACTAACATGTTTTATGCAGAATCGATAGTCAAAGAATAAACACCTCAAACTTCTAACTTGGGTTTTGCAGGTTGCCTTGGAGAAACAACTAAACTTGGTGTTTGCCATTAATGTTATAGGCACCTAGTATGGTTTCTAAATAGGTTGGAATGAACATGTTTTTGTTTTGATTGTTGAGTGTGACATTGGAGTAGGAGAGTATGCTCTCATCCTTCTTAGGGTTATCAGAAATCCAGATCTTCGATACCATGCTCATGTCTTTGATTGTGTGTCACCTTTAGAGGGCCTGCCTTCTCGACCATTTTCTTTTGCAAGCAAGTGATAATCGTGAGAAGGGAACGACCCAAAGTGAGTATGGCTAGAATACCTTGGCATTCTAACTCACTATAAACAAATGCCTGATGAGAAAAAGCTTTGAAGGAAGGGTTACATGGGAATTGTAGTTACTTGGGAAGTGATGACCCTTGAACTCTTTCTCATATCAACATCTAAGTAGGGCCTCATGGTCTAAATCATGCTTGTGCGACTACATTTGTTTGGTATCTTGATAGGCTTAATGTCTCAATCATGTTTGCGTGACATCAAGGAGTAACGCTTAACAAGAATCCTTACTAAACACCTTGTTTTTAGAGGCCAAAAAACCCTTCTAGTTGCTTGAGAAGGACAAGTTCGGATACTTGGAAGAGATACTAAGTTCGGCATGGGGAGATTTCCATGGTGACTGATGCTTGGCTGCCCTGAGAAGTGAGTGCCATGGAGGGGAGCTCGTGGGGTCAAGCATCTATGTATTCTCCTTGAATCCCATAACAAGTCTACCTCTCAAGTACCTAATGTCCTTGCCTACCATAAGAAATGTGTGAATGAGCATGATTGACTTGAGTCTATGTTAAAATATCTTGTATTCTTTGCTTGTCAACAGTTGAATTGTATCTCATTTCAAAAACAAGGCAAAATTCATTCAAAACAAGGTTAAACCCAAGAACATTTCATCCAACAAAAGTTCAAGTTCAAAGCACCTTCAAACATGGTTTTCAAACATTGTTCAAAATATTGTCTCAGCATTCATCTCACTTAGATTTAGGTTCATCCTAGGTTTGCATTTTGCAAAGAAATTGTCAATTACCAAGGTTAAGTTTCACCTAGGTCATACTCCTTTGCATATCAATAAGGTTCATCCATTTGCATGTGTCCTCTTGCATTAAAGTCATACCATTTTCATACATTCATATTTGCATACCCTAAGTCTCTTCATTAAGTTTAGGTCATTATCATATCATATTAGGATCATTTGCATAGTAATTGTCCCTTGGCATATAGTGTCAAAACTTTGGTTTGTCATACTTGAGTAATCCAAATCTTTGATAAACCTTAAGTTATTGTTAGAAAGTCTAGAGCTTATCAAACCTTTTCTCTTTATGTCATTATTGTCATTTGGTCAAACCTAGCTTAGTATCCAAGGATATAGGGGAGACATTGTCATTTTGTCCTTTTGTCACTTGGTCCTTTTGTCCTTTTGAGGTCTAGTCATCATTTCAATTTCCTAAGGGTCTCTTTTTAGATTTACATTTCAAAAGTTTGTCAAAATATTCAAAAACAACCAAAAACAATAGATTGCACTCTTGCCATAGATTGCATTTTCATCTATTTAGTTTGCATTTAGTTGCATATCATGCATTATCCTTGAAAAATTCCAAAAAATATTGCATTTGCATAGTGACATGTCTATTGAAACAAGGTTCCAAGGACCAATGATGCAACAAAGTTTGACATATCAACCGACAATGCAATCACAATTCTATCCAACCCAACAACAAAGCAACATTGATCAAACTCTTTATGATGAAACAAGTCTCCAAATACAAAAACTAGAGGAGAAACTAGCTCAAGAAGAGGAGATATTGGAACAAAGAGTGAAAAACATTGAGAAGAATAGATCACAAATGTCCAAAATGTTTCAAAAATTTCCAGGTCGAAATCTAAATATTGAGCCAATTGATGTAAGATCTCTTATTGAATGATCAGACATACTAGATCTCCTCTCACAAATAGAGATGATGAAACAATTTCAAGAAAAGAGACAACAACATTATGTGCCTTCACAACAAGAACAAGAAGGTGTTTACTATCAATCAGATTTTTAACCAATACAACCAATGGTTCAACCAATTTTCCAACATATACAACCAATACAACGAATGGTCCAATTTCAACAATATATCCAACCAACTATACAATGTCAACAAATATTTCAACCAATGGTGGAATATCAACAAGTTCAATCAACATATCAATGTCAAGAATCGCAACCAAACATTTAAAAACAAAACTTGTAGCACACACCAAGCCAAGTTTCAAACATGTCAGAACAATTGAACCAAGTCCAATATCAAAACATGACATCAAACCAAAAACATGTTCAAATTCCAGATACAACCATGTCAAAACCTCGAAAGAAAGGTGGCTTTATTGGAATGCTCTTTAGTAAATTACCAAGTGAGTTCTTTGAGGAAGATCAAGATAATACAACTATGTCTAGCAATGCCTCATCCCCCCACAAGCAAATTGACACTCCAGTGGCATCTATCCCTACACCTTTAGAAGTTTCATAAGAACCTTCCATATTGTCCTCATCAAACAATACACCCAAGGATGCAATTATCCAAGGGCTATCCATAATTGATTTCCAAGAGAATCCAATTCATGATGCACATCCTTGTCATGTTTCAGAAATACAAGACCTAATGCCACCATGCACTTTATTGCCATTACTTGTTTTAGAGGACCCCATTCAAAGTCCTTCTTCCTCATGTTCAAGCATTGATTCCTTGCTAGAATCCATCACAAATGTTCAAAGTGCATTTCCTTCATGCCAAAACATTGATCCCTTGTCAGAATCCTCCATGCATATCAAAAGTCCAACCTCATGTCAAGAGGATAATTTAGAGCATGAAGAAATGAGTCCTAAAGAAAATCAAGATCAAGATCCTGAAACCTTATCATCCCATCCAATTCTTGACTAGGACCCCATGTTCCCAGACACTCATGATGATTCCATTATTCTTGTCCATTCTATCCAAGAACACAATATCCTTTCAAATCCCATTGACATTCCACTTCCTAAGCAAGATCAAGATATTCCAGTCCATCCAATCCCAAACGATCCCATTCCATTTCATGAAAAAAATGTCCTTTCAAATCCCATTGGCATTCCACTTCCTGAGAAAGATCAAGATATCCCTTCCATCTTTTCGGATGATCCCATTGAAAGTCAAGAGAAAAGCACCTTTAAAGAGGATTCCAATGATCTTCCTCCTTGTCAAGATCAAAGTATTCCTTAAAATCCTCCACAAGATCCTTTTGTTCCTCCATCTCCTTGTCCTAATGCTCCATATACACTCCAAGATCGCATTTCTTTTGACGATCCCATTATTTCTCCCATTCCATCTCTTGAAGAGCCTGTCATTGAACCATGTCCACTACACAATCCTAGTCCCCCTCATGCTCCTAATCCCACTCATGATTCTAATGTGTCAGTGCAAGATGTTCATGAACCCTCAACATGCATAATGGGTTCTTCCTCTTTGGTGTAATCCGATCCACTTCAAGATCTCATTATTTCTCTCATATCATATCCACCTCATAATGGACTCACGTCTTCTTCCCAAAGAAAAGAGTATCCTACAAGTCAAGATATTCATAAAGGCAAAGGAGTAGATCTCCATAAGCAAGAATCCCTTCATGTGAAAGAAAGTGTTAAGGGTCATGTCTACACAACTCACTCTCAAGATGTTGGTATCCGTCCTTCAAAATCCAAGCATACACCTTCCCCATCATCCCTTCCATCCATCTTAGGTCCTTATATCCCTTCGTCCTCTATGCAAGGTCAGCAAAGGCACACATCCTTGAGTAAATTTCATCAAACCAAAAGAACTCCATTTCATTCATATCCATCCATGCATTCCTTTCCTCCTCCAAGCAATTTGGATGCCAAGTATAAAAGTCATAAGTCTAGCAATCCACATGTATTCCAAGATCAACATGTCCAATATAATTGACATGTCAAAACAAAGAACAATATGATCTATAAAGAAAAAGAAATATCCAAAAGGCCACAAAGGCCCATTGCTCAAAAACAAAATTCAAAATACATATGGGTTCCTAAATCCCTTGTGCAAGCAATGCACTCCAAGGAACCACAAAAGCATGAAAAATCAAAAACCATGTGGATCCCTAAGTGGCTCCTTGAAGCACAAAAGCCTAAAGAAACATCCAACTTGGCATCCAAGGTTGTTATTCCTCCATCCAAACCTCTCAAATCTGTTCCTCCATCACCTTCTTCATCCATTTTGGGCCCTTATGTCCCAAAATCACTATCCTTTCCTCCATCCAAATCTCACAATCGGAGATCCATTTTTCCTCCATTAGTCCATCACCCCTCAAGGTGTGTGCCAATGTCAATCTTGCCAACATTTCTATCCACTCAAGCACAGTTCTTCCAATACCCTATCCATTATCCAATGCATATTTTCCATCCTTCCATCCCTTTGGTCCAATACTATGCATAAATCCTTGCCTTAGTTTCATCTCATTTTCCATGTCCTTATCCTACCAATGTCTTTGAGCATGCTTTTAAAGGTCATGGTCTATTTTTTTCAAAGCTATTATCCAAACAAAAAGATGCTTGAGTCCTTCTTCCATCCCCTATCATGTGTCCATCTTCTATTGAAAAAGTCAAAATCAAAAAAAAAAAAAAGTGAAAAAAGAGAAAAAAGAGCAAAAAAGTAAAGAAAAATAATTCGTCCACTGGTGAAAACCTGGAAAATAGGTGCCTTGGGCAAGTACCGTGATGAAAACCTGGCAAACAGGTGTCATGCGTAATCTATGAACTTCTTGCACACCACACTTGGGGGCAGGTTTCCTCCATCATATCTTATTGCCCTTCCATTATCCTATCGAACCATGTCATTACTCCTCCATTATCCTATTGTCCCTCATGTCCATTTCCTCTTTCCACCTTTGATCTTGACAAGGTTGAGGATCATCATGAGCATCATGCATCTTGTTTGCAGCTTTCAGTCTATCATAGCTTTTGGTCTTTATCCATTTTCTTATTATAACCTTTCATCCATATTACCTAGCTTATTGCAACTTTATGCCACTATCCCTTAGCCAATCTCGACCTTTAGTCCATGTCCCTTATCCATTCTTGGTCTTGCTTATCCTATTCATATCTTATCACTATCCATACACTCTCTTTCTGTCCCTTGATCTTGATCTGACATAAGGATGTGAAATGCAAAACATGGTTTCAAAAACCTCTTGACATGTCCCTCATGCCATGTCACTACTTTACATTGTCATATCCAATCTCTTGTACCATCACGCAATAGCCCTAGAAAATTGCATCCATATTATCTCCACGATAAAAGGCCTTTGTCTTCCCTCTATCCACCATCATTTCAACAAGCCTATTTATTCATCTGTCATATTCCTTGCCTTGCTAGACACTGGGGGCAAAAATCGTGAAAAAAATATCATAAAAATTGAAAAATGTCCTGAAAAATCTCATAAAAATTGAAAAATGTCTTGAAAAAATCTCATAAAAATTGAAAAATGTCCTGAGAAAAATCATAAAAAATTGAAAAATGTCCTGAAATAATCCAAAAAAAATTGAAAAATGTCCTGAAATAATCATAAAAAATCAAATAATGTCCTGAAAAAATTCAAAAAAATTAAATAATGTCCTGAAAAAATATCTAAAAATCAAATAATGTCCTGAAAAAAATCCCTAAAAAGTCAAATAATGTCCTGAAAAAAAAATGAACACAAATATTGTAAAAACTCAAAAACCAAAATCCAAAAAACAAGCATTTTGTCAATAAATGATCCCTTTGTGCATAAGACAGATCACTGAGCATACCTCCAATGACACACAATCATGCATTGTGCTTTACTGAAATCATGCATAAATAGATGAACTCTTTCAATCAAACCCAGACATTCAAACTAATCAAAATTGTCATATCAATCAACCATCAATATCATTTGTCCTTGTCTCTACTATCATGGGTCTTATACAGGGTGTGGTATACTCGAAACTAGACTGTGTCCTATCTTAGACGGGGTACCGCATGTCCTGAAACCAGACAGCATGATCATCCTATCAGTACTTTCAACTTTTGACAATGAAGATCAAGGTGTTTGTTTGATTTGTTGGAATTTGTGCATCTTATCTTTTTATTGATTTATCTTTGATCATGTTCCTATGTTGCTTGATGATGTCACTGAGTGATTTAGAGTGATCGGGATGGATCATGGTCCCCTTTTCTTTTTGGTTGTGATTGTTGTTTGTCTGTGATGTGTTTGTTTTTTTTGCAAAAAGGGTTGCATTTCAGCTCTGGCCTTCAATGCCATGATGCTACGCATCCATTTTGCTACATTAAAATAAAGGTTCTCACTTACAAAGTGCATTACTGAAAGCAATTTTTTCTTCATCTCTAATTGTTCTCTATCTAATTTCTGCTTACCAACATTTCTTCTGATCCTCGATTTTTAGTCCATTTGCTCCTATCATTTTCTATCATTTTTATCGATCAATTGGCCTCTTTTCTGCATGTTTCTGGCCAATTCCTCGAGGGGGCATGCATATGTCATTGTCATTATCTGGGGCATTTTCATTATTGTTCTTTGAAACAACGCTTAAAATCGCATTGTCTCAAAGAGGGGCAAAATGTAGACACCTAAAAATGGTCAACGCTTGCGAAGTCATACTTTAACATTTGTGCATTGCCTCATTTTAGGTTTTTGCATCACATTAACATTTCTCCTATGTCACACATTTGGTCTTTATCATTTGCGAGCATTGAGTCATTCTTCTACATTCTTCATTCGTCTCGCTCTCAAATTTGGTCTTGTCGACAACACTCTTCAGTCATGATTTAGATCGATATTATCTTATCGCATCAATGTGCATGCTCATTTGTCATCATTTTGGACATCATCAATCCTAATTAGGGTTTTGTCCTCTTATCAATCTTATCATCTAGTGATTGATTTATCATCAATCCTTATCATTTTCAATCTTGTCGTTTTGCGATCGATTTGTCATTCATCATTGTTATGTTCGATTTTGTCATTTTGCGATCGATTTGTCATCAATCATGGTCATTTTCAATCTTGTCGTCTTGCAATCTATTTTGTCATCGATTCTTGTCCTCTTGTCAATCTTGTCATTTTGCAATCGATCTGTCATCGATCGTTGTCTGTCTCAATTATGTCAATTTGGATCAATTAGTCATTGTTCCTCATCAATTGGCATATTTATCAATCAAATCATTTATCACATTTGTCCTTTATTAATCCGAATCATGATCGAGTCAATTTTACATCAAGACCTAATTGTCATCCTTGCATTGCTATTTTATCTTCTAGGGTTTCGTGATTTAATCATTTAACCTTGTTTGTCATTTCTCCCTTTAGGATTAATAATTTATTTATTTATCCTAAGTCTTCTCATCACAATTAAATGTTTATTTAATTGGCTAATTATTCCTCTTTTTGTGAATTGATTAATAAATGAAAAATTATTATTTAATTCACTAATTCCTAATTCCTAATTTTCTAATTTCTTAATTTCTTTATTCCTTTTTTTCTAATTTTCTAATTTTCTAATTCCTTTTTTTAATTTCTCTCCTATTTTTCTGCTAAATTCATGGGAATGACATGATAATTTGTCATAATTTGTCATAATTGACAATCAATCAATTTTTGACATAGAATTTTGTCATAATTTCTCATAAACTATCAATCAATCAATTTTGTATAGAAAGTGCATAATTTGTCATAAATTTGTCATAACTGACATAATTGATTTGCAATTTCCATTTGAATTGAATCATGCTAATCTTGTCTTTTCTCCAATTTTTCTATAAATTGGATGAATTTCTTCAATCTTGGCTAATAATGAGAATGAGAATAATCAGATTATTGAATTTCTAATCAATCACGCTTCGAGTACTCTTGAGCAATCATCTTTTCTACTTGCTTTCAATCATGTGTGTGCACTTGTAGGTGAGATCCACAACAAAAACTATTTGGAGAAGAAAGAAGAACAATGGAGCCGCATGAAGGAAGCATTCAGATCTACGTTTGGTTTGCATAGTATTTACTTTTGAATTGTTTATCTTTATGTCTTTATTGAGTGTGTTTAGGATAGATCACTGCATTTTAGTTTTCGTGATTGAGCTAGATTAGTATTTTGATATGCTTGTGATAATTTCCGATTTCCTATGCTACAACATGCAATCTATTATAACATTTTAAATTAGGATAAAAATTAATATAATATAGAGAATCAATAGAATGAGGAAATTAGAAGAACAAGGGCAGTGGGAGAGGTTAAATGAATCGAATGTGAAACTATGAGATTTATTACAATATTTGTATTTCAACGAATAATTAATCAATATTTATTTAATTTCAAAATTCATTATTGCAACCTTCTTAGGGGATTACTAAGTAAAACATAAAACTCTATTAAACATATGTGTAATATTATTATTTTAAATTCATAAATAACAACAATATTGTTAGTAGCATAAATATGTACCAATGATAAAAACAAATAAAATCATAATAAAATTAATAAATATACGATTTTTTAATAATCTAAATATATATTAAAAAATAAATATTAAAACTAAGGCTTTAAAGAATAATCATAAGTGTGCATGTATGCATCTAAACAATTTCTAATAGATTTCTATAGTGAAACTTCTGTAAACTAACTTCTAAACTATTTTTAACTTACAATTTTCAACCCACTAGTAAAATTTATTCTCCAAACATCTAATTTTGTAAGCTCACTCAATTTACAATGCTAGTATTTTTCCTTACATGTGAAGAATAAAAAACATTTTCTCAAGAGGATAAAATGATGTGAAAACTAGAAAACTAATTGAGCTATAAACTACACAATTGCACAAATTGTTATTCAAGGATAAAATATGTTTGATTATTTAATTTTAGAATATGTACATTTATACTCAAGAACTAAAAACTATAATTACAATTAATGTCTATAGAATATGTAAGATATTGCATAGAATATTTGTACTCCTAAGCCATTGTTATCCAAACAATTAACCTTCTAGAAAATTTGCCTAGAGGAATATTACATGGAGAATATTTTACACTAATACTACACTTTAAGTGTAGCTTGGTGAATAGAAAGAGATATTTGGGTCCCAAAAACAAGGATCGATCAAGTACCCAAATAAAAAGTAGAAAGGAGAAACCCCATTGGGAAAAAAAGAATAACCTTTTATTCAATCTCAAAAAGAGGAAAGTTCCAACTATCAATAAATAACATGAAATATTGTAGAAATGGATCCTAGTCTATTGATGTGAACTAATGATGAAGGCTACTCCACTTACAAATCAAACACACAACAATAAAAACAAATAAATAAATATAAAAAGGAAGAAATAATTATTTCTATCTCTTATCCCAAGGAAATGAAGCTATAGCATTTAGTAAATAACATTCTACATCCAAAAGGGCTTTCCCATTATTATAATTTGGGAGTCAGAGAAAAATCTTGCACTACTAGAATTGTCATTGGTTACCACATAATAAGCTTCTTTATCAAGAATGTATTACTACCCTATAATGTTCTAGAAATCATAATCTATTTTTTTTATTGACTAGTTTTATCTCCTTTTTCCCCACCTTGGGATATGTCAAAATTATACCCAAATTAGGATTTTGTTGCCCGCTAGAGTATTTTGATTTTTTTGTTTTTATGGTGAAGTACGAATGCATAATTCATATAATTGAGTAGAAATAAAATATACATAGTATAAAATGTTGACTATTTAGGAAAGTGAGATGGGAATGAATCAATTGATAATTAAAAACTTCTTCTTAATATTAATATCGGATCTGAAATCATTAACCAATTTACTTAAGATAGATGAGAGCACAAGTACAAAATAAATAGAACACAATGAACACCAGATATATACGTGGAAAATGTAATGTGGAAAAAACCACAAAAAATATCAACTCTCATACAAAATACCTATTAGGGTGACACTGGTTAAGGTGATTATTACAAAGGTGACTCATGGTCGATTTGGCTCACTGCCAGTTTAGCTCATTACTGGTAGGGCTCACTCCCCAGAGAAAGACTTACTACTAGAGGGCTCAATACCCAGAGAGTATCACTTCCAAAGAAAGAAAAGAGAAAAGGAAATCCACCACTTTAAACACAATTTGTAAGGATAGAACAACTTTGAGTAACTCATTACAACACTCTTCACAACAACTAGATTCTTCCTTTAACTTCCACAAGTCTTCAAATGCAATATCACTATTGCCTCATGTATCTCTCATCACTATCATACCAAAATGTACACCATATTTTAAAAATATCATTATCCAAGACAACCAAGACAAATACCGAAAATAGGTCACCACTAAATATTTTGGTGGTAGAAAAGAATTTGAAATGGGCCCTATCATAACAATCTACTTCAAATAGATCAACATGTTACATCCATTTCCAAAGCATATCCAAATCATAAAAGCACACGCTACATGATAGTATTTTATACATCCTCATTCTAAAGTAGAGCCAAACCAATAATAGTAGTAAGTCATAGAAAAACATCTTCCAAAACACTTAAACCTTTAGAAAGTCCAACAAGTGACCATAAACAATATATACATCCTTATTTTCACTACTTTCACAATTTGAACAATATCCAAACCATAGTCTTTCACATCAATGACATCAATAGTCATAATGCTAACAATCTCCCCCTCTGTCATTGGCAAAAACACACACCAACAACCATTAAAAAAAAAATCTCTCTTTCCCTCTTTGACAACAATGACAAAGGCGCAGAAGAAAATTCCCTTACAAACATACTATTCTCCCCCTGAGAGGAAGCACCCAAGAACTAGTCTAGAAAGGAAATATTCGGTCTGGTAGCTATAAGATATAAGAATCCTCCAATCCTAGATCTATATTGACTTGAGTCTAAGTTAGGATATTTATCATCTTTGATTAGCTTGCATCTGGTAGGCATAGGTGTACACACTAGTTTGAAGTTCTCTAACCCAAACTTATTCAACAACTCCTTAACATTTTATTCTTTGAAATAAAGATTACCTTGTTGTTCGGATTGACTTGTAGACCAAGAAAGAAATTCAACTCTCCTATCATTGACATTTCAAATTCCTTCTGCATTTATTCTGTACTTTTTTACATAAACCATCATATCTTCAAGAGATTATATCATCAACATACACAACAACAATCACGAACTTTCCTGAATCAATTTTGAAGTATAAATTATTTTCAGCCAAACTCTTCTAAAATCCTTGATCAGTTAGACATTTATCCAATCTTCCATATTAATCTCTAGGAGCTTCCTTCAGTCCATATAGGACCTTCTTTAATATGCAGATAATATTTGTATCATCCTTAAATTTCAATCCTTCTAGTTGTTCAATGTACAATTCTTCCTTCAATTCTCCATTTAAAATCGTTGATTTGACATCCATCTGATAAAATTTGAAGTCCTTATATGCTGCAAATGCTAAAAATATTTTGATTGCCTCCATCCTTTTTCTTCAAAATAAATGCCTTCAACCTATGTATAGCCTTTACAAACCAACCTTTCTTTGGTTATTACTGCTCTTCCATCTTCATCCAGCTTGTTTTAGAATAACCATTTAGTTCCAATCACATTTTTGTCTTCTAGTCTAGGAACCAATACCCATTTCTAATTTTTCTCAATTTCATCAAATTATTCTCTCATATAATCTACCCAATTTTGATTGTTACATGCTTCTTCTATAGTTTTAGGCTCAATTTTAGAAAGTAAACACAACATAGCTTGTTCCTGAGTTGCCTTCTAGTAATAATGCCTTTATTTCTATCACAAATAATTCGATCAGCTAAATTACTATTCCTGACATACCTTGTCATCTATGTGAATACTAGTGTTGTAGAAGCCAGAGATTCTTGTTCTCTTTGTTCTTCATTTATGGTAACCTTCTCCTTCTTCAGATCCATAGAGTCATCTAACTAATATCCTGCCAACTTCTTAGATTCTTTTGAAATGTTTTCATAAACTTTAACACTTGCACTTTCAACAATCTTATTTAGTCTCCTGTTGTAACATCGGTAGGCTTTTCTCTTTCCTAACAACCCAAGAATATACCTTCATCTTCTCTTAATGTCATGCTTCTCATAGAATTTTCTAAATTCATCAGTAAGAATGCTCCTCCTCTATAAGATTTTAAACACTTGATACTCTTGCTAGCTTCATTTGCTCTTACTTTGAATATTTTGAACTTCTCTAATTCTTCATATTTTTTCCTTAGAAATGTTACCCAAGCCATCCTAGAGTTATCATCAATCAACAATATAAAATGCCTCTCACTTTGTATGTTCCTTATTTTGGTTGGGCCATAGAGATCTATGTGAACCAAGTCCAATAATATGGTAGCCGAATACTCTTTCCCTTTGAATGCGCTCTTTGTTGACATCCCTATTTGACATTATTTACAAATACTATTTTCCAATTTAATTAATCTTGGTAAGTCTCTTATTGGATGCTATGAGCTGATCTAAACCTGGTTATCAAAATTGTTATGACACATCCTTCAGTGTCAAAGCCAACTATCATCTAACTGTGTAATCAAATAATGTCTTGTAGCTCCCTCCAACTGTTACATGTTCCCATTTGTCCTTCTTCTAGTAACAATTATTTTTCCAGACTCTTTCTTGATCTCAAATCCATCATCCTAAGATACAATATTGTATCCATTTTCGCAAATCTATCCAGCACTCAAAATATTATTATGCAAACCTTTCACATAATAAGCATTGTCACTATTATGATTTCCATCAAAGGTAATTGAACCAATCCCAATAGTATTTATTGTTTAATCATCTCCAAACCTAACTGAACCTCCATCATAGCTTTCAAGTTTAATGAACTTACTCTTATCATGAGTCATATGATTTGAACATCCTCTATCAATCACTACTCATTCTTATCTCTTTTAGCATGTAATGCAGTAGCAACAGTCTTAGAAATATCAATCCTAGGAGT
This sequence comes from Cryptomeria japonica, assembly GCF_030272615.1. NCBI lineage: Eukaryota > Viridiplantae > Streptophyta > Pinopsida > Cupressales > Cupressaceae > Cryptomeria > Cryptomeria japonica. The sequence continues at coordinate 694,491,335 of NC_081409.1, forward strand.
AACCTCTTCTACCAAGAATAATAAATAACCTCCTTCATAATCTAACTCATCATCTTAAATAAAAACATCATCCTTAACATAGTAGGCCTTCTTATTGAACTCTCCTTTATTTTATCTAAACTTTGATCTAGTCCCTTTTTCTGGATATTTGGTAACAATATGACCGATCTTTCCACATATAAAGCATTTAAAGGGTAACATACCTTTGTACTTGTGCCCTTCCTTGGTCTTTTTACAAAATTTGCTTCTTCCTCACCTGGGTCATCATCATCCAGATAAACTTCAGTACCTTTGAAGTTGTGTCTGATTTCTCTTTCTCCTTACCAAACTTCCTCACTTCAAACTTAGTCAAGGTGCAAAAATATTTTTCTCTAGTGAACTTCTTTAAATCACATGTCTCTTGGATGGCTTATATCTTATCAATCTAACTCACTAGTAGAGTCATAAATATTATTTCAATGACATCTACATCACTTAGGGTACCTCCAAGCTCTTTGATCTCATTTACTCCATTGTCAACCTTTATAAAATAACTTGCTATGTCTTCACCTTCTTCCATTCTCATATTTTCATATCTTCTCTTAGGTTTCAATCTCTTTGTTAATTTAACTCTTTAATTTCCTTCATAGATTTCTTTCAAGTTTTTTTCAAACCTCATAAGTAGTGCTCATGTAAATAACTTTTGTCAATTTAGTTTTTGATAAAGCACTAAAAATAGCATACCTTGCCTTTTTATTTTTTTCATAGTCTTCAAGAACAACTTGAGTAGTAAGACCATTAGTTGGTACAACATATTTATTCTCAATTTCCTTCCAAGGACTCATCAAATTCATATCTTGCCAATTTGTTGGAGTCTTCATAAATTTCTTCATTAACCTTCACATTTGCAATTTCTACAATCTAGTTTAGTCTCCTGTTGTAACTCTAGTACTCCTTGCTCCTTGTTGAATATCCTAGAAATATGCCTCCATTTTCTCTATTGTCAAATTTTCCAAGATTATCCTCATCTGTTTGGATATAGCACTTGCTCTCAAATAATTTAAAATATTTTACTATTAGAGTTTTGTTATACCATAGTTCATATGAAGTTTTTCCATATTTCTTCTAATATAAAATTCTATTAAGAGTTTACATTTTTGTGTGAATTTCTTCTCTCCAGTATAATTTCGGTAGTTCTTCTCCTTTGATTAGATTTTAGCTCTCTTGTATAGTTTGGTTCATCCTTTCCGTGCTACACCATTTTGTTGTGGTTTATGAGTGATAGCTAATTGTCTTCTAATGACATATTTCTCATAGAAATTGTTAAAGTCTTTAGAAATAAATTGTCCTCTATTAGAGCTCAAACACTTAATTTTTAAATCAACTTCATTCTCAACTCTTGCCTTAAATATCTTTAATTTCTATAATGCCTCTAACTTCTCTATTTAAAATGTACTGAATTCATTCTAGAATAATCATCAATTGACAACATGAAATATCTCTCACCTTGTATGGTTCTAGTTTCAGTAGGGCCACATAGATAAGAGTGTGCTAAATATAGAAATCCGATAGATGATTGTTAATTTCCTTTAAATTTTTTGCTTGTCTTCTTTCCTTCTTGATATAATTTGTAGATGTTGTTATCTAGTTTGGTTAACATCTTGATTTTATTGAGAACATAAGGTGATTCTTTCTAGCAGCAGTTAATCTAGTCTGAAGTAAATCAAACCTCACCCCTCCATCCCATGATTTTGCTTATATTCCTTGGTTGAAGCATCATAACAATCAATTGTGGACAGCGCTATGATTGGAGGCTTTAGGTGATTCCATCAAGGGCAGATTGACAACATTCTAGAACCATACAAGATGTGAAGCAGAGAGATATCTTTGTATATTGCCATCAATGCCCAAGGGGGAGATTGTTGGCATTATGTGAACTGGTATGAGGACATAATGACATTGTGTGTTGTCATTGATGTCAATATGATGAAGAGAAGTGAACCGGTATAACACCATGAACAGGCATTTGTGCCAAAGTGAAGCGGTGTGTTTGTTCCAAGTGAACCAGCATATGGTTATGGGAACCGGCACATGGTTATGGGAACTAGCACATGGAAGCATTGTATGACTACTGGTTGGTAGTCTCAACTTTAGGGTTTCTGGTTGAAGTGCTTCAAGCCTGTGTGGCTCAACCGGTGACTTTGTGTGATGAGTTAGCATGATAACGAAGAACAGATCATGTTGCCGTGTAAGCCTTGTGTGTGTGAAGGATCATGGCATTGTTGTCAAAGGGGGAGAAGATGTGAAGCAGAGAGATATCTTTGTATATTGCCATCAATGCCCAAGGGGGAGATTGTTGGCATTATGTGAACTGGTATGAGGACATAATGACATTGTGTGTTGTCATTGATGTCAATATGATGAAGAGAAGTGAACCGGTATAACACCATGAACAGGCATTTGTGCCAAAGTGAAGCAGTGTGTTTGTTCCAAGTGAACCGGCATATGGTTATGGGAACCAGCACATGGTTATGGGAACTGGCACATGGAAGCATTGTATGACTACCGGTTGGTAGTCTCAACTTTAGGGTTTCTGGTTGAAGTGCTTCAAGCCTGTGTGGCTCAACCGGTGACTTTGTGTGATGAGTTAGCATGATAACGAAGAACAGATCATGTTGTCGTGTAAGCCTTGTGTGTGTGAAGGATCATGGCATTGTTGTCAAAGGGGGAGAAGATGTGAAGTAGAGAGATATCTTTGTATATTGCCATCAATGCCCAAGGGGGAGATTGTTGGCATTATGTGAACTGGTATGAGGACATAATGACATTGTGTGTTGTCATTGATGTCAATATGATGAAGAGAAGTGAACTGGTATAACATGACTCTCCTTTGTCTCTAAATGGTAGACATGTTTACATGTTTGAATGTAATTGGTTTTTTTTGCAAACGATGTCTTTGAAAGAGGCAATAATGGAAAAGTTGTAAATTGTTGCATTCTCCTCATAAGCAACTTTTTGTAGAATCTTGTTCTCCAAACTTTGAAGTGTAAATATTCTTTATTGTGGCCTAATTAGTCAGTAGTATGATGGCACTAAGGTTCATTGTTTCTAATTGGAGGTCTCTAGTTTGAATGTTGATTTTCACCATCAAAACCCTACCAAACCCTCCCTTTTCACCCATTTTTGGGACAGTCACGGAGGAGGCCTGAGAGACCCTGAGAATTTGAAAATCTTTAAGAACTCCCAAGAAGGTGTCTGAATATCAACTTCTTTTTGTTTGGAAGTCCATCGCTTGAGCAGGGTGAGCATAAAACCCCAAATGGAGGGCTAATGCCTAGTAGCTCGTTTTAGGCCTAAAACCAAGTTTTTGTCAAATCAGGTATGCCAGAGAAGGTTGCAAAGCATGAAATCCATGGATATGACACATCATCTAGGTCCATAACCAGCTATCATTGATCTAAGATAACAAACAATGCCTTGTAGCTCCTTCCATCTAATACATGGCTCCATTTTTCCTTCTTCCAGCTACAATAATAGTTTTGGAATCCCTCTAGATCTCACAACCATCATCTTGAAAAACAACATTGTAACTGGAAGAAGGTAAAATGGATATGACACATCATCTAGGTCCATAACCAGCTATCATTGATCTAAGATAACAAACAATGCCTTGTAGCTCCTTCCATCTAATACATGGCTCCATTTTTCCTTCTTCCAGCTACAATAATAGTTTTGGAATCCCTCTAGATCTCACAACCATCATCTTGAAAAACAACATTGTAACTGGAAGAAGGTAAAATGGATATGACACATCATCTAGGTCCATAACCAGCTATCATTGATCTAAGATAACAAACAATGCCTTGTAGCTCCTTCCATCTAATACATGGCTCCATTTTTCCTTCTTCCAGCTACAATAATAGTTTTGGAATCCCTCTAGATCTCACAACCATCATCTTGAAAAACAACATTGTAACAATTTTTGCACGTCTGTCCAATAGTGAAGATATTATGATGCAAACCCTTCACATAGTAAACATTGTCAATGTTATGCTTTCCATCAAAACTAATAGAACCAATCCCTATAATTTGTTTTGTCTTATCATCTATGAACCTAATAGAAATTCTTGTTGGTATTATTGGATGAACTGATTATGTGTTGCATTGATGGTTTTTCATTGATGTCAACACTAGCTATTATGGCTGGTTACTAGCAGATAGGTTTTGGTTATTGGTAGAAGATCTAGTGTTATCGGCCGAAGAGACTATGGAATATGTTTGGTTACATGTGGTACGTGTTTCTGGAGCATGTTCTAGCTAGTTGATATTGACTTGGTAATCAGATACTATCAGACATTCTAGTAAACCCTTACCAACATTGGTTTAAGGCTTTACCAACAGAGCTCTCGCTAAAGAATATTGATAGGATACATAATTGGTGTTGGTGCAGCTTCTAGATGGATTTCAGGATGTTGAAGATGTTCTTTGATCATGGATCAACTGCTTGAAGGCATTGCTTTGACATGGTGAACCCAAAATAGGTCTGGTACCTATCTAGGTTATGGACCTGTATCATGATAACGTGTACTCTACACGTTAACAGGATGTTTCAAGATAATTTATGGATTTATTATTGTTGTTTTGGTCTTGAGACGACATGGAATATCATTGTAATATGGATTTATTTAATGATCTTATTGTAATATCTTTTAAGTGGCTGACCTAATTGGTTTAGGCCTTAGGGTTTATATAAAATGACGTAAGATCTCATTATAGATTGGGGAATATGTGGAATGGGAATGGAATAAGTGTTTGTGGTCTTGGAATGCAAGATCATATGTAAAGGATATTTGGTCAGTCATAGGTGATCGAATTGGGATTAAGAAAGAGGTCAAAGGTCTCTGATATTAAGCTTAATCGAGACTATAATCAAGCATGGTAGATGCTATTTCTGGAAGGTCATGCTATTGGATTGTTGTCCATTTATCTTGAGATGGTTTTAGCCTCCTTGTAGTCAATGAGACTCTTTTGTAATGAGAAATATGCTCTAGGCAGTGTGTTTTCCTACATTTGCAGGCCCCTCATTGTATCACATACTTTCTGTAGAAGTATCATCTGATTGTGTGTAGGATTCCCACCATGGTTTTTTGCTTTCTGAGTTTTCCACATACAAATCATGGTGTTATGTGGTATGGTTTCTTTGCATTTATTATCTCTTTAATTGTTAAGTTGTGTTGTTAACCGTTATCTATTCCTACCGGCATCTATATGTGCTTTACCAGTACTTGATCTGTTTAATTGCTATTAAGTGGATTAAAAGTTACAATATGTTAAAAACTGATTGAACCCCCCCCTCTCTCAATTGTTCACCGGTTATCCTAATAATTGGTATCAGAGCTTTGGTACTCTTTTGCAGAAGCTTAACCGCTTTAGGTAGATCCTATGGTAGCTAACACTTCTCATCCATCAGGAACTCTTTTCAGAAGAGAAATCCCTAAGCTTGATGGAACAAATTATGGGATATTGAAAATTTGAATGGATACTCATCTTAGATATCTTGGCATGGGTATTTCGAAGATCACTAAGAAAGGATATACACCTTATGATCTGGGATTTGGCAATCCTGCTCCTGCAAACTTGGATAAGAATATTAAGAATGATTGTAGAGCTAGAGAAGCCCTCTTGTGTGCACTTACTAATAAGTGGATCATGGGATTAACTGATAAATCATCGGCTAAGGTCATGTGGGATGAATAGAAAACTCTGAATGAAGGTGATCCTATTGTCAAAATTGCTAAACTTGATGGTTACTAGGTAAGATATGAAAACTTGAAGATGGAAGTTAGTGAAAGAATTGTTGTATTTATAGAAAGAGTAAATGATATTGTTATGCGAATTGAATGTTGTGGACAATTGCTAAGTGAAGATGAAATAGTTTCCAAAGTCTTGAGAGCCCTTCCACCGGCTTACAAGATCAAGGAAACTGCAATTAATGAGTTGAGAACAATGGGTAACTCTTTAGTTAACAGAGATATTCTGATTGGAAAATTATCTGCTTTTGAGATTGAAGAATTTGGATCTTCCAAAGCTGTAAAGTATAAACCTTCTTTTCATGCATAATCATCATCATCATCATCTACCAGCAAAAGTGATTGGAAAGTTTTATATCCAAAAGAATTGGAAGACATGAGGAAAGAAGATGAAGAATTTGAGCAAATTGAAGCCTTATTTGCTAGAAGAGTACCAAAAGGTCTGACAGGAAGTAAGTATGAAGGAAAAGAACCTTTTAAATGTTCCTCATGTAATAAGATTGGTCATTTTGCATCTAGATGTCCTGAAAGGAATGCAAGGTTTGAGGAAAGAGTTAAGAAATCATTTAAGTCTAACCATAATAGATATAGATTCAAGAAAAGTAAATAATGCTACATAGTGGATGAGGAAGGAGTAACTGATGACTTTGGAGATGAACCGACAAAAGACTCTATTAGTGGATCCAACAATGGAAAAGAATGGGTGTTCTATGCTTTAAAGGAAGATGAACTGGAACCAGCTATCAAAACTGAAGAAAATGCCTTGGCAAAAAAAGTTGAAGATAAGGATTAATGGGTAATTGATAGTGGATTCTCACATCATATGACTAGAGGTAAAGGGAAATTTATGTCCCTACAAGAATACAATGGTGGTCAAGTCAGATTTGGAGATGACAAAGCAAGTATGATGAGAGCGAGATGTATTATTTCTATGGATGGTAAGCATAATACTGACAATGTCTATTATGTAGAAGGTTTAAAGCATAATCTTTTGAGTGTTGGTCAAGTGGTGGACAACGGTTTCCAACTTCAGTTTAAAGATAGAAAAATGCAAAATCATTAACAAGACTGATTTGGAGACTGCAACTAGTATTTAGACTGGAGGTAATATATTTCGCCTAAACACTGGTAATAAGACATGTTTGATTTGTCATATTGATGAGAGTTGGTTATGGTATAAGAGGTTGTGTCATGTTAATTTTGATTCAATTGTTAAGATCAGTTCAACTAAGACAGTTAGAGATATACCTAAGATTATGAAGCCTCATAATCTGGTATGTAAGGAATGTCAATTGGGAAAACAATTTAGAAGTTATTTTAAGAGCATACATGATGAGTCTAATGATGTACTTGATTTGATTCACACTGACTTATGTGATCCAACAAGGACTAGAAGCTTTCAAGGTGATAGGTATTTCATGTTGAATATTGATGACTATTCTAGGATGATGTGGGTGAATTTTCTAAGGAAGAAGTCTAAAGCTTTTGAGAAATTCAAGATCTTTAGAGAAAAGGTTCAAATAGAAACTAGATTGAAAATCAAATGTCTTAGATCAGATCATGGTGGTGAGTTCACTTCTAGTGAATTTAACAGTTATTGTGAAACAAATGGAATCAAGAGACAATTATCTGCACCTCAGACTCCTCAGTAGAATAGAGTAGTGGAAAGAAAGAACATAACCAATTTGGATGCAATAAGATCTATGATGATGGAAGCCGAATTGTCTCATATCTATTGGAGAGAAGAAGTGAGTACAAAAGTCTACACACTCAATAGAGTTCACATCAAAGGTCAAGCCAATAAGACCCCTTATGAATTATGGTTTGGACATGCACCTACTATTAAATAATTTAGAATTTTTGAAAGTAAATGCTATATCAAAAGAGATGATTCAATTGGAAAGTTTGATCCTAGATGTGTTGAAGGAATATTTCTTGGTTATTCAATTCAAAGAAAAGCATATAAATGTTATAACAAAAGATTGAAGAAAATTGTGGAAAGTGCTAATGTGAAAGTGGATGAGAAGTACATAAATCATTCTACATCATATGATAGGGAACCAACAATGGAAATGATCATAACTGAACCAACAATGCCTCAACCGATACAGGAAATTGAGACAGTTACACTGGCACAATCAGAAAATTCAACTATGACTGATGATTAGACCAGTGAACCTGAAGTTCAGAAGACACCAAGGTATCTAAGATCAAATCATTTTGAAGATTAAATTATTGGAGATAGGAACAAGGGAGTTTTACAAGAAGAAAACTAGCAAATGAAGAGGTATATCTTATTTCTCAAGTTGAACCGACAACTATTATTTGAAGAGGTATATCTTATTTCTCAAGTTGAACTGGCAATTGTTATTGAAGCTTGTAAGGATAAAAATTGCTTAAAGGCTATGGAAGATGAATTAGATTAGATAGAGAAAAATGAGACTTGGTCTTTAGTTCCTCGACCTAAAAATAAGAATGTTATTGGAACTAAATGGGTTTTTATGAATAAACTAAATGAGGATGGTCAAGTTGTAAGAAACAAGGCTAGATTGATTTGTAAAGGATATTCTAAAATGGAAGGAATTGATTATGGTGAGACATTTGTAACTATAGCTAGAATTGAAGCTGTTAGACTTTTTTTTTCCTATGCAGCTTATAAGAACTATAAGGTTTATCAAATGGATATTAAATGTGCCTTTTTGAATGGTGAACTTGAAGAAGAAGTATACATTGATAAACTTGATGGATTTTCACTGATGGATGATAAAGATATGGTTTGCAGATTGAAGAAAGATTTATATGGATTGAAACAAGCTCCTAGAGCTTGGTATGCAAGGTTGGATAAATATCTTTTGAATCTTAGTTGTACTAAAGGTAGTGCTGATAGTAATTTATATTATAAGATCACTAATATTGATATTCTAATTATTGAAGTATTTGTTAATGATATCGTTTTTGGAGGATAAGATAAATTGTGCATGGAATTTGCTAACAATATGAAGAATGAATTTGAAATGTTCATGATCGGTGAGATGAGATTTTTCTTAGGTTTGTAGATTACTCAAAATGACAAAGGAATTTTATTTGTCAAACTAATTATCTAAGGGAGTTGTTGAAGAAGTTTGGTATGGATAATTCCAAATTGGTAAGTACTCCTATTGTGACAAGTGAGAAATTATCTATCAAGGATACTTCTACACCAGTAAATCTGACAAGGTATAATTCTATGATTGGTGGTCTGATATATCTAACTTAGACTAGACCAGATATTATGAATGCAGTAAGTATTATTTCAAGATATCAAAGTAATCCTAAAGAAAATCATGAATGTGCACTAAAGAAGATATTATGGTATTTGTAAGGAACGATAGAATATGGTTTATGGTATTCTAAAAATGATGATTTTACTTTATGTGCATACACTGACTCTGATTGGGTATGAGATACTAATGATAGGAAGAGTACTTCGGGCGGAGCTTTCTTTCTTGGAAAGAAATTAATTTCATGGATCAACAAAAAACAGTCATGCATTTCTTTATCTACTGTAGAAGCTGAGTATGTTACAACAACAACTAATTGCACTCAAGTCTTGTGGATGGAGGAAATGTTCAAGGATAATAGGGTAAATTATAGTGAACTGGTAGTTATCTACTATGATAGCTCTACAACTATTGACATGTCTAAGAATCTGATATTTCACTCTAAGACTAAGCATATATCAATAAAGTATAACTTTCTGAAGGACAAGGTAGAAGCAAAGGAAGTCAAATTGGTTTATGTGAACACTAAAGAATAGATTGTAGATATATTCACTAAACCGCTATCTAAGGAATCATTTGAATTTTTGAGAGATAGGCTAGGGGTTTCTGCCCCCCCGGCAGAGACTTGATTGATGTAGTTTTTCATTAGTCTAACATGCATTATCAAAGATATTATTCATTTCGCCATTGATTAGTGGTGCTACTACTTAGGGGGAGTATTCATCTTTGAGATTCAGAGGTTTACATTATTTCTTTGATATTTTTTGTCAGATTTTTGGCATTGATGTCAAAGGGGGAGAGTGTTGGCATTTTTGTTGTTTATGTTGTGATTGTCATTGATGGACACACACTTGTATTGAGATCACCTTTATGTGTATGGGCTTGTGCTCAACCAGTATTTGTTCCAACCGGTATGTTGTTTACTAGTCTTTAGACTAGTGGTCATTTTGCAGAATGTGTTTCCTGGTCTGAAGCGACATGTCAACCCCAAGCAGTTCGTAGATACCAAGTGGCATGAGGGAGCAAAGCGGCACAATACATTCTCACCAGTCTTCATTTTTGACAAACTGGCAACTGGTATTTTGTATGAATCGGTAATACTCTGTGATGAGTTACCAACTGACATTTTGTGATGAGTTACCAATCCATCGATTGTTCGACGGTGCTGACACATTGACTGTGCTTTTTGTGTCATGTTATTGAGTACGTCTAGATGCATTGAACCTAGGAAATTGTAATGTAATCCTATTGGACCGGCATGAAATTAGATTCGTTTAAAAGGACATCATGTCTAGGGTTTTAAGTCATTGTTGAAAGGATTAATGTGGTGCTAGGGTTTTAAGGTGGAGGTTGAGAATGATCTTATCTGAGAAGATCAAGTTGTAACTGTGAGAGTGTAGACACTCAAAATTGTCATGTCTAATTAAATAAATATTTTATTTATTTAATTATCTAAGCCTAATTCTTCTATTAATTAAATAAATTTTTATTTATTTAATTAATTCATTTATCCTCTTCTAGCCTTATTTCTCATTTAAATAAATACATTTATTTATTTAAATTATCCCTTTCCTAAATTAAATAAATATTTTATTTATTTAATTGTCCTACTTCTTCTATTAATTAAATAAATCTTTATTTATTTAATTAATTCATTATCTTTTTCTACACATGACACATGTCATTCATCTCTTAATTCATACACTACCTACCTCTTTCATTATTTTACTATTTCTTTTACCTACCCTCTAATCCTAGCCGACCTCTCTTTTTACACCTTTCAATCTTAACCCTCCATTTCTTATTGTGTCTTCTATTTAAGGAGATGCTTTCTTCATTGTCAAATCCTAATGATATATCCTAATGACATATCCTAATGACATACCCTAATGATATATCCTAATGACTAATGACATATCCTAATGACACATGCTAATGACTGATTTTGGAGTACTTGGCTACACTACAATTCCACTTGCAACCACATTTCGTTCTTTGTTGAGCTCTTGTGCATATAAAAATCTGAGAGCAAGTATATCAAGCAAGATCAATGGAGATAGGAAGAATGGAGATCAAAACCCTATTGGACATGTGATGGTATAATCTTTGTGATTTTGAGTTATTTGCATTGTCTTAGGTAATCTTCATATGTTATGGTGGATCTTTGTTGATTGTTAGGCTAGGGTTTGGTGGTGGAATTCATTTAGCCTTTCAATTTTGTTATTATTGTTATCCATTTTCACCATACACATTTTGGCACGCCCCGTGGGACATGGATTTTTCTTAGATCTATGTTTTTTTGCAGATTTTTCTAACCCTATATTGCTATTTTGTAAAACAATTTGGAGAATAACCTTGTGCAGCTAGGGTTTTGGACACAAAATCAAGATCTTGGAGAGATTCGATCATATCTCATAACCGGCTTGGAAATTTTGCACCAAATGTTTTTTGCAGGTTGAAGAAAGTATGAGGAGCTCTCAATCCAAAATTCAGAATTTTTGGAGAAAATTTTCAATTTTTAGGAATTTTTTATGATTTTTCATAAAAAATTTATTTTGAGAGAAAATGAGAGAATTTTTTGGATTTTCTTACATTTTTGGAAATCTCTCATAATTATACACAGGATCTGTTCTTTGTGAATTTAATTTTGATGCAAAATATTTCCCTAAAAATTAGATCTTTAAAAATTAGGGTTTTTATTTATTTTGACCAGATCTCACAAACGGCTTCGAATTTTTCCATAAAATTTTTTGTGCAGATCGGGAACTGTATCAGAAAGATTTAGTAAAAGTTTCAGATTTTTTGGATCGATTTTACATTTTATATGAATTTTTTATGATTTTTCATAAAAAATTAGTTTTGAGAGAAAATTAGCGAATTTTTTGGATTTTCTTACATTTTTGGAAATCTCTCAGAATTATACACAGGATCTGTTCTTTGTGATTTTAAATTTGATGCAAAATCATTCTTCAAAAATCAGATCTTTGAAAATTAGGGTTTTGCATTATTTTACTCATATCTCACAAACTGCTTGGATTTGTTGCAGGAAATTTTTTGTGCAGGTTTGGAAGACCATCAAAATCTCCAGTAAAAATTTCAGATTTTTTGGATCGATTTTGCATTTTATATGAATTTTTTATGATTTTTCATAAAAAATTAATTTTTGGAGCAAATTAACAATTTTTTTGGATTTTCTTACATTTCTGGAAATATCTTGAAATTTTACAGGTGGTCTTTTTTTATGATGAATCAGGTTTTTGAATTGGTCAACAAAACGCATTGTTGAAGGCCCCTATTTCACAAAGTCTTTTGGATCTAAAATTTACCTAACTTGTGTGCTTGCAGGAAGGGGTGATCATTTGAAACAATCCAAACTACTAATAAATCTTTGTTGCAGGTCCTTGGCAAGGTTTTTGGGATTTTTATTGTGTGCCTTGTTTTCATAGACTAGCAAACACTTCAATTGGTGCACTAAAATTGAATCATTGTCTTTTGTGTCTTGAGCAATAGGCTCTTTTTGTTCAATCTTTAGAGGGCCTGTCTTCCCGTGTGGTCATTAGGACTACTAGTGAGAAGAGAACGACCCAAGTGGTAGCGAGGAAAACCCACCTCATCCAAACCACTATAATCAAATGTATTCATGGTGAAAACTATGAATAACGTGTGCTGATTAGTTCATACCGACACTATGTCTCCCCATAAACCCGTTTGATCAAATTTATTTGATCATTTGTAGGGCGTAACCCCTACCGGCTGGGAGCCTTCTGTATTTACAGGGCTGAAAGTGCTGCATGTATGGCCACACAAGAGGATGCCCTTACTAGCACCTCTTTGTTTTAGATGCCCAAATCCTTCTAGTTGTTGGGGCAGGAGGTCGGACCTCTAGTAGCGGCCCACACACATACGGTTCTTAGTAGAGATACAAAGTTCGCCATGGGGAGTTTTCATGGGGACTGATGCTTGGCTGACCCGAGAAGTGAGTGCCGAGGGTGGAGCCAGTGAGGTCAAGCATCTAAGTATCCGCTCTGAATAGCGTAGCCTCGGGGGTAAAACCCCATGTGGGATCAACAACTATTGTGTTGGCGAGCCATAAGAATTGTGCTTGACTTATGTTAAACATTCAAACATTCAAGACAAAACAGCAAAACATTGTGTCTTTTGTGTCTTCAAGTGTATGCAAAACAATTTTACATCAAACAACACACTTTTCTTGGAGTCATTGTCAGTCTAAACACTTGCAAACATTGAGTCCTCATCAACATTGTGTCCTCTTGTCACGAAAAATAGTCAAACATTCAGATTTGGTCACCACCAAAAAACTTCACAAATTGGAAAAATTTCACAGTCCAACAAACAAAAGAAATCAGTTTCGGCATACTTGAGCTTCCTAGGTTGTCTCTTCAGGTTTCATCTAGCATTCAACCTGTTCTAAGGTCTCACATAGTCCGTCATTGCTTCACATCTCATTTTACATTCATACTTGTCTAAACTTGAGTCAAACGGTCACTTGCTTGTCCTCATCATACTTTGTCAACACACTACATACTACTACACTTTGCTAAGTGGTCCCTCATCAAGGTTTCTTACCTTTGGGTCTCATTTGGTCTTACTTAGAGTCAAGGTCAGCTTACGTCATCAAGAGAAACGATCATCTCTTTGGATGTCACACCTACTCTACTACTTACATACTTGGTCTTACACTTTGGACATTGCAAGTACACCTTAGTTTCATTTACACTCCATACAACTCTTGGTCTTCCATACTCTTTTCATATTTTTCATCTAGTCTCTCACATATTGGTCAAACACCTAGTTCATGGTTGAAACCCACCTTCAAAAATCTAGGAGAATAGCTAAAGAAGCTCAAGAATCCGCAAACATGAGTTCTTATGAGTATGACAATGATCTATTCTACAATCCTGAGCACACTACATTACCAGACATGAATGTTTATAGAAACAATCCAAATGTGGAAAGCGCAAACACTATAAACAACAATGCTACACACAATGACAATGTTGACAATTCTTCAATATTATCAGCAGACATACAAGAATCTATAATGGATCCTCAATTCAATAGATTGGTTGAAGAGATAATGAGGAGAGATCGTCAATACTTTTTAAACATGATGGCACAAAGTGGAGCTAAAATACCGCATGATTTTGACTTATCTCAACTTATGGAAAGTCGACCCTCACAACAAGCTCAACCCAACATGGATCAAAGGAGACCAAATAGTGGAGGAAATAGAGGACTGAATATGATGCCTGAGTCACCATCAGTTTTGCTTCAAAAACCAGCAATCCCACATACACAAGCTCAAACATATGATACTTACATTCAAAGACCATCATGGAGGCCTTATGCTCAAACACATGCTCAAGGTATGGATCAATCAAGACAAGTGGATACTCAAGGACATCCTCAAAATTTTGACACAAGGAGACCTCATGTCAAAATTGGGGGCAACACAATGGAAAATGAAAGACCTGTTGAATATGGTTTATACACACAAAACAGATATGGGGTTCCTCAACAAGAAGTTATGCCAAGTGCTCCATATATGTCGCAACAATATAGACCTCCATATGGACATGTTTACGATCAGTATCATCCATACATGCAACAAGCTCCTCCTCAAATGGGTGTTTCAAACATGGGGTATGCTACAAGAAATCAGTCTCCTCCCAAGAATAATTTGGAACAACAAATTAGAGATCTACAAAAGAAAGTGGAGGACATGAGTACATCCAAACCTACATACACTATGAGAGATATATGCCCTTATCCCTTTGATAAGAGCATTCCAATGCCTCCATTTCCTCCGCACTTTGTAACACCAAAATTTGACAAATATAGAGGGAGAGGAGACCCCAAGGCACATATAAGACAATTCTTCACAGCTTGCATTGAGGTAGCGGCAGAAGAAACATACTTGATGAGGTTGTTCCCATAGAGCTTAGGTGACCAAGCTATGGAATGGTTTTCTCAATTACCTCCCGGTATTAAGTCATGGGGCGACTTAGCAGAGGCATTCATTCAGCATTTCTCTTACAACACTGAAACAGATGTCTCAGTTACTACCTTGTGCAATATGAAACAAAAGGAAGGAGAATCTTTCGCAATATTCTTATAGAGATGGAGAAACCTAGCTAGCAGATGCTCTTGCGAAATTCCACAAAAACAAATGGTAGAAATGTTCACACAAAATGTTAACAAGGCTATTGGCTATGATCTCAGAAAAGCTTGTTTGTCTACATTCAAGGATGTCATTGAAAAGGGCCTAGCAACAGAAAGAGTCTTAGTTGAACAAGGAGTTATCAAACTATTCAAAGAAAACAAAGAGGACTTCAAAGGAAAGGACAAACCAAAATTTTGGAACAAGAATAAGAACATAGTTAATGATGGTGTTGTTGATGCCAACATAGTGAGACCCAAGGTCGTCTTTTCTGGATCAAGTTCTACCAACAATCAAGTGAACAATCAAACAACTTCTAGACCATGAAGGAAGTACACTCCATTGGGAGAACCACTTGAATCAGTATTCAAAAAGCTTGTAGCAAACAAAGTGATCATAGTCCCAGATTTTCCACCATATGAACCAAAGGTAAAACCGAATTGGTGGAATGATGATGAGTTTTGTGAGTTTCATAAGAGCAAGGGTCACAAGACAAGTAATTGCCATCGATTGAAAAACATTGTACAAGATCTCATTGACAGAGGAGATATTGAGATTGAGGGACATTCATCTAACCAAGAGCATGAGGTGTTTAAGGAACCATTCCCAAAACATGACAAGGGAAAAGGCAAAGTCACAGATGATCAAGCCAATTATACTAGAGCACCTTACAATTATGATTCTACTATCAATCACATCTCAATGGACAATTATATTTCTACCATTACTATCAAAAATAAAAATCCTGAGAATCCTTCTCAAAGACCCAAAATTGTCCTAAAAGGTGTGGGATCTTCGCCCGAATCTACCTCTGAATGTCATGTTACAACCCGTCGAGGTAAGATCACATTGCCAGGATGCTCCACTAAGAATACCAATTCTTCATCAACCAAGCCTGAGTATGACCTTGTAGAACAACTAGGGAAGACACCCGCACTCATCTCTATTCTTGAGCTCTTACGTATATCTCCTGCACATAAAGCTATCCTTGACAAAATCTTGAGAGACACTGCCATCCCTACTGATCTGAACGTGGACCAGTTTCAAGCCATGGTGGGATACCTATCCATTCCACACTCCCTCACATTCACAGAAGCCGATGATGCCTCCATAAGTCAGCCTCATAATGCACCTTTACACATTGAAGCCTTCATACATAAACACCGAATAAAATGAGTCCTGATAGATGGAGGAGGAGGTCTTAATATTTGTACATTGAGCACCATCAGACAATTGGGATATTCTGACAAAGCTGTGAATTCTACAAACCAAATCACTATTAAGGCTTATGATGATGAAGAGCGCTCGTCCAAGGGCACGGTCACCTTACCTCTCAGAGTTGGGCCAGTTACAAAGGATGTGGTTTGTCAAGTCCTTGATCTTGATCTCACATACAACATATTACTAGGACGTCCTTGGATTCATGAAATGAGGGCAGTCCCATCAACATACCATCAATGTATTAAGTTCCCTCACAATGGAGTCGAGGTAACGGTCAATGGTGATCCAAATCCATTCATATATTGCAATAACTTGAGATCACATACTAAGACTATCATTCCCAGCAATCATGAGGCTACTCCTTCTTCAGCATATGTGGATCCTGAATCCTTGAAAGCTTCTACAACCAAACAAGCAGAGATCAAGAAAAAATTCAAGTTTAAAGACATGGGATGTGGTGAGTATATCTTTCATGTTGATCAACTCCCACTGTCTCCTAAGACATTCAGTCAACATGAACAACCTACAAACAATTTGCAATGCCAAGGAATTGGGTGTGAACCACCTAGTGTTGTGGCTACTAAGTCTGAATGCAAATCTCCTCCAGCGGTGCAAGCAACTCTTGATATCAATAGTCCTAAGAGTGGTTCTAGTGAAGAATCTATTGAGCATATCGCCAACCCTCTTGAGAACTCACATAGCCTTACCATTTCATCCACTCATTCCATTTCTACTTCGCTCCCAAACTTGGATCAACAAGAATTACAAAAGCCCTTACTCATTGGGGATCACAAATCAAGCTTTGAAAAGAAAAATCTAAAAGTAAAAACTAAAGAAAAGTCCTTTAGTCCAAATCAAAATCAAAAGCTATTGGACTCTGCAAAAATCAAATTCAAGGATAAAAATCCTATGAAAGAAAAAGAGCAAGAGTTGATATCCCCTAATATCAAAATAACTGGGGGCAAAAATTCTACAATTGCAAGTCAAAAAGCATACTTGTTGATCTTAAGTCTCCATCATGCTATCCTACTTTCACTTCTTTTCACAGTCATAAGCCTTCATAACTCATCTACTTGTTCCACACATCCTTTCCCTTCTGGCGATACATCATGGACCTTTAATGGAGCTTCCTCAAAGGACTTTGTTATCAGAGATGCCCAAACTTCTTCAGGTGACACGCATATGGGCCTGTGTAGTCCACACACTAGTAATTCTATCTCAGTTCCTTTATCAAGGAAGACAGTCACTCAAGCTACACATCATTCAGTCAAGGAACAATGCAGCTACAATCACAAAGTCAAGCCTCACGCATTTGAGGTAGGTGACTTAGTCCTCAGAGAGAACCCCAAGAATCAACAAGACAGAGATAAGAAGGGCAAATTTGAACCCAACTGGCTTGGTCCTTACATCATCACAGCGGTATATGGATCTGGGGCATATCAGCTCTCAACTACAGAAGGTGAACCCTTAGAGGATCCTATCAACAGCATGCACCTTCGCAGGTTCTACACATAATTTTCAGAATATCCTAATTCAAAAATACAAAAAAATAAAAAAATTTCAAAAATACAAAAAAAAAACTATAAAACAAAAAAATCGTTACTTGGTGAAAACCTGGCAAACAGGCGCCTTGTGACAACAAAAAAATTGAAAAATCGAGAAAAGTAAAGAAAAATAATTTCGTCCAACGGTGAAAACCACTTCAGTGGCGCCCTGGGCAAGTACCATGGTGAAAACTGGGTCACCAGTGCCATGCGTAGAGACATTGCTCCTCCCTCCTTCAGGATTCTCTTTCATCATTTCACTTTGCACACACTCACAACCTATTCGCTCACAATAAACTTACCCATTCCCATCATGTCTTGTTATTGATCTACCTAAGATTGGTTAGCCATCCATAACCCTCCCTTTTTCACTCCCTTTCCATCCATAATAAATCAGCTCCTATCTGTGACTAAGGCAATTCCTACGTCTAGTGATGGGTGTGGAACTAAAAACATCACATGTTTCGAGGAGTACAGTTTCTTCCAGCTTCCTTCAAGTCTATCCACGCACAATCCGCAATAAAGCAACATCTGCATCACAGATCCGCAATAAAGTTCTGCCTTCTCCGCAATAAAGTATCAGTTTCATGGATTCAGTCAGTTTCAAATGAGACACAGCAGCAACAATGGGCTTCAACAAATCAAATCTTTCAACAGACTTAGACAACATT
This sequence comes from Cryptomeria japonica, assembly GCF_030272615.1. Lineage (NCBI taxonomy): Eukaryota > Viridiplantae > Streptophyta > Pinopsida > Cupressales > Cupressaceae > Cryptomeria > Cryptomeria japonica. Next base: position 694,510,001 of record NC_081409.1, read on the forward strand.
ATGGTTCAGTGCTATCTATCCTTTTTGTGAAAGTGAACATTGTGACCACAATCGAATAAGACTTCTACAAGTGACAAGAGACACTAAACTTGAGGACTATAGTGGATGTTGGTGTCGAGTCTTGGTTTTCTTTTGATTTTATCTTTTTGGTGACATGTCTTTTAGCTTTTCCGGGATGTCTTTGACTAGAGATTCTATCTCCAGGATGTCTTTGACTAGAAAGGCGAGGATGGGGTATCGTCACCTATTTGCATTTGCTGTCTGTGGGTTGTCTTTTAGTAATGCTATGACTTGTCCAAGGATATGAGGACACTGTGAGTCTAGTATGAACTGGGGCATTCCTTGTTTGTGACTGTCTTATCTCCATGCAAATAGGTACAATGACTTTCTGGGCCGAACAAATGCCTCGATTGTCATAACCTATTCTGCCATAATAAAGCTCAATGATGATAACGCACAAGAAGCTCTTTCACGTTCATATCTTCTGTCTTCCATCCCCCTTTCTTGATTGACTTCCATTGTCCTTCTCGAGTTCGCGTAGCCCGCTATCGCATGACTGAGTATAATGACACACCAAAAACATTTGCATTTCATATAGTTACACCTACATCACCACATATAAGCATTTCATACATACATATAGATATCACAATTGCATCACATCCTGCATACAACACATGTTAGCACATCTCACATTTTCATTATGTAAATAATCATTTGCATTATCATATTCATCTGCATCACATACATTCACATTTGCATCATGCATCACATATACAACATAAAAGAACAAAAATATATTGCATTGCATCATATAAGCATCCATATCATAAAACATGTATCACATAAGAACATTTCATCACATAAGGTACACATGCATATAGCTGCCGCAAAAATGGATCATCTCTCATATATAATCAAAAGTGTCATGATACAATGATGTTAAAAGAATCATATGGCTACAAAATCACCCGCATGTGTCTACAATACAAAAATGGTACAATACTGATACATAGGGAGCCCTCTAAGGCTATGATGAACTCCCTCCCTCGGAGCCGCCTGGCCTCGATGAAGTTTGAGCCCTAGAAGGACCCACCCCAAGATCAACTCTCCTGGCCCCTGTGTCCCCTGCAGCCACCCCTCGTGTCATCCTATCCAGACAGAGGAACCCACTGATAACTCCTGCCAACACTGTTGGTAGTGCTAATCCTGTCCATGTCATGGTATCCCATGCCACATGTCCCACCCTCATCCCTAGTCCTGGATCCTAGAACACTCATCTCAGTGCATCCCTATCTCCATCTCGATCATAGGGTACTAACTCCCCATCGATCGGTATCCGTAGAATCCTGTATACATCCTCCAAGGTGACTGTCATCTCACCCATTGGCAAATGCAAACTACAAGTCTCTGAGTGCCATCTCTCAACCAGTGCAGTCAACAATCCCATGTTCACCCGAAACTCAGGCACATACAGAATGTATCTCAATCCCATAACCTCAATCGCAGCTCAGTCCTCGACTGTCAACTCAGGTCGCAACCTCTGAGTCGATGGGAATCTCTCCTGTGACTCCAGCATCGGCAAGTACTCCTGCAGTCAAGCAAATAAAATCATGTCAGTTATCGTGGCATTCACTGTTTATCACAAAATGCTACTCGCTATCTAAATGCACATAGCTATCTATCCTAGTAGTACTCCCTGTTCATCACAAAGTACTACGTGTGTGACACTCACTGTTCATCACAAAGTGTTACTCACATTTGCACTCTCTGTTCATCACAAAGTGCTGCTCATATTTTAGTACTCCCTGTTCATCACAAAGTGCCTTGATCTATCTTAGTCTTCCCTAGAGGACCTTCTTGAGTGTATCCTCTCAACAGCTTATCCAATCGACAACGTATGTTCATCACAGAACTGCCGATTTGACCTGGAAGACATAAATTCGCATTTTTGGACACAAACACATTTTCTTGACATAAATGCGCATTTATTACATTACCTAGTATGCATTAATGACAACAATAAATGCATCAAAGTACGAGGAGGTTTTGTGGTACTCACTGGCTCTCCTGCCTCCGTTGGCCTCTAGAATCGGCGAACACGGTCGAAACTATGAACAAAAGCCATCGCTGCTGACTGTTGCTGCTTTATTTTCGCTTTGCACTATGCTCTTGTGATGGTGTAGATGACAATGAGGATGTATTTTCCCCCATGGTCTATCTTATAGATTGCCCTAGCTCTCATTTCCCGAGTCAGTCTTCCTTATCCCGTGACTTTGTCACTTTATCTGATCAGTCCATTCTATCCCGTTTTTCTTATCGAGGGATTGTCTGCAATCTTTTCAGACATTTTCATCCAATCTCTCGAGGGGGCATATAATTCCCATCTTGGGGCAACTCTGTATCAGTTCATCTTATCTTCTTTGAAACAACGCGACAAGCCGCATTGTCTCAAAGAGGGGCAAAATGTAGACACTCAAAATTGTCATGTCTAATTAAATAAATATTTTATTTATTTAATTATCTAAGCCTAATTCTTCTATTAATTAAATAAATTTTTATTTATTTAATTAATTCATTTATCCTCTTCTAGCCTTATTTCTCATTTAAATAAATACATTTATTTATTTAAATTATCCCTTTCCTAAATTAAATAAATATTTTATTTATTTAATTGTCCTACTTCTTCTATTAATTAAATAAATCTTTATTTATTTAATTAATTCATTATCTTTTTCTACACATGACACATGTCATTCATCTCTTAATTCATACACTACCTACCTCTTTCATTATTTTACTATTTCTTTTACCTACCCTCTAATCCTAGCCGACCTCTCTTTTTACACCTCTCAATCTTAACCCTCCATTTCTTATTGTGTCTTCTATTTAAGGAGATGCTTTCTTCATTGTCAAATCCTAATGATATATCCTAATGACATATCCTAATGACATACCCTAATGATATATCCTAATGACATATCCTAATGACATACCCTAATGATATATCCTAATGACTAATGACATATCCTAATGACACATGCTAATGACTGATTTTGGAGTACTTGGCTACACTACAATTCCACTTGCAACCACATTCCGTTCTTTGTTGAGCTCTTGTGCATATAAAAATCTGAGAGCAAGTATATCAAGCAAGATCAATGGAGATAGGAAGAATGGAGATCAAAACCCTATTGGACATGTGATGGTATAATCTTTGTGATTTTGAGTTATTTGCATTGTCTTAGGTAATCTTCATATGTTATGGTGGATCTTTGTTGATTGTTAGGCTAGGGTTTGGTGGTGGAATTCATTTAGCCTTTCAATTTTGTTATTATTGTTATCCATTTTCACCATACACATTTTGGCACGCCCCGTGGGACATGGATTTTTCTTAGATCTATGTTTTTTTGCAGATTTTTCTAACCCTATATTGCTATTTTGTAAAACAATTTGGAGAATAACCTTGTGCAACTAGGGTTTTGGACACAAAATCAAGATCTTGGAGAGATTCGATCATATCTCATAAACGGCTTGGAAATTTTGCACCAAATTTTTTTTGCAAGTTGAAGAAAGTATCAGGAGCTCTCAATCCAAAGTTTAGAATTTTTGGAGCAACTTTTCAATTTTTAGGAATTTTTTATGATTTTTCATAAAAAATTTATTTTGAGAGTAAATGAGAGAATTTTTTGGATTTTCTTACATTTTTGGAAATCTCTCATAATTATACACAGGATCTGTTCTTTGTGAATTTAATTTTGATGCAAAATATTTCCCTGAAAATCAGATCTTTAAAAATTAGGGTTTTTATTTATTTTGATTAGATGTCACAAACGGCTTCGCATTTTTCCATAAAATTTTTTGTGCAGATCGGGAACAGTATCGGAAAGATTTAGTAAAAATTTCAGATTTTTTGGATCGATTTTGCATTTTATATGAATTTTTTATGATTTTTCATAAAAAATTAATTTTGAGAGAAAATTAGCGAATTTTTTGGATTTTCTTACATTTTTGGAAATCTCTCCGAATTATACACAGGATCTGTTCTTTGTGATTTTAAATTTGATGCAAAATCATTCTTCAAAAATCAGATCTTTGAAAATTAGGGTTTTGCATTATTTTACTCATATCTCACAAACTGCTTGGATTTGTTGTAGGAAATTTTTTGTGCAGGTTTGGAAGACCATCAAAATCTCTAGTAAAAATTTCAGATTTTTTGGATCGATTTTGCATTTTATATGAATTTTTTATGATTTTTCATAAAAAATTAATTTTTGGAGCAAATTAACAAATTTTTTGGATTTTCTTACATTTCTGGAAATATCTTGAAATTTTACAGGTGGTCTTTTTTTATGATGAATCAGGTCTTTGAATTGGTCAACAAAATGCATTGTTGAAGGCCCCTATTTCACAAAGTCTTTTGGATCTAAAATTTACCTAACTTGTGTGCTTGCAGGAAGGGGTGATCATTTGAAACAATCCAAACTACTAATAAATCTTTGTTCTAGGTCCTTGGCAAGGTTTTTGGGATTTTTATTGTGTGCCTTGTTTTCATAGACTAGCAAACACTTCAATTGGTGCACTAAAATTGAATCATTGTCTTTTGTGTCTTGAGCAATAGGCTCTTTTTGTTCAATCTTTAGAGGGCCTGTCTTCCCGTGTGGTCATTAGGACTACTAGTGAGAAGAGAACGACCCAAGTGGTAGCGAGGAAAACCCACCTCATCCAAACCACTATAATCAAATGTATTCATGGTGAAAACTATGAATAACGTGTGCTGATTAGTTCATACCGACACTATGTCTCCCCATAAACCCGTTTGATCAAATTTATTTGATCATTTGTAGGGCGTAACCCCTACCGGCTGGGAGCCTTCTGTATTTACAGAGCTGAAAGTGCTGCATGTATGGCCACACGAGCGGATGCCCTTACTAGCACCTCTTTGTTTTAGATGCCCAAATCCTTCTAGTTGTTGGGGCAGGACGTCGGACCTCTGGTAGCGGCCCACACACATACGGTTCTTAGTAGAGATACAAAGTTCGCCATGGGGAGTTTTCATGGGGACTGATGCTTGGCTGACCCGAGAAGTGAGTGCCGAGGGTGGAGCCAGTGAGGTCAAGCATCTAAGTATCTGCTCTGAATAGCGTAGCCTCGGGGGTAAAACCCCATGTGGGATCAACAACTATTGTCTTGGCCAGCCATAAGAATTGTGCTTGACTTATGTTAAACATTCAAACATTCAAGACAAAACAGCAAAACATTGTGTCTTTTGTGTCTTCAAGTGTATGCAAAACAATTTTACATCAAACAACACACTTTTCTTGGAGTCATTGTCAGTCTAAACACTTGCAAACATTGAGTCCTCATCAACATTGTGTCCTCTTGTCACGAAAAATAGTCAAACATTCAGATTTGGTCACCACCAAAAAACTTCACAAATTGGAAAAATTTCACAGTCCAACAAACAAAAGAAATCAGTTTCGGCATACTTGAGCTTCCTAGGTTGTCTCTTCAGGTTTCATCTAGCATTCAACCTGTTCTAAGGTCTCACATAGTCCATCATTGCTTCACATCTCATTTTACATTCATACTTGTCTAAACTTGAGTCAAATGGTCACTTGCTTGTCCTCATCATACTTTGTCAACACACTACATACTACTACACTTTGCTAAGTGGTCCCTCATCAAGGTTTCTTACCTTTGGGTCTCATTTGGTCTTACTTAGAGTCAAGGTCAGCTTACCTCATCAAGAGAAACGATCATCTCTTTGGAAGTCACACCTACTCTACTACTTACATACTTGGTCTTACACTTTGGACATTGCAAGTACACCTCAGATTCATTTACACTCCATACAACTCTTGGTCTTCCATACTCTTTTCATATTTTTCATCTAGTCTCTCACATATTGGTCAAACACCTAGTTCATGGTTGAAACCCGCCTTCAAAAATCTAGGAGAATAGCTAAAGAAGCTCAAGAATCCACAAACATGAGTTCTTATGAGTATGACAATGATCTATTCTACAATCCTGAGCACACTACATTACCAGACATGAATGTTTATAGAAACAATCCAAATGTGGAAAGCGCAAACACTATAAACAACAATGCTACACACAATGACAATGTTGACAATTCTTCAATATTATCAGCAGACATACAAGAATCTATAATGGATCCTCAATTCAATAGATTGGTTGAAGAGATAATGAGGAGAGATCGTCAATACTTTTTAAACATGATGGCACAAGGTGGAGCTAAAATACCGCATGATTTTGACTTATCTCAACTTATGGAAAGTCGACCCTCACAACAAGCTCAACCCAACATGGATCAAAGGAGACCAAATAGTGGAGGAAATAGAGGACTGAATATGATGCCTGAGTCACCATCAGTTTTGCTTCAAAAACCAGCAATCCCACATACACAAGCTCAAACATATGATACTTACATTCAAAGACCATCATGGAGGCCTTATGCTCAAACACATGCTCAAGGTATGGATCAATCAAGACAAGTGGATACTCAAGGACATCCTCAAAATTTTGACACAAGGAGACCTCATGTCAAAATTGGGGGCAACACAATGGAAAATGAAAGACCTGTTGAATATGGTTTATACACACAAAACAGATATGGGGTTCCTCAACAAGAAGTTATGCCAAGTGCTCCATATATGTCGCAACAATATAGACCTCCATATGGACATGTTTACGATCAGTATCATCCATACATGCAACAAGCTCCTCCTCAAATGGGTGTTTCAAACACGGGGTATGCTACAAGAAATCAGTCTCCTCCCAAGAATAATTTGGAACAACAAATTAGAGATCTACAAAAGAAAGTGGAGGACATGAGTACATCCAAACCTACATACACTATGAGAGATATATGCCCTTATCCCTTTGATAAGAGCATTCCAATGCCTCCGTTTCCTCCGCACTTTGTAACACCAAAATTTGACAAATATAGAGGGAGAGGAGACCCCAAGGCACATATAAGACAATTCTTCACAGCTTGCATTGAGGTAGCGGCAGAAGAAACTGTGGTTTTTCCCAGTTGGGTTTCCACATCAAATATCTTATGTTATGGTTGTATTGGTTTTGTGGGTGAATGCTTTATTCGCATTTTGGTTTGCATGTGTGGTAACCGGTTTGACTGTTAGACTGCTTTACTGGTTTATCTTTAGACTGTGTAAGTGTTTTAGTGCAGATATTTTTGGCAAAGTAATTCACCCCCCCTCTTAGTATTCATCAATTGGTATCAGAGCCTACCTTTCTATAAGTTTAATCACTTGGAAAGAGATATGGGGGAATACAACATGAGGGAACTTACTCAACAACTCACTAAGTCTAAGCAAGCCTATGATGATCTTATGGTCAAATACAAGGCATCTCAAGCAAAAAGGAGAGAACATGCAGAAAATTAGATGGAACTATCTGAAAGTAGTTCTGAAGATGAAGCTAACATGGAAGCCATGATTGCTAAAGTAAATAAACTGAATGATTCAAACTCCAATCTGAGAAAGGAGTTGGAAGGATTGACTATTAGGTTTAGTCAAGAGCTTGAGAACCGGAGAAAAGATGAAGATTAGATAAAGGATAGAGATTATGAGATCTCCAAGTTGAAACAAGAGATTAGTGCACTAACTACTCGCCTTCATGAGAGCAGAATGGAAAAGGAAGACATGCAAGGAGAACTGAACATTTCCATCTCTAAAAAATGCAAGTCTAATGGAGACAAACACTACTATTTTCAAATAACTCTTTGAGTCAAAGGAAATACTGGCTAAGTTTGGCAAAAGTACTGTCAAGCTAGAGCAAAAGCTTGAGTCATCTAGACCGGAAAAGAATACCAAGGGTCTTGGTTTCTCTGGACATGAGGAAGGATAATCCTCAAGAACAAATGCTGAAGCATCAAAGAAGCAACCAGCACTCAAAGGAAAAGGTGAGCGAAAATTCAAACCTATTTGCTTTAACTATCTTAAAGAAGGACACACTACCAATGTATGTAGGAGCAAAGCCTACAATAATTTTCCATATTTTATCAACAATGTACCTAGATCCAATAAGTTTAATGGTCATTGTTATGCATGCAAAAAGTTTGGGCATAGAGAATTTGAATGCAGGTTTGTGATGGATAACATTGGAAGATATCCTCAGAGGACCCAAGGAACTAGCACTGAACCTTTTGTGAAGTGGAACCACAACCAATTTAATATATTCAATCATCAGTCAAGAAGTGATGGCCATCAAGCAACAACCGGATGGAGAGAAAGTTGTATGATCTGTCATGCTCATGGTTACACTGCTACAACATGTAGAAGGAATAATGGAAACATGTACAATGGACCTTAGAGAGCACCTGGACTTGTTTGCTATCACTGCAACAAACTGGGTCACATTGCAAGATTCTGCAGAAGCAGAAAAAGTATATCTGATGATATACTGGTCACTCAGGAAGGAGAAATTGATGTTGAAAAAGTTCAAGGGGACATGAAGAAAACATGCAGGAAAAAACCAACAATGTCGAAAGAGGAACTAGTTTCTGCACCTAGTGTGGAAATATCGGAATCAGCAAACTAAGCCTTAAAGGCTTAGGGGGAGCAAACAGAGAAATGCTTTCGAACCCCTGGTTTACACTAGTAAAAGACCTTAACCAGTATGCGATACCTATCACTGGGTAGAAGACCGAAAATGGTAAAAAAGACAAATTAGGGTTTACGCCCTAATAGAGGAGCATTAATGGTGGTAGGTGAGAGACATGTACAAAAGAATTTTTCAAATCATTTCTCACTATCTAATTTCAAGCGAAGAGAAGTTTTCAAGTGTAGAGCAAAGAAAAGGCGATTTGAGCTTAGATTTCAAGAAATTGACAAACCTTGAAAGAGATTCAAATCCAGTTTGCAAGCGGTAGTGGAGAATACAAAGTGGTGATTTGGCAACCGATGGAGAGTGGAGTAAAGTATAATCAAGAAGCCCAAAATTCGCGTTTGAAAGGTATTTTTCATGTTCTTGAAATACTCTACAATGGCTTCCGCATCTCATACCAGTTTGAGTACATCAATTGAGTCAGAAAGTTTTATTCAAAGGAAGTCTAAATATAATGCTTTGTCACAAGTTCCGGCTAGAGTCATAGTTGAAGAAGGAATTTCTGATTATATTGATTGCAAAATAGAAGACCTAGGGTCTTTAGCCAATCACACTTAGTTAGGTCTATTTTGCGGCCAAGACAAAAAGATCAAACCAGAATTTAGTATCTTAGAGAAGAAGAAATTCCATAACGCAGTATATTTTCTGGAAGATTTCATGAAGGATCACATCAGAATTATTTTGAGCAGAGTCCACGGTGACAAAATGTACTTGGAGAGGATGCATGACATTATGCCTCAGGCAATTAATGTAGTCACCGGCTTTTATAACACAAGGGAAGTGCTAGCCCTAAGAGAAGTGAGAAAAACCGAAATAGCCAAGCTCACTGGTTCAACCAGTGATTCATGGGGTATGACAACCAATCCTATCAAGAATGATCTGGTGAAATACGCCTGCATGGTGATAGGCTATAGAACATTTTCAGCGAGCAGGATCAATTCTATATCTACTGCAGTGGTAAATGCCACTTACCAAATGCATCTTTTGACTTATGCACTGGCATGTAGAGGCAACTCCTGTTGAATCTTAAGGCAATCAAACAGGATAATTCAGTAAGGTTTAAGTTTGGACAACTATTGGTAGGGTTGTTCTTTTATTTCGAAGGCTACTTTCCTAGTGTAGGAGATGTCCAGTGGTCCCCTGACCAACTGGTAAGTAAGCAGATAAAGGAAAGCATACAAGCCATTGGAACCGGCTACCCTAAAGTATTGAACAAATATTTTGATGAGTTCAGAAGAAAGATGAGTCAGAGGGTAAGAATCTCAGGTGACATAGTGAAGAAATACGAAGATGACATTTGTTTCACTATTCAGGTGGACAAATGTTTAATGGAGGCTGTTGAGCCTAGAATGGAGGAAGTAGAGCCAATGGGCTATGAAGTTATGTTTGATATGCTGGAAGGGTATGCCTCAACCCTTATTGCCTTGCCTCTTGATCCAAAGGATAAGAGGACCAGAACCTACTTGGAAAGGATTGCACCGGTTGAAGAACCATCGGTGAAGAAAGGAAAAGAACCGATAGCTAAGAAAGCCAAGGTAGTGCTTGCAGCATTGGCATCGGCTACCACAGCAACTCCAAGAGTGACTAAGCGGTCACTAGCAAAGAAGAAACTAGAGGTAACACCGACAAAAGTCTTTGAAAGAAAAAGGAAGACTAAGACAAATGAACTGGACTCCGAAGAAACCAAGTCTGATGAAAAGTCGAAGAAGGCAAGACAGACAAAGAAGGTGAAGAAGAATGAACCGACAATGTCTGCATTGGTAAATATTGATATCTCCTCATACAAACCTTTGACACATTGTCAAAGAATAGTAAAAAATATTAGGAGATAATTACTTCATGATTTAGTAGACTATTATGATGAATTTAATAGTGAGGAGAAAGATGAAGTACTATAGGAAATAATTCTTTATTTGTGTAAAAATGATCGGTCACCATCAAAGATTAAGTCTCAGACACCAGATTCATTATTTAAAGCATTAGATAATAAATGGCGCATTGCCATTGAAAAGGAATAGGAGATTAGGGAGAAATTCTTTTCACAATACTTTCCCGAACTCTCAAATTCAGAATTATTTGATGCCCTGGATCAAAATAAAGGTCTATTCTTCACAAGGAGAAGAAGACTCTAGTTGTTGGAGGGGAGAATTGATAATGTTGAAAAAGATACTCATTAGCATATGGCTCATGCTATCAGCTCTCATAAAGCACGAATGGCCAACCTCCAAGTGGAAAAGGAACCAGTTATTTCCAAACTGGATGAGGTTTTTGATGAGGAAGGAAACCTGGTGGAAGAACCAATCAACACTATCGATGTCGATGCCCTGGATGTAGAAGATGTCACTCAGGACATACCTTCTGAGGGAATTGAAGAGGGGAAACAAGCCGATTTGGGTGGTGAACAAGCTAAGGACACATAGCAAGTGGCAAAGGAACAGGAAGAGAAGAAGAAGAGGGATGAAGATGAGAAAAAGAAGAAAGAGGAAGAGAAGAGAAAAGAGGAAGAGGACAAATGAAAAGATGAAGAAAAGAAGAAGCAAGAAGATGATAGGAAAAAGAAAGAAGAAGAGGATAAGGAAGAAAAGAGAAAGAAGGAAGAAGAAGAAAAGAAGAAGAAGGAAGAAGAAGAGAAGAAGAAGAAGGAAGAGGAAGAGAAGAAGAAGAAGGAAGCCGAAGAGAAGTAGAAGAAGGAAGAGGAAGAACAAAAGAAGATGGAAGAGGAAGCACAAAAGAAGAAGGAAGAGGAAGCAAAGAAGAAGGCAGAAGTAGAGCAGAAGCAGAAAGAAGAAAGCAGAAGCAGAGCAGAGTAGAAGGAAGAAAGAGGAAGACAAGAAAAAGATGGAAGAGGAAGAGAAGAAAAAGAGAGAAGAGAAAGAGAAAGAAGAGAAGGAGAGGAAAAAGAAGGAAGAAGCAGACAAGACAGTTGACGTAATGAAGAGCACACAGATGGAGACTCCTAAGGCAACCGGAAGCCAAGCCAAACCAGCTGCTATCTCGAGTCCTATTGATCTCCAATCTGCAAGTGAGTCTGAGCTTATGCAGAGCATCAAGGTTGCCCAAGAGCGCCTTGAAATCATTTGTAGGAAAAGGGAACAAGATATTATTCAGGCGGTTGCAGACACACTTACTGGTTTAATCCCAGGTACTAATCTTCCTGACACTGAGTCATCACTAGCACAGCTCAAGCTTCTATGTACTATAGTGGATGACCAAGTGCAGAGTCTGGAAGAAGCAGCAGAGGCCAACATAAATAAAGAGCACCAAAAGGCTCTTAATGTTTCTCTAGTGAAAAAGATGAATGAGCTTAGGACTGAACTGTGAAAGATCAAAAGGACATAAGGAATGCCTTAGATGAGGGAAACTTGGTACTCAGCAAAATCTGTCAACCTCATATGTTCTATGATGATGTGCTAGCCAAGAAGAAAAAGCTTCAAATGGACTTACAGTCCTACTTGGGCACATTTAAGACACCTTATGATTCCTTTGCAGCATATGGGCAAACCATTCACCAGTTCCAGATCCAATCAGCCAAGATGGAGCAAGAGATTAGTGCACAGTCTAGGGATTTGCAGGAGCTTCAATTGGTACTACTTCCATGACTGCAAATTCTTCTGAAGTGTTATCTAAACCTAGATGCCCTTACAGTCACATAGGAACTGAGCACAGTAAATGCCATGGAAGAACAGGTATCCCAGATGTAGATAGAGAAGGAAGTGGCAACCTCCCTACTTGAGTCCTGGTCTCTATCCATGAAATAATTTTTGTAGGACTATAAATCGGTTTTTGACAAGTATTATTCATTATTGTGATAAACTTATATATATATATATATGGAAACAGGGTTATTTAGTGGTACTTTGTCATTGTTGGCAAAGGGGGAGAAGTATATTTGGTTTTTGGTTATAAAATTTTGATCTTCTGACACAGGGGGAGAAATATCTAGTTTTGACATTTTGATATATGCTTTGATATATGCTATATACTCTGATGTCTCAATAATTATGCTTTGTATGCAAAATTGCTATACACTGTGTTAATTAAGGGATAGTGCATATGCTTAGGGGGAGCAATTTTGTTAATGGCAAGTTTTTGTTGTAAAACACTTAGATGTCAAAATTTTTATTTTACTAAGTATTGCCATCAATGCCAAAGGGGGAGATTGTTGGCATTTTCATTGTTTATGCTATGATTGTCATTGATGGACACACACTGTATTGAGATCCCCTTTATGTGTATGAGCTTGTGCTCAACTGGTATTTGTTCCAACCGGTATGTTGTTTACTAGTCTTTAGACTAGTGGTGATTTTGCAGAATGTGTTTCGCGGTCTGAAGTGGCATGTCGACCCCAAGTAGTTCGTAGATCCCAAGCGGCACAAGGGAGCAAAGCGGCACAACACATTCTCACTAGTCTTCATTTTTGATAAACCAGCAACTGGTATTTTGTATGAACTGGTGATATTCTGTGATGAGTTACCAACTGACATTTTGTGATGAGTTACCAATCCACTGATTGTTCGATGATGCCAACACATTGACGGTGCTTTTTGTGTCATGTTACTAAGTACATCTAGATGCATTAAACATAGGAAATTGTAATGTAATCCTATTGGACCGACATGAAATCAGATTCCTTTAAAAGGACATCATGTCTAGGGTTTTAAGTCATTGCTGAAAGGGTTAATGTGGTGCTATGGTTTTAAGGTGGAGGTTGAGAATGATCTTATCTGAGAAGATCAAGTTGTAATTGTGAGAGAGATAGAAAAGACTAAAGTAATGCTGGAATGCATTAACTGTAACCAATACTGGATCTAACCAAGCAGTTTGTGCTATTCGATAGATCAAACACTTATTGATTACTCACATCTTTGACAAGTCTGTAGGCCTTAACCGAGTAGGCCTCAAAGCCTTTGTAAAATCCTCTAACAAGGTGGTTCACACATGTGAATCTAAAATACTCTAGCAAGGTAGTCTTTAATTAGACTTATCTCCTAACAGAGATCGAGATTCCTAACAGGATTTGTTCTGGTGAAGAACATTGTAAGACCTTAATCAGTCTGGTTTCTATTCTACAGATAGTGACTTGTGAGTTCCATCTCATCGTGGTTTTTCCTAGTTGGGTTTTCATGTCAAATATCTTTTGTTATGGTTGTATTGGTTTTGTGGGTGAATGCTTTATTCGCATTTTGGTTTGCATGTGTGGTAACTGGTTTGACTGTTAGACTGCTTTACCGATTTATCTTTAGACTGTGTAAGTGTTTTAGTGTAGAGATTTTTGGCATACTAATTCACCCCCTCCTCTTATTATTCATCAGAGAGATGGTGATGTGAAAAATATATACATAAATTTACAGAGATATCATTCACAGGGGGAGATTTATTGACATTCAGGAGATTATTGGTTGTCTTCCATAGGGGGAGACCTGTTTGGCATCTTTTTGGTACTTAGATGTTTTTCACATGTAGTGTTGCCATCAATGACAAAGGGGGAGATTGTTGGAATTATTAGATGAATTGATTTTTATTTCATTGATATTTTATCATTGGTGTCAACACTAACTGTTATGGTTGGTTATGGACAGACAGGTTTTGGTTACCAGTAGAAGATCTAGTGTTACTGGTAGAAGAGACTATGGAATATGTTTGGTTACATGTGGTACATGCTTTTAGAGCATGTTCTATTTAGTTGATATTGACTTGGTAATCAGATGCTATCATACATTTTGGTAAATCCTTACTAGAATGGGTTTAAGGCTTTACCGACAGAGCTTTTATTGAAGCATCTTGACATGATGCATAATTCGTGTTGGTGTAGCTTCTAGATGGATTTTAGGATGCTGAAGATGTTATTTGATCATGGCTCAACTACTTTAAGACATTTCTTTGACATGGTGGACCTAGAATAGGTCCAATACTTATCTAGGTTATGGACCCATATCATGATAATATGTACTTTACAAGTTACTGGGATGTTTCAAGATAATTTATGGATTTATTATTGTTGTTTTGGTCTTGAGCCGACATGGCATATCATTGTAATATGGATTTATGTAATGATCCTATTATAATATATTTTAGGTGGCCGACCTAATTGGTTTAGGCCTTAGGGTTTGTATAAAATGATGTAAGATCTCATTGTAGATCAGGGAATATGTGGAATGCAAATGGAATAAGTGGTCATGGTCTTGGAATGCAATATCATATGCAAAGGAGATTTTGTCAATCATAGGCGATCAAATTGGGATAAAGGAAGAGGTCAAAGGCCTCCAGTATTGAGCTTAACCGGGACTGTAATCAGGCATGGTCGATGCTATTTCTAGTAGTTCACTCTATTGGATTGTTGTCCATTTATCTTGAGATGGTTGTAACCTCTCTATAGTCAGTAAGACTCTTTTGTAATGAGCAGTAAGCTCTAGGCAGTGTGCCTTCCTACATGTGGGGGCCCCTCATTGTATCACTTACTTTTTGCGAAAGTATCGTCTGACTGTGGGTAGGATTCCCACCGTGGGTTTTCACTTTCTGAGTTTTCCATTTACAAATAATGGTGTTATGTGGTATGGTTTCTTTGCATTGATTATCTATTTAATTGGTAAGTTGTGCTATTTACCGGTATCTATTCCTATCGGCATCTATATGTGCTTTACTAGTACTTGATCTATTTAAAGGTTATTAAGTGGATTAAAATTTATAATCTATTAACAACTGATCCAATCACCTTCTTTATTTACTTGTCTACTCAACCCTCTAACTCCTCAAGCCTATCTAATGGCAATTGGTAGGGGTTTTTCTATCTAGACCTCCAAGGTATAGCCACTCGATCTTAGACAACTAACTGCCTATTCAAGGTTCCACCTCAATCTCCAACTCCACTCCTAAGGCTCCAAGCACCTCTGTAAAGGAGCACAACACACAAATTGGTTCTTGGTGCTCTAAATGCATTTACATTATATGTTTGAGGTCTTTACGGTGTTTGGGAATCTTCAAACCCATCGTTAAGGTTTCCTAGCCTCTCTTTGACTCCACCAAGCTCAAATAGGCCTAATTCAATTAGCCCCCCCTTGGCGATTTTTAGGACTTGGTTTAAAATTGTATATTAAAGTACACTTTTCAGAGTTACAGACAATATTGGAAAATTGCATTTGTCTTATCCGTACAGATGGGGTTTCCAATACTACACTAATTTCAAGGGATTAGGCCTACCCAGGTGACTTGGATAGATGGTTTTAAATCCCTTCACCAGTCAAAACACTTGCTCAAAAAAATTGAGTATTATTTAAGGGAACTTAGAGGGCTTTCCAACCATGTGTCATTTTGTCTTCCACCAATCCATTTGTGCTCAAAATTTGCACATCTTCTGCTGTCCTAACTCACCAACTCCTAGCAGTGAGCCTAGGGCTTCATTGTAGCTCCTCCACAAAGGCCTGTAAGACAAAAAAACCTACTCTAATCATATGTATAGACCCTAACCTATCATTCCACTTCATTTTAATAGGTTGCATCAATGGATGCTCAGGTTAGAGCCATTTTTCTCTTAAGCCCTACCTTGCAAGGGTTTTACAACTAGTTTCAGAGAATGAATGTGATCTCTACAACCAAACACAAAAAAACTTACTAATCTACCTTTTTGGAAAGTACATTCAATAAAAAATCATGCCCTACAATGAGATTTTTCTGACAAGTCCATTTTGGACCATACAATGCTATGAAAATAAGGAAAAACTATCAAAAATGGTGAAAAGACAATATTTCTTGAAAACACAAAACTTGTTCTTACATTCCAGTTTATCCAACCCGTACAATGAAGTAAATTTTGGCTTATATGCTAATGGTTTAGTTGGTTGAACTAAATTTTCAATGCCAATCATCAAAAAAGCAACTTTTGCAAAAAGTTGCAAAATGTTGCTCAAGAACTTTTACATCTTTTTGACACCTGAGATGCAACTTTTCATACAAGTGCATTTGAAGGATCTTGAAGGACCTAAATAATCCTATAATACCTAAACGCAATGTAATAGATCCCTATTACATGATAAAAAATGATCTATAGTACTACCCCTATGATCTACATTAGCATTTCAACTTCTTAGGCTGATAGTATCCTGAACACAAATGACACAATCAAAACTTGGACAACTCAACCATGGATCTATTGAGTCCCAAATGGTTGTTCCATTATTACATCATAGAAGACAACACACAAAAATTAGAAGAAAACAAAATTGCATGCTTGGAGTGTTAGGTGCCCTGCACCATACTCCCCTGGGACAAAGAACTGAAGTCCCTTGAGTTAAGAGGTTTGCAATCTCCACTCCATGTTGAAGTATATCTGATTCTAACATCCACATGGCATCTGAATCAGGTAGCCCTTTCCACTTGACAAGATAATCCTTGTAGACTCCTTTCCTTGTCTTCTTTACTACCTTGGTGTCCAAGATACTTTCCAACTTAACCAATTGGCTAGGTGGAAAATCCCTCACCCAATCTTCCTTAACCTATGATGACATGTCCAACTGACTTGTTTGTGACTCTCCCTTGTATGGATAGAGATCACATACATTAAAGATAGGAGAAATACTCAAGGTTGGAGGAAGTTCAACTTCATAGCATTCTGTCCATATTTGTGTACCAGCTTGAGAGGTCCAATCTTCTTCATCATTAGCTTGGTAGGCTTCCCTTTTGGAAGTCTCTCATTCCTTAGGTATGCTAATACTAAGTCTCTAACTTTAAACTTCATATTCCTTCTTTTTTTATAAGCATGCACCCTATACTACTCATATTTTTGTTGTAAGGACCGCCTTACGTTATCATGCACTTCTTTAATACCTTCTACAAAGTTCCCAGCTTGTGCACTCTTAGGTGCCATAGAACTGAGATCTTTGTTCTCTAATATGCCCCTAGGATGAAATCCATACACTATCTCAAAGGGACATTTCCTGTGCTTCGGTTCACTAAGACATTGTATGCATATTCTTCCTGACTGAGTACTAAATCCTAAGTCTGCCCATGTTATTTTGTAAGACATCTTAGCTAGTTACCCAATGATCTATTGACTACCTCTATCTAACCATCTGATTGAGGATGATACACAGATGAAAAGGATAACTTGGTGCCTAAAATTCTCAAAAGTGTCCTCCAAAAGTGGTTTAGGAACTTCACATCTCTATCACTAATAATACTAATTGGAAGACAATGAATTCTGACTATCTCTTTGAAGAAGAGGCCTGCAATATAGGTGGCATCATTTCTTGTCTTGAAAGGGATGAAATGTGCCATTTTTCTAAACCTACCTACCACCACATACACACTATCAAATTCCCTTGGAGTTCTTAGCAAGAGTAACACAAAATCCATGCTCAAACATTCCAAGGCCTCTGAGGTATGACCAAAGGTTGATATAGACCTACATTACTTGATGATCCTTTATCTCTTTAGCAAATTATACATTTCTCTAAAAACCTTCTCACTTTTGATTGCAACTTGGGTCAATAGTAAAACCTACCAACCTGCTTTGAAGTCTTATCTATGCTAAAATGACCTCCTAGACCTCCTTGATGCTTCTCTTTGATAATGTTTTATCTCATAGAACATTGGGGAATGCAAAGAGTATGTCCTTTAAATAGAAAACCCTCATGTATCATATATTCTGAATAAGAGACATGAGAGGTGTTAGAGAAATCAAAACAAACACTATATATCTTTGCAAAATCCTTATCATCCTTGTAGAGGTCTTTTAACTCACTCAAACCCACACTTTGAAATTGTATCTCCTGCATAGTCATGACTCTCTTACTTAATGCATTAGCTACCTTGTTTCATGTGCCCTTTTTTTTGCTTAATAGTGAAGGTGTAGGATTTTAGGTATTCAACCCACTTTAGGTGTCTCTGGTTCAACTTCTCTTGCCCATTGAGGAAACTAAGGGCATGGTTGTCAATGAAAACTATAAACTCTTTGGGTAGTAAGTAATGACACCACTTCTTCAATTCTTTTACTATTGCATACAACTCCAAGTCATATATGGAGTACCTTTTCTTAGCTTCATTTAACTTCTTTGAGAAGAAGGCTACCGTATGACCCTCTTTGCTTAAAATTGCACCTATTTCCCTTTGGCTAGCGTCACATTCTACTATAAACCACTAATTGAAATCAAGCAATTTAGGGGTTGGCAGCCCTGCTATCTTAGCTTTCAATATTTCAAACCCTTTATTAGCTTCCTCTGTCCACTTAAAGTGACACTTAATCCCTCCTTTTATGGTGTTGAGTATAGGAGCACAAACATGGATAAAGTTTCTCACAAACTTCCTATAAAAAGATGCCATTCCATGAAAAAACCTAACATCACTTATGCCCCTAGGTGTAGGCCAATTAAGTATTGCTTCTACCTTACTTGGATCCATCTTTAAACAATCTTGTGAAATAACAAAACCAAGGTAAACTAACTCTGTTTTCAAAAACTCACATTTTTTATGGTTGATCTTGAGATGAGCCTCCTTCAACTTCTTCAAGACCATCTCCACATGCTTAAGGTGTTCCTCCTTGGACCTACTAAAGATCAAAATGTCATCAAGATACACAATAACATATCTACCAATAAACTCAACTAAGACTTCATTCATGAGCCTTTGGAAGGTACTAGGTGCATTGGTGAGACCAAATGGCATCACCAACCACTCATATAGGCCTGGATTGGTTCTAAAAGTTGTCTTCCATTCACCACCAGGTCTAATTCTTATCTGATGATAACCAGACTTCAATTCCACCTTTTTGAAGTAGCTTGCTCCACCTAGATTGTCCAATAGGTCCTCAATCCTTGGCATGGGAATCTGGTACCTTATAATGATCTTATTGATTGCTATTGAGTCAGTGCAAATTCTCCATTTTCATCCCTTTTTAGGCACTAACACAGTAGGAACAACACATGGGCTCAAACTCTTTTTAATAAATCCTTTGTCAAAGAGTTCTTGCACTTGTTTGGCAATCTCTTCATTTTGACTAGGTGTCATTTTATAAGCAGCTTTGTTAGGCAGATTTGCCCCTGGTATCAAGTCTATTTCATGATTCAAATCTCTCATTGGAGGCAAAGAATTAGGCATATCATCTCCTATAACTTTTTCATATTGCTTTAGGAGGCCTTGCACTTCTTGAGGCACTTCACTCATTGGATCTTCCTTAGCTTCATCTTTAGGCTTCAACACTATAGCATGGCCCTGATGACCTTCTTTCTTTAATACTTTGAGAAACTGTTTACCTCCCATCAGCATCACACTTGATCCTATTTGCTTTTCCTCTTTTGGATCAGGTAATGGATCCATCTAATATTTCTTTCCATTCTTGGTTATGAGATAGATGTTCTTTTCTCCATCATGACTGGCTCTCACATCATATTGCCATGGACGGCCCAACAGAAAATGACAAGCATCCACAGGAAATATGTCACATAGTAGTTTGTCTTTATACTCAACAATTTCAAAGTCCACCAATGCTTTTTCATCAACTAAGACATGTTGACCTCGATTGAGCCATGATACCTTGTAAGGAGTGAGGTGAGGCAATCATTTCAGTTTAAGTTTATCCACCATTTCAACTGAGACTATGTTCTTAGTAGAACCTAAATCCACAATCACCTTATAAATTTTCCCTTGTGTCCTAAATAAACTTTTCCTCTATGGTGGCTCTTGAGCTCGGGGTATCTTGAGCATTGTTCTTCTCATTATTAGGTTTTCTCCATTTGTCACTAGCCCTGCCTTGTTGATTGGAGATGTCTCACTCTAAGTGTCCTCCTCTTTTACTAATTGAGTCCTTCTTTCACCCATGTATGAGCTTGTTGAAATTGAGGCTTTTCCCGAGCACCTACTCATGGTATGTCCAACTTGATTGTAGTGATAGAACCTACCCGTGAAGACTACATTTCCTCTTTGTGAGCTTCCAAACCTACCCCTAAAACTGATTCTTCCTCTAAAGAATCCTCTAAATGTTCCTCTTTGTGAATCCCCACTACCTTCTTGCCTTTGCTGCTCTTCATTTCTTAATGTATTCTTCCATCTGCCAAAAGTTCCTCTACCTATGAAGTTTTTACCACCTCTATGTTTTTTATTTTTCTCACTCCTCCTCTTGATCTTCTCCTCTTCCCTTAATGCCAACTAAAAACACTTGTGAATAGTGTTTGGTGTGAGGATACTTATCTCATCTTGTATGTTTTGTCTAAGGCCATTCATGTATCTGGCCAATTTCTCCACTTCATTCTCATGCTTACTAGCCCTCAAACTGAGTTTGTGGAATTCCTCAATGTATGCATTGACATCTAACTCCCTTTGTTTCAAATTTTGCAGTCTCTTGTGGATTTGAACTTCATAATCCCTTGGTAGGAATCAAACCTTAAGTCTTATCTTCATACGCTCCCATGAATTTATCTTCTTCTTACCTTCTTTTATCCTTTCTTCTTGCATCATATTCCACCAAACTAAGGTTGATCCTCTCAATCTTGATTTGCCCATATTTACTCTTTTCTCCTTTGCTACCTCCTTATAATCAAAATGATTATTTAGTGCCTCTATCCAATTTAGCAACTCTTCTCCATTGAGATTTCCTCCATAGGTGGGTAATCCATCCAAGTTATCTTTGGAGATGGATTTGACTGCATCCAAGAACAATTTTTGGTCTTGAGGCATTGCTACTGCTACTTGTTCCTCTCTATCTTCCACTTCTTCATCTATCTCATCTCCCCATTCTATCTTAACCTTCCCCTTCTCCTTCTTAACATCTCTAGTTCCTTTACTTCCTTCTGCATCCTTCAATCCTTATATCATCTCTACCACCATCTGCTAGATGGATTCTGGAGTCATTATCTTTCGAGGTATTGAAATTGCTTTTGATTCTTCACAATTTGACATACACCAAATGTTTCAAAGAATGCCTTTGATACCACTCTAATAGAGAGAGTCTTGGAGCTTGATCCAATCACCTTCTTGGTTTACTTGTTTACTCAACCCTCTAACTCCTCAAGCCCATCCAATGGCACCTGGTAGGGGTTTTTCTATATATACCTCCAAGTTCTGATCCATTTTGGCTTTCCTCCAAGGTATAGCCACTTGAGCTTAGACAACTAACTGCCTATTGAGGGTTCCACCTCAATCTCGAACTCCACTCCTAATGCTTCAAGCACCTTTGCAAAGGATCACAATACACAAATTGGCTCTTGGTGCTCTAAATGCATTTACATTATGTCTTTGAGGTCTTTAAGGTATTTGGGAATCTTCAAACCCATCGTTAAGGTTTCCTAGCCTCTCTTTGACTCCCCTGGGCTCAAATAGGCCTAATTCAATTAGCCATCCCTTGGTGGTTTTTAGGACTTGATTTTAAAACTTTCGACACAAGGCCACAAAAAAAATTATAGATTTGAGTACCCTTTTTGGACTTACAGATAATATTGGAAAATTGCATTTGGGTTATCCATACACATGGGGTTTCCAATACTGCACTAATTTCAAGGGATTAGGCCTATTGGGGTGACTTGGAAAGATGGTTTTAAAACCCTTCACTAGTAAAAACACCTACTTAAAAAAAAGAGGATTATTTAAGGGAACTTAGAGGGCTATCCAACCATGTGTCATTTTTTCTTCCACCAATCCATATGTGCTCAAAATTTGCACATCTTATATTGTCCTAGGTCACCAACCCCTAGCGGTGAGCCTAGGGCTTCATTGTAGCTCCTCCACAAAAGACTACAACACAAAAAAACCTACTCTAATCATATGTATAGAACCTAACCTATAATTCCACTTGATTTCAATAGGTGCCATGAATGGATTCTTAGGTTAGAGACATTTTGCTCTTAAACGCTACCTTGCAAGGGTTTTACAACTAGTTTTAGAGAATGAATGAGATCTCTACAACCAAACACAAATAAACTTACTAATCTACCTTTATAGAAATTACATTCAATAAAAAATCATGACATTTAATGATATTTCTATGACAAGTCCGTACTGGATCGTACAATGCTATGAAAATAAGGAAAAATTGTCAAAACGGTGAAAAGACAAGATTTCTTGAAAACACAAAACTTGTTCTTGCATTCCAGATTCTCCAAACCATACAATGAAGTATATTTTGGCTTATATTCTGATGGTTTATTTGGTTGAACCAACTTTGCATCACCAATCATAAAAAATGCAACTTTTGCAAAAAGTTGCAAAATGTTGCTCAACAACTTTTACATCTTTTTGAGACTTGAGATGCAACTTTGCATTCAAGTGCATTTCAAGGCTGCTAAAGGCCCCCAAGAATCCTATAATACATAAACACAATTATATAAACCCCTAATACATGATAACAATGATCTAGAGTACTACCCCTATGATCTACATTAGCATTTCAACTTCTTAAGCTGATAGCATCTTGAACACAAATGACACAATCAAAACTTGGACAACTCAACCATGGATCTAATGAGTCCCAAATTTTTGGTCCATTATTACATCATAGAGGACAACACACAAAACTTAGAAGAAAACAAAATTGCATGCTTGGAGTGTTAGGTGCCCTGCACCACCCCCCCCTCTGAGTTGTTCATCAGTTATCCTAACACTTCCATCATATTTCACAAGTTTAATGAACTTATTCTTATCAGTAGTCATATATGTTGAACATCCCCTATCAATTAACCATTCATTTTTCTCTCTCCTAGCATGTAAAGTAATAGCAACAGTCCTAAAGAAATATCAATCTTAGGAGTGTCTTTCTCTACAAAAAATAAACAATCACCTTCTTCATAATCTAATTCCTCATCTAAAATGTCAACATCATCCTTAACATAATAGGCTTTCTTATTGAATTTTATTTTATTTTCTCTAAATTTTTGTCTTGTTCCTATTTTTTGGACATCTAGTTCCTATATGACCAATATTTCCACATCTAAATCATTTAAGAGGCAACATACCTTTGTATTTGTTAGTGCCTTTCTTCAGTTTCCTCACAAAATTTGCTTCCATCTCATCTGAACTTACATCATCTGGATCTTCTTCAGTATCTTTAAAGGTTGTCTCAGATTTAGCTTTATCTTTTTCAAACTTCCTTACTTCAAATGTAGTGAGGGTCCCAAATAGATCTTCTCTAATGAATTTATTCAGGTCATAGGTTTCTTAAAAAAAAGAGATCTTGTCACGGTATCTTTACGGTAGATTCATTAGAATCTTGTCAACTATATATTCATCATTCAAGAAGCCACCAAGCTCTCTAATTTTATTCACCATGCTATCAACCTTTTGAAAGTAGTTTGCTATATCTTCTCCTTCTTCCATTTTTTGGTTTTCATATCTTCTCTTAGTTGTTAGCATCTTTGATAATTTTAGTTTCTCATTACCGTAATAGAGCTCTTTTATCTTCTCCCAAACTTCATAAGAAATATTCAAAGAAATAACTTTTACCAATTCAGTATTTGATAATGCACTAAAGATAGCATACTGGTGTAGGACCACCTAGGGTCTTAAAGTTTCCCAAGGTTTCCATGTGAAGGATTTGGATTCTTTTTTTGTTTTAATAACCATTTAATGTCATTTATAATTATTTTTAATCAATTCATTTCAATTGTAAGGTCTTTGGCTCAATTTAGGCATTCTAGTCCTATTAGGTCCTGATTGAGTCAACCTTGGTCAAACCATTCCAAGGGGGTAAAAAATTGTTTTAGTTAATGTTTTTTTATCTATTTGGATCCATTTTGACATTTATTAGTGATTAGGAACACATTTTGAGTCATTTTGATGTGTTGGCTAAAAATTGTCCAAAGGTGCAAAAAGTTGCTATCCAACTTTTGCAACATTTTTCAAGTTTTTGTTGTAAGAGGGGTTGCAATGGTCACCCAATTTTGAAATTTGGTTGGGGATAGTTGGAAAGACCCTACAAATTATTTTTAAGGCCTCATATGGGTCAAGGCCTTGTTGTTGATGATTTTTGGAGTGATAAGCAATACCAAAAAACTCAGTTTCCTACAATTTTTCTGAAACTTCTATGTTCCCGTGCATGGTGTGAATCCGTATAGTATAGTCATGGAATAAGGGTAACATATTATAAAATATGGGAGAGTTATCTTTCATTTGGAATTGATTTGGTAGAAAACCATTGAGTTTTGGGAAAGATTGAGTTCTTTTTCTAAAAATAGTCTGGAAACCTAACTAACCTAGGGATTTGACACAAAATTCATCATAAATCCCATGTCCACGGTGGTGAAAATCTAGATCTTGGTGGAATGTTTTATTTTTGTATTTTTTTTAATATTTCCAAGGTTTCATGGTAGGAGGATGAGTTTGGAAGGTTATCTTTGATGCCATAGGCCTGACATATCTATGTGATAGGCCAAGGTAATTGACATAAGGCTGCAAAAAGTGTTGCAGAAGGAAAAGGTGACCCCTTGGACACTCAGATTTGATGGAGAGGAACTTTTATAGACTCTAGCTAAGTTTTGGTGCCCTAGGTTTAGTGTTTTTGTAACTATTTGTGTGGATCCTTGTATTAAGGGTCTAATTTGTACACTTAAAACAGTGATAGTTTTAGGACAGTCATAAGTAAATTTTGAAAAGATTTGAAAAAATCCTTTGGGTGAATTTCATTTTTGAAATAAACCCATATTTATTTCTATTATGTTTCCTTAGCTGATTCAAACCCTTGTTTGGTTGCAAATACTCCTTCAAAGGCTACTAGACCTAGGTGCACCAGGTGAGGGCAAGTCACTTTATGATTGGTTGTAAAGCATTGTCAAGCCAAAATAAGTTGTTTCTCTAAAGATACAAGTATCCTAATCTAGATCCATCCATTGGTTTCATGAGGCATGTGTGTTAACCCTTTACTATCCTAAGAAGTGCACTTTTCATACATATTAGGAGCCCAAGTATGGTGAGGATTGGGAGTTTGAAAGACCATAGGGTATCATGTCTTTTTGAGGGCTTATGAGTGGTTTGATATCATCCTTATGCATATACATCACATACATTTCCTTTTCATTTTCTTCAAAGACTTTAATCTCATCCAAAGTGGTCAGACCATTTTTCGATTGGACATACTTAGTTTCCACTATCTTCTAGTCTTGTAGCCCAAGGATATCAGAGAACCTCTCATAATTACTTTCCAGAACCTACAACTAAATTCTTCAAAGATATAAATAGATAGTTTATGTACCATTGGATCAAGATCTACCTCAAGCAGTTAAGCTCTTTTCCAAGGACTCAAAGCTCTAAGACCAATTGTTGAATATTCAGGCAATTGAGGGGGGCTGATTTAGTTGATAATTTAAAACATCCTTAAATTAATTTAAAAATAAATAATAACTAATAGATTTAACTAAAATAAATATAACATGAAAGAACATGCACAAAATAGATCAAATAATAAACACAAGAATTTATGTGAAACACCTAATAAGGGAAAAACCATGGAGAATGTTAGTTCTCAATGTATAGTACTAGTTAAAGTGACACCAGTTAAGGTGATCTTTAAAAAATATGGCTCATTGCCACAATGCTCACCACATGAGGCCTCAATACCCTTAAAGGCTCACTTTCGAAGGGATCACTACCCAGAAAAAGGCTTACTACCAAAGGAAGAAGAAAGAAAAGAGAACCACCACTATAACATAGTTTGTAACATACTCAAATTTTTCTTTCGATCTTGCAAATAATCCATACTCACATATTTAGATCATCTTCTTATTAATATCACCTCCAAACAATAAAATATTTCAAGTCAGCCGAACAAAGATATGAAATAGGTCTGCACTAAACATTTCAGTGTTGAAAGCGAATGAGAAGTACACCATACCATAGTGCACTTCATCAGACAAATCAATATATTACACTCTGTTGGAATCAGGAACACTGAGAGGGGGTGGTGAATCAATGTTCCCCAATCTTTAATCTTATTAAACTGATCACTTAACCACATAGCAAATATGAAGAAAATAAAGGTGCATGAAAACAAATATATTCCTCATAACACTACAACAACAATATTGTTACGTGGAAACCCAGTCAAGGGAAAAACCACAGTAGGGTTGAAACCCATATATCAATATACTTTATTAGAAGTATAGAAATATTACATAAGGGGAATTCACTTGCATTTAGGCACACTTCCTAGAGCTCACTGCTCAAATACAATATGGGCTACAACCCCGAGGAAGACTCGTTGTCTTACAAATGTAATATAATAGATATCTAAAGAGTTTTAACTAAAAATAGCATGTACAAATGCCTTGAAATAGTTACAGTTAAGCTTATATGTCATACTAGACATTCTACAATACACTCTACTCTATTATGTTGTTTTGTTGCAATCCAAAGCACCAATCTTCTATTTCCACATAAGCAACTACAAACAATCTCTTAATAACTTATCACATAATCACTAATCCATAAAAATGATAATGTCCATTGACCTTTTATATCCCCAACACAAAATTAGATCATCTACATGTCAAAAAGTCAGGAACACATAACACACAAATAAAACATCTAAACAAAGTTAGGTCAATATGAACTCCAATGCACATGTGAACTGAAACAATGTCAGCTAAGACATAGTATAGACCCAAATAAACACCAAAAAAAAGAAATACCACCAAGAATTATTCCTTGAATATCCACAACATTCTACAATCATTGTGAATGTCGCATAACACAAAGAACACCACTGGACCAATAAAATGATCAATAACGTACACAACAATCAACATAGACCACCAACGCAAATAGAACAAGATCTAGAAACATCCACAATCAATGTGAATCACCATAGAAACAACCACATCAAATTGAAATGGTATAATCATCATTGTCATTATCTTAG
Organism: Cryptomeria japonica; assembly: GCF_030272615.1. NCBI lineage: Eukaryota > Viridiplantae > Streptophyta > Pinopsida > Cupressales > Cupressaceae > Cryptomeria > Cryptomeria japonica. Next base: position 694,537,482 of record NC_081409.1, read on the forward strand.
AGCACAAGAATACCATCTCAACTAACTGTGAAACTCAAAGATTCACTTGTAGACCTCAAAATAATGAACCATTTGAATTGAGGACACATCAAAAAATCCCAAATACATTCCACACATCTGTAACCAAATATATTGCAATCCTAGAGCAATACGAAGCAAAAACAAGATCACTAAATAACACTTAACACTACAAAACCAACTTCAATACCAGACTGTATAACTCAATCAAATTAGTTAAGGAACAACTGAAAATTCTATTGAATGAACTAGAGATACTTATCACAAAACCCATTAAACTGTAATAACTCTTCTGCAATACACTAGCCAAACCAACAAATTTAATTTGACTACAACACTAAAACACATAGAGGAATATGTTGACATCAATGAGAAAACATAGTTTCAACAAACTTCCAGCAATATCACCCTTTGGCATTGATGGCAACATACAAATGTGAAAAATAATCAATGCAATGGAATAAAAGAAGTAATAACAATCTCTCATAACTTTCAACAATTCCCCCCTTAGATGAATACATGATATGACAATTTTTGACATGACTCTCTCACCCTTTGACATCAATGCAAAAAGATATGAAAATTGTGATTCTCTCCCTCTTAGACCATACGTATAGATAAACTTAGAAATTTGATCATCTAAACATTGACTAGTCCTCTTTTTATCATTAATGACAAAACACCAAAATTCTAACAAAATGACTAAGAATGGATTTCATATAAATAAATTGACTCCTCAAACTTGAATACATCTACAAAAGAACTCAAATTTTTACCCCAACTACTTCAGACACTCCAAAATAGATCCACAAACTTCTTTCCAAATTGCATAACGTGCTCCTCCACATCTTTAGATGATAAACATACTTTGAAAATAATTCCACCTTCATATAGTGTAACTTGAAAATTCACGTGTCTAACAAATCTCTATCACTAGGGGTCATATTCTTCAACTTACTGAATCCATTTGCTACTAACTCCTCTTGTGATCTAAACCTCTACAGTCTCCACAAGAGACTCAAAATAAATATTTACTGAGAAGATTATTCAGTATAATAACTCTTACTTCCAAAATAGGTTCCATGGCTTCAATCTCCTCTACTTCCACCATCTAGTTTACATCTGCCTCAAACTCCATAGAAATTCCATCTCAAGATTAGTCTAGAGGATCTAATATCCTAAACAACATCAACTACCTTCGACCAACTATCCTTCTACCAAAAAAAGCAACATCTACAAAACATCATCTTCTGCAATAGGTATATACCTTTTCCTCATCTTCCAAACTGTCTCAATTGAAATCCACTATCCTTATAGCCTAGACAAGGGTTCCTTTCTAAAATCACCTTCACATTCTTGATTACATAGGAAATCTCTTGCAAAATTTGTTAAAATGCATCCCAAAGTGAGAAATGAAAGGTAAGAGTACCTTTATGTCATCCACATAATTAACTTTCTCACACAATAAATATATTATGCCCTACTCCTTCCAGATACCCTATATCAATAGACTACACTCAAGAAACTTCCTGTGGATCTCTGAATATGCTCATACCTTTGTTGAAATCCTTCTATTCTATCAGTAATCATAAAATACAACTTGTGCAACCTTCTAGAATCATGCATAGATCTCAAATAGTGTGTTTATAAGATTCCTATGAAAAATCCCCCAAGGCCAGATGTCTTAGCTTAGTTACCAGATGAAGATCCAACATCGAAATTGAGTGCAAACTCATTCCCTACATCATTATTGCTCTTCTTCACCAATGTCTTCTTCATTTGATCTCTAATTTCTTAAACTTTCTCTTTTCTTTATCATCCACCTTCACATTCTTGTTCTTACCTACTAGACCATTCCTATTCATATTCTTGCTTCTACAATAATTTCTAATGTGACCAAATTTATTGCAAGCATAGTAAATAATATTCCTCTGCATAAGCTTGAAGTTCATCTGATTTCCTCTTGATCTGCACTGATTAACAACATGTCCAAATCTACCACATGCATAACATCTGACATTTTTCCTATTTTGAAAGCTATTTATCATACTTTTGCATTCATTTGCCTTATTTCCATACTTATTGCATTTAAAACATTGACCAGAGAAAGACGAAATGTTTTAATTCATTTTATTTTTGTATTAACTAGCCATATGACCAAATTTATTGCAAACAAAAGAGTAACCATTGAAATTACAAGCATTAGGTTGCCTTACCAGACACCTCTTAGAATTTTTGTTCTTCTCATGTGCTGATTTAGGATTACCTTGACTAGATTCCAAGTTTACAGTTTTATCAAATCCAAGACCTCACTTGTCATCTACATCCTTCTGGCTCTCAACCATCAAATCTTAGTTGCGCTAACCATGAAATTCTCTTATAAATTTTTTTGGATTCGATTGTGTTTTTTTTTTCCCATCGATATTTCAAATCACACTTTGTGATTCATCATCAGGATGAAAAGAGTTCCAAAGATTTGAACTTCTCGTCGTACTGATTTGTAGTAGTGAGTTCATCCCTAACAATAATAATCTACCTTTCAATCTCTTTCTCATTGTTCTTAGATTGTACAAGTTCAAGCTTCATCTAATTATTCTCATAATTTAGTCTACAACATTCATCAAATCTATCATTCAAGGATTGAATAAGGTTCTCTTCATTCATCTTTCTAGCATCAATGTCCTTTATCAATCTAATAATTATAGACTCCATCTCATACATTAGGATGACATTGGCTTCAACAAGCTTCTCACATTCTTTTGTCTTCTCCTTCAGGGCTTCATCATCTATCCTATGAATTTCTCTCTCCTTTAGCTTATCAGCAAGTTCCTTTCTTATATCCCTAGACTTGATCAATTGATCATTTAGTGACTGAATAAAATTCTCGGCATCCTTCAAATTCCCTTTTAATTCTCGTACTTGAGCATTAGACTAAGCAAGATCATTAAGTGCAACAAGAATTTGTTTTCTTAGACTACGGGAATCCATCAAGACAGTTTTGTGGATCTCCCTCAAGATATTAAACTCCTTCTGAGGAACTAGTCTTTGATACCAATTGTTGAAATAAGGAACACTCAGAGGGGGGTGAATCTATGTTCCCCAATCTTTAATTTTATCAAACTGATCACTTAACAACATAGCACACATGAAGAAAAGAAAGATGCATGAACACAAAGCAATTCCTCATAACACTACAACAACAAGATTTTTACGTGGAAATCAGATCAAGGAAAAAATTATGGTGGGACTGAAACCCACAATACTAATATACTCTCTTAGACATATTGAAATATTGTATAAGTAGAATGCACATGCATTCACGCACACTCCTTGGAGCTCACTGCTCAAATACAATAAGGGTTACAATCCTGAGGAAGACTCGTTGTCTTACAAATATACTACAATCGATATCTAAAGATTTTGAACCAACAAATAGCATCTACAAAATCTTGGAAATAGTTCCAATTAAGCTCATATGTCATACTCCACATTTTGCAACACACTCTACTCTGTTATGTTGTTTTATTGCAATCTAGAGCACCAATCTTCTGCTTGCACATTATAAACTACACACAATCATTGACCAACTTATCACATAATCATTCATCCACAAAATGAAAATATCCATTGACCTATTATATCCACAACACAAAAATAGATCATCTATTTGTTGGCTTCAAGAATATATAACACACAAATAAAACGTGTAAACCAAGTTGGCGCAATCCGAACTCCAATGCACATGGAGACCAAAAAAATGTTGGCTAAGAAATAGTATGGACAAAAATAAACACCACAAATAAGAAACACCACCAAGAATTATGCCTCAAACATCCACAACACGCTAGAATCATCATGAATATTTTAAAACACAAAGAAGACCACCGAACCATTGAAATGATCAATAATGTGCACAACGATTAATGTGGACCAACAACAGAAATAGAACATGATGTAGAAACATCCGTAAGAAATGTGAATCACCATAGAAACAACCACATCAACTTGAAATGGTAGAATCATCATCATCATTATCTCAGAGCACAAGAATACAATCTCAACTAACTGTCAAACTCAAAGATTCACTTGTAGACCTCCAAATCATGAACCTTTTGAATTGAGGACACATAAAAAAATCCCAAATACATTCCACACATCTGTAACCAAATATATTGCAATCCTAGAGCAATACAAAGCAAAAACAAGAACACTAAATAACACTTAACACTAAAAAACCAACTTTAATACCAGACTGTATAACTCAATCAAATTAGTCAACAAACAATTGAAACTTCTATTGAATGAACTAGAGATACTTATCCCAAAACCCATTAAACTGTAATAACTCTTCTGCAATACACTAGCCAAACCAACAAATTTAATTTGACTACAACACTAAAACACATAGAGGAATATGTTGACATCAATGAGAAAACATAGTTTCAACAAACTTCCAACAATATCATCCTTTGGCATTGATGGCAACATATGAATGTAAAAAATAACCAATGCAATGGAATAAAATATGTAACAACAATCTCTCATAACTTTCAACAATCCCCCCCTTAGATCAATACATGATATGACAATTTCTTACATGATTTTCTCGCCCTTTGACATCAATGCAAAAAGATATGTAAATCATGATTCTCTCCCTATTAGACCATACATATAGATAAACTTAGAAATCTGATCATCTAAACATTGACTATTCCTCTTTTTATCATCAATGACAAAACAACAAAATTCTAACAAAATGACTAAGAATTGATTTCATATAAATATTTTGACTCCTCAAACTTGAATACATCTACAAAAGAACTCAAATTTTTACCCCAACTACTTCAGACACTCCAAAATAGATCCACAAACTTCTTTCCAAATTGCATAACATGCTCCTCCACATCTTTAGATGATAAACATACTTTGAAAGTAATTCCACCTTCAGATAGTGTAACTTGAAAATTCATGTGTCTAACAAATCTCTGTCAGTTTGAGTCATATTCTTCAACTTACTGAATCCATTTGCTACTAACTCCTCTTGTGATCTAAACCTCTGCAGTCTCCACAAGAGACTCAAAATAAATATTTATTGACAAGATTATTCAGTATAATAACTCTTACTTCCAAAATAGGTTCCATAGCTTCAATCTCCTCTGCTTCCACCATCTATTTTACAGCTGCCTCAAACTCCATAGAAATTCCATCTCAAGACCAGTCTGGAGGATCTAATATCCTAAACAACATCAACTACCTTTGACCAACTATCCTTCTACCAAAAAAAGGAACATCTACAAAACATGATCTTTTGCAATAGGTATATACCTTTTCCTTGTCTTCCAAACTGTCTCAATTGAAATCCACTATCCTTATAGCCCAGATCAGGGTTCCTTCATAAAATCACCTTCACATTCTTGATTACATAGGAAATCTCTTGCAAAATTTGTTAAAATACATCCCAAAGTGAGAAATGAAAGGTAAGAGTACCTTTATGTCATCCACATAATTAACTTTCTCACACAATAAATATATTATGCCCTACTCCTTCCAGATACCCTATATCAATAGACTACACTCAAGAAACTTCCTGTGGATCTCTGAATATGCTCATACCTTTTTTGAAATCCTTCTATTCTATCAATAATCATAAAATACAACTTGTGCAACCTTCTAGAATCATGCATAGATCTCAAACAGTGTGTTTATAAGATTCTTATGAAAAATCCCCCAAGGCCATATGTCTTAACTTAGTTACCAGATGAAGATCCAATGCCGAAGTTGAGTGCAAACTCATTCCCTACATCATTATTGCTCTTCTTCACCAATGTCTTCTTCATTTGATCTCTAATTTCTTAAACTTTCTCTTTTCTTTATCATCCGCCTTCACATTCTTGTTCTTGTCTACTAGACCATTCCTATTCATATTCTTGCTTCTACAATAATTTGTAATGTGACCAAATTTATTGCAAGCATAGTAAACAATATTCCCCTACATAAGCTTGAAGTTCATCTGATTTCCTCTTGATCTGGACTGATTAACAACATGTCCAAATCTACCACATGCATAACATTTGACATTTTTCCTATTTTGAAATCAATTCATCATACTTCTACATTCAATTTGCCTTATGCCCATACTTATTGCGTTTAAAATATTGACCAAAGAATGACAAAAAGTTTTAATTCATTCTTTTTTTGTATTAACTAGCCATATGACCAAATTTATTGCAACCAAAAGAGTAACCATTGAAATTATAAACATTAGGTTGCCTTACCAGACACCTCTTAGAATTTTTGTTCTTCTCATGTGCTGATTTAGGATTACCTTGACTAGATTCGAAGTTTACAACTTTCTGAAATCCAAGAGCTCACTTGTCATCTGCATCCTTCTGGCTTTCAAGCATCACATCAATCTTAGTTGTGCTAACCATGAACTTCTCTTATAAATATTTTTGGATTCGATTGTGTGTATTTTTTTCCCATCGATATTTCAAATCACACTCTATGATTCATCATCAAGATGAAAAGAATTTCAAAGATTTGAACTTCTTGTCGTACTGATTTGTAGTAGCAAGTTCATCCCTAGGAATAATAATCGACCTTTCAAGCTCTTGCTCATTGTTCCTAGATTGTACAAGTTCAAGCTTCATCTAATTATTCTCATAATTTAGTCTACAACATTCATCAAATCTATCATTCAAGGATTGAATAAGGTTCTCTTCATTCTTCTTTCTAGTGTCAATCTCCTTTATCAATCTCATAATTATAGACTCCATCTCATACCTTAGGACGATATTGCCTTCAACAATCTTCTCACATTCTTTTGTCTTATCCTTCAAGGCTTCATCATCTATCCTATGAATTTCTCTCTCTTATAGATTATCGGCAAGTTCCTTTCTTATATCCCTAGACTTGATCATTTGATCATTTAGTGATTGAATAAAATTCTTAGCATCCTTCAAATTCCTTTTTAATTCCCGCACTTGAGAATTAGAGTAATAAATATCATTAAGGGCAACAATAATTTGTTGTCTTAGACTACCAGAATCCATCAAGACAATTTTGTGGATCTCCCTCAAGATATTAAACTCCTTCTGAGGAACTAGGCTCTGATACCAATTATTGGAATAAGGAACACTCAGAAGGGGGTGAATCTATGTTCCACAATCTTTAATTTTATTAAAATGATCACTTAATCACATAGCATATATGAAGAAAAGAAAGATGCATGAACACAAAGCAATTCCTCATAACACCACAACAACAAGATTTTTACATGGAAACTAGATCAAGGAAAAAACCATGGTGGGACTGAAACCCACAATACTAATATACTCTCTTAGAAGTAATAAAATATTATATAAGGAGAATGCACATGCATTCATGCACACTCCCTGGAGCTCACTGCTCAAATACAATAAGGGCTACAATCTTGAGGAAGACTCGTTGTCTTACAAATATAATACAATAGATATCTGAAGATTTTGAACCAACAAATAGCATCTACAAATTCTTGGAAATAGTTCCAATTAAGCTCATATGTCATACTCCACATTTTGCAACACACTCTACACTGTTATGTTGTTTTATTGCAATCTAGAGCACCAATCTTCTGCTTGCACATAAGAAACTACACACAATCATTTACCAACTTATCACATAATCATTTATCAACAAAAATGAAAATATCCATTGACCTATTATATCCACAACACCAAAATAGATCATCTATTTGTTGGCTTCAAGAATATATAACACACAAATGAAACGTGTAAACCAAGTTGGCTCAATTTGAACTCCAATGCACATGCTGACAAAAAAAATGTTGGCTAAGAAATAGCATGGACCAAAATAAACACCACAAATAAGAAACACCACCAAGAATTATGCCTCAAACATCCACAACACACTAGAATCATCATGAATATCATAAAACACAAAGAACACCACTGAACCATGGAAATGATCAATAATGTGCACAACGATTAATGTGGACCAACAACAGAAATAGAACATGATGTAGAAACATCCACAAGCAATGTGAATCAACATAGCAATAACTATATCAACTCAAAATACTAGAATCATCATCATCATTATATCAGAGCACAAAAATGCCATCTCAACTGATTGTACTCAAAGATTCACTTGTGGACCTCCAAATCCCAAACTATCTGAATTGAGGACACACCAAAACATCCCAAATACATTCCATACATCCACAACTGAAGGTATTGCAATACCAAAGTAATGCGGAGCAACAAATAGAACATTGAACACTAAAAAACCATCTTCAATACCAGGCCACATACCATGATCAAATCACCATGCAAACCACTGAAACTTTTGCTAAATCAACTAGAGATACTTATCTGAAAACCCATTAAACAAAAACAACTGATCTTCAACACACTTTGCAAACCAACATATTTAATTTGATGATAACACTGAAACACATAGAGGAATATGTTGACATCAATGATAAAACATAGTTTCAGTAAACTTCCAACACAATCATCATAAATACCAAACCCACAAAATTACTCATACACTATAGAATTGATAAACTTATGTCTCTAATTCTAGATTAAACCAACCTCAAAATAGCACAACCCAACATAGCAAAGATGAACTAAGAACTCTTGAATGCACTCAATCAAAACCATATCTGTTAAAAAGGGAAATCAAGATCACCATAATCAATCAACACAACATCCAGAGAACCAAACATTTTGGAAAACAAATCTCCATTAACCATCAAAATCACATACATACCAATATTCCACTAGTGCTCGACATACCACATCCGGCCCTAACTAGATCTTAGGATTTGACATCAATGATGACATTAAACATAATGATAACTGTAGTCACACAAATCTGTCCATTTTAATTAAATGAATATTTTGTATTTATTTGGTTAAAAATCCACTAGCCATCAGTTAATTAAATTAATATTTAATTAATTCATCTCCAAACATTCTTCTATTAATTAAATAAATTATTCAATTTATTTTAATTAATTCATTAAATCAAATTTCAATCAATTAAATAAATAAAATCAATTTATTTAATTAAATCCCCTTTTCCTCTTTTAAATAAATTAAATAAAACATTTATTTAAATCATTTTTCCCACCCCACTGGCATTTTCCTACAAATGCAACTTGCACACATTTATTGAAAAAAATGAATTTTTATTTTAATAAAATCCTATTTTTCCCTCACCCACCAAATCCACTTGCAAAATATTTAATACCCTTCTAGATTCTTCTAACCCTTTCCTAATTAGCCTAATCCATCCCCTAAATATTGTCACATTCCTAAGCAAAATGGAGTCACTTCTCAAAGACCCCAAAGTCTTTGATAACCATTAAAGGTTTTCAACCTTCAACCACTTAATTCCTCAAAGTCTTTGATAACCATTGAAGGCTTCCAACTTTCAACCACCAAATCCCCAAAGTCTCCAATAACCATTAATGGTTGATTCAAACTCTCCCACATGGTTAAAACATTTGTTTTGACTCAACCTCTACCCAACCCAAGGGTCTCATCGAGCCTTTAATGCTTTGACCATGATTATCTCTTAATCATTTGCACAAAGGTTTATCCTTGGATTAACTCTTAATCCAGTGGATAATCTTAATTTAGACTTGACCCTTAGCCTTTAGATAACCATGAAGTCTTCTCAGGCCTTTAATGCCTCCAACCTCTTCTTTCAACCCAATCCTATGTTGACACTTGTCACCATTTTATTGGTGCAAATTGTGCACATGGATCCCCAACTTTCAAGCTTGACCCTTGATTAAACCTTTCAATCCTGGCCATCCATTGCTCCATTTTTCCTATAAATAGAGCCTATTCCTTCATAATCCAGAGAGGAGAGGAACACGGGAGAAGAAGCTAAGGTCATGCTAAGAGGCAGTTGGAGATGTCTCATAATCTTTGTTTTGTTTATTAGATACATTAGCATGCTTTTTAGTGTCTCTTTTGGTATGCCTTCATAGATTAGTTTTTGATTGACTAACACTAATTGTTTTTGTGTCTTTTGTGTTGTTTATCTTAGACTAACCTTGTGCCATTTAGGAGGGCATCAATAACAACCATAATGGCTAGTAAGTTTTGGAATGCTAGGTAAGATTCACCCCATTGGATATTTCAAGGCCAAGTATGTAGTGTCCCTCCTTGATTCATCTTAATTTTTGTGCCTTGATAGACTATATTGACATAGCTTAGACTATTTTTTGATGTTTTTGATGGATGTTTATAGATTTATTTGTGGTTTGGATGATTCACATTTGATGCTAGACATATCTTTTGATAGTTCATATTATTATTTTACATGGATGATGATATTTATGGATTATTATGGTGATGGATTCATGTTTGAGGACCTATGTGCACTTGTTATTTATGTGAGATTCATACTTGTTTATGATTATTTCATGGTATTTTATTATGTACTAACCTTAGTTTATGATTATATTTGACATGATGATTATTATAGTGCTTGTTTTTGTCACTATCTTCTATTATGGTTGTGATAGGGATGATGTCATACCACTCATTCATAAGTATGATATGACGTTGCGATTTCCATTCACTTGTTTGTGTACTTTGTGATATATGCTATTGTATATATATTATTGTATGTGTATCGGTGACAAGTTTGTAGGTACTAGACATTGACTCCACCTAATTTTATAGGTTCAAGCATGTCTTTATCCCAATGGAAAGTTTATCTGACAAGAAATCCCTTTCTATACTCTAGGTTTAAGTTGACCACCCTTGTTATTTTAGTGTCTTGGTTAGAATTGTCCTGTGGTAACATGTGGTATTTTATGTTATCCTATGTCAGATTGTTTTGAGGTGAAATCATAATTGATTATTTAAATTATTAATTAATTAATTTTCTCATGTAATTTATAATAATAAAATAAATTAATAGTTTCCATTAATATTTAATATTAATGAGAGATTTTTTATTTTTTATTTTTATTTTATTTTTTTATTTTTAAAAAATAAGTGCTATCATTAATGGGGATAACTCCCTATATTGCTTAAAACTATGAAAAATTACATACAGTTTAGACAAGAGAAACCTTGTCGACCATACACTCCCTACATTTTCCCATACTAATAGACCATAATTACATATATCATCCAACACTGTCCCAAAATTACAACTACCCCCCAATGGCTTGTTAGATCACAACAATGAATTCACCAATGTTGATTGCATTGCAGGTGGAGTTCACCAAGAGTCACCAATCATCAGACTCGATCATTCTTCGAAAAGGTTCCATGTTTCCATTGAATACTGCACATATAAATACCTCCCATGCATTCTCTCTGAATGTCTTCAATCACTCATGTTCCTCCTTCCAGACTTCCCTATGGGCCATCTCTCAAATGGTGTCACTGTCAATAGATTCATCATCCTCTACAGAATCCTCACTATCCCCACCAACCTCACTAACTTATTCTTCATAGTCATCCTTAGTATCAGAGTGTAGATAATTGTCAAACTAGAAGTACACTTTCAGTATGCTCACTTTGACAGCCTCCTCCATACTTAAGATGGTGTTGGCAACACTGTCCATGATGAGTGGTTTTATAAATCTTGCAAGCAATTCAACCACGCGCTCCCTAGAGTCGATGATATCCACCAAAACCAGGAGAACAACTTCTAGCACCATAGCATCACACGAATGCCTTTCAAAATTTAGAGCTATACCCACGAGCCCCCGAACAAAGTCATACACATAGTCTTCTCTGAGGAACAAGTTTCTCAACTATGTATTCCATGTGTTTTCACAATTCACGCAACTGACCATTCCAAAATATGCCATTGCTCAAATTTGTCTCTGCAAAGCTCCCAAAATGGCACTCGCTCTTTCATAGATTGCCTTCGCCGGGAGGATCAACATATAAGGCCATGATTTTAGATATCAATCAATTATACCCTATCCATATCCGATTAGTATCTCCCATTCTGCATTATACCATTACTAACATGGTGGCTAATTCTAGACGTCATGATGGACTGTTCAGGGGCCATGTGATCCTACTGCCAAAGAGCCTATTTTTCTGCTTGAATATTCAGTCTCATACTTCACCAGTGTTTATCAAGGTGCCACCACAATGTCCCGACAGGTCGGTAGGGTCAAAAAGTCATAGGCATGCTACCCAATCCCCTATCGTGGATATCTTTGGTAGTCCTTCAAGCATTGTCCTTTGATATCCTCCACAGCAGATGCCTGGCAAAAGTAAATAGGGTCATCATTTCCTCCAACTCTAAGGTTAGCAAGGTAATCAGCCACCTAATTCCCTTCTCTGTAGACATGCCCAATCTCGTAGCTCTCAATTGTTCTTAGATGCTCTTTTATCATGGAAACCCATTTATTAAGCTTCCAGTTATGAAAACTTGACCAACTGATCCCATCTATTATAATCTGTGAGTCACCCTCAATAATGATTCAAGAGAGTCTCTTCCTAATACAAAGATGGAGTCCTGCCTCTAGTGCATGAATCTTTGCTTCATTGTTTGTGGTGACTCTAATGCCACCAAATAGCCCATGAAGGATATTTCCTTACTCATCATGGATTATGGCTCCTATAACTGATTCCCCCGGATTCCCCTTACTGGAACTATCAAAGTTCAATTTTGTCCAACCCCTTGGAGGGGCCTTCCATCTGATAGTGTTTCTATCAAGATGCTTTACTGGGGGACATATATTGGTGGTTCTTTAAAGGTCCATCTCTTCTCCATTTGTGCATCCCAATTAGTGTATATTTTAGGACTACCTATTATTTTCTTTCCATTTATTACTTCTTCTATTGTAGTTTTGATCTTTTCCACAAGCATGACTTGTGACAATGATGCATCCTTGAAAATTCTCCTATTCCTTTCTTTCCAGATATGCCATACTACTAAGGAAGGTCCAATTAGTCATAAATCACACCATTTTGTCTTTTGTCTGTTTGGCCAAGCAAGAATGAAGTCAAAAAGTCTTTCATTTTTAACTATCACCTAGCTAATACTTTCAAGGAACCAGTTCCAACAATATTCTGCCACCGGACACCAAAAAAGTAGATGATTTGCTGATTCTTCTTCTGCACAGCACATAACATAGTGGTTAGGGCCCGAGATACCTATAATTTTGAGTCTATCCCCGGTTAGGATTCTATTATGAAGAGCGATCCACAGGAAAGCCTTGACTTTTGGGAGTACTTTGTGACTCTGACACAATTTATGTGGCCAAGTATTGATGGAGCTTGTTTTCCTCTGAACTTCATATCCAAGTTTGGAGTTGTACCTCCCAGATTTTGCTGCACACCAAATTATGATATCTTCTTCCACAAACTCCGATATTTTCCTATCTTTTATTGCTTTCCATAGCTGCTCACATAATGAAGGATTTCCAGTGTTGATTTTTTTCCATTTCCTTAGGCCATTCTGATTATCCTGTCTTTCCATGTAGTTTCACACATACTGTCCAATGCAATTTTCCACCATGTCAACCCGTCCCTTGTCTTAAATGAATCTACTAATGCAGGAAACCCGTCCCAGGAGTCTCTCCAAAATAGCGCGGTGCATCCATTACCAATTTGCCATGAGATATGATCTGTGATAATATGTCTACTATCCGATAAGAAGTTCCAGGTAGCCGAGCCCCTCTCCGAGTTAGCCATTGTGAGAATTTTGTTAGTGTCTTCTAAATCAAGATACTTCTTTTGGAACAACCTGCACCATAATTTCTAAGGTTTTTTACACATTTTTCAGGCTAGCTTCGCACCGAGAGTAGAATTTTGTACTTCCATTTTCCTAAGACTAGCACCACCATCTTCCTTAATAAGGCATAGAGTGTCCCAATTGATCAGTGGAATTTTCATGTTGTCTTTGGCTCCATCCCACACAAATTTCTTCAATAAGTTGTTCAGACTTTTTCCAACCGCTAACGATATTTTGAAACATGACATGCTATATATGGGAATTACAGATAGAATGGACTTGATCATGGTAATTCTACTAGCTTGAGTCAGCCATCTATTTTTCCAATTCTCAAATTTAGATTAGCAAGACTTAGTAACATCTTCCCAAATTTGAGATTGCCTGCACCCTTTGTTAATCCGTACCCCCAAGTACTTGATCGGGAGCTCTGCAATGCTTATGTCCAAGAGTTGTGCAATTCTTCCCTGTGCTTGCCTACTGGTGTTAAAGAAGAACAACTGGGATTTCCCTTTGTTCATAACTTATCCTGAAGCCAAGGTGTACTCCTCTAGAGTGTTCCTAATGCTGGAAGCTTCCCAGATGGTAGCCTCATTGAATATGATAGTGTCATCAGAAAATTGGGAGTGTGTGATTGCCTCAAACTGATCATGGACTTTGATTGCTTTCCAAATACCTTCATGATGCCTCTTTTTTATTAGTCTCCCCAATACCTCTACCATCAGAACAAACAGTGAAGAAGACAAAGGATCCCCTTGTCGTAGGCCATTTGTGGCTTCAAAGAAACCACTTAAACTTCCATTGATGAGTATTGAAAACTTAACAATGCTAATGTAGAATTTTATGCATTCAATCCATTTTTCTGGAAACCCAAATTTGACAAGGACTTGGCACAAGAAACTCCAAATTACTTTATCATAGGCTTTAGCAACATCAAGTTTAATGATCATACCTTTTAGTTTTTCCTTGTGTAGTGAATGAATGACTTCCGAAACTAAGGTGATGATGTCTTCAATTTCTCTATCCGGAGTAAACCCATTCTAATTTCCAGAGACTAATTTTGGGAGCACTCTCTTCAATCTTTCAGCCATTGCCTTGGAGATTATCTTGTAGATAGCATTGCACAGTGATGTTGGCCTATAATCAGAAATGGAGTCGCAATCCACCTTTTTGGGAATGAGACAGATAATAGTGTGATTCATTTCTTTACCAAACTTGTGTTTTTTCCAAAATTCTTCCACCATAGCCCATATATCCTTTCCCATGAACTACCATCCATTTTGAAAGAGTTCAACCATCCAACCATCCGATCTAGGTGCCTTGTGTGGGTGAAGAGGAAAGGTAGCCTTTTTTATTTCCTCCAAAGGGTAAGGAGCCACGAGCATGTCACTATCAGAGCTGGATATCAAGGGGTTAATGACTTCTTCTATGATTGGTTGCGTGTCCATATTTCCTTCCTTAGAGCTGCCCAAAATTTCTTCAAAATATTCAAGAGAAATTCATTCCAAGTCCTTATCCAAGGTTTTTAATGTCCCATTCTTATCCTAGATTGAACAAATTCTATTGTTGATCCTTCTAGGTTTTGACGATGCATGAAAATTTTTTGTATTGAGATCCACCTCAGAAATACAAAGTTAACTAGATTTGTCCTTCCAATAGAGTTCTTCCCTCTTAAAAATTTCCAAGTACTACATTTTCAGGGCCTTCTCCATTTCAAACTCCTCATTGGTCATGCCAAATTGCATTACCTTATTGCCAATTTCTTCCAAATTTTCCTCGATTCTACCTTTCTCAGCAAAGATATTTTAGAATGAGTTCTTATTCCTGTCCTTAATCTTGCTTTTTAAATATTGCATTATCTTGGTAAACTTAAAGCTAGGGGAGCCAGAGTATATATTGCCTTCCTGCCACCAAATTTTCAGATTGTCAAGGAATGTTTCATCCCTCCACCACATGCTTTGGAACTTAAAATAATTCTTCTGATTTCACAATTCCTGTGCAATGGATAAAGACAAAGGTAGATGGTTCGATCCAACTTGAGGCACTATTTCAATTTATAAAGACTAATCTCCATTGATCCACCACTCCCCCACCAAGAAGTGATCAAGCATTTCTAATATATTTGCAAAATTAAATCTTCTATTGGTCCAGGTGAACCTACCATTCTTTGGTAAGATATCCACTAGTTTGCAGTTCACTACAAAATCTTGAAAATCTTCCATCACTTTAGTGGGCTTCTAGAGGCCTCCCAGCTTCTCATCAATGTCTAAGAGAGCATTGAAGTCCCCAGTAGTGATGACCTTACCACTGTCTAATTAGCTTGCTTGATTGAAGACCTCATTCCAGACTTTTAATTTTTCCTCCATTTGCAGGGGCCGTAGATATTAAACAGAGGATATGAAATGCTGGACTGCTTGCAGACAATGATGCATGCCATCTAGTGATCATAGGAAGCAATGGGATGTACATCTACTTTGGTGACATTCCACATGATTCCCAAGCCTCCAGCCGAACCCCTGATGTCCTGGAATATACCTTCCCACTTATAATAGTATTTGATGAATTCACGTGCCTTATCCTTATTCAATTTAGTTTACTATAGAAAATAAATGTCTAAATCAAGCTTGGCCAAGGTTCTTTTGACCAGGCATTTTTTGTCAGGAGCTGAGAGGCCCCTGACATTCCATGAAGTTAGCCTCATCTTCCCCCAAGGGAGGCCTTGCCTCCCTTGTTCGGATTCAAGAATTTCATCATGCTAATAATGCCCTTCTCTTTTTCCCTCTGCTCCCTAACTGTTTTGTGACTTTTCCTTCCTCTTGTGGCTTTTTCTCTTCCAAGTATGATGTTCTCAGATTGGTTGATGTGTCTTGGGTCCACAATATTCAAGTCATCGTCATCACTTCCCTACTCAGCAGTGTCTGATTTTGATATCTACAAATATTCCTCCACAATAGGTTCATCAATTGGATACACCACTGTGTCAATGTTCAGGATTTGATTAACATCCAATGAGGTGTTTTTGATGGGAGTATCCGAACAAGCATCTTGATTCTCCTTACATTTACTGATTTTAGGGCCTTCTAAAAGCAGGGTTTCCTGTACTTGTGTTTTTTCCTTAGTCTTTCATACTTGTTATGTTTTTTTGCTCGGGCGCTTGTATGCCTTTCATACAAACATTCTGCATATGGTGGTGTTGTGAAATTTGCTTCCACACTGATAACATACCTCAATTTCTTTCTCAATTTCAATATGTTGCTTCCAATTCCCATTCGCGGTGAGGAACATAACTGAAGGAGGTGTTGCTTTTATGGCTGCAATTATGACTCTAGCATAAGCATATAGGTCTCCCTCCACTATTTCTTCATCAATTTCTAACAATGTGCCAAAGGATCTTCCAATCATTTCCAAACAGGCCTCACTCCAGTATTCGATCGGCAAGTTATATAAGTGAATCCACACTGGTTTACCATACGCTGCCATCGAAGCAGGGTCAAAATTCGAGGACCATGGGGATGTTCATTTCAAAACCAATTCTGAAGGGTAATGATGTGGTCTTTTACCTCCTCGTAGGGAAAAACTACAACAAAGAAACCCTTAGGAAGAAAATTTACCATTATGTGCCTCCCCCATTGTTCCAATACCCATGCATGAATTTCTTTCCTTGACAGTTTTGGCCCTAAATTTTTTGCAATGATCGCATGCTATTCAAAAATCACCTTCTCATTTTCAATACATTTGGATAGATCAATTTTGAAAATGCCTGTTGCAGAGCCTATTCCCGCTTCAGTGCAATGTTTCGTATTCCGGCCAATGTTACCATCACTCTCTTCAAACCTGGTTTGTTTAACACTATTGTCATCTGAATTGACCTCCAAGGTTCACCACTTCTAATATTTCCTTGGGCTATTTTCCTTTGCAACATCACTCTGCTTGTCGTGGGCAGCCTCCTGCAACTCGCTCCCCATTTTTTTATTTAAAAAGTTTATAATTACTTAAAAGATTATATTGTTTCATAAAAATATTATATTAATGAGAGATTATTATTTGGAGTTATTATTTATTAATATTAATTCAATGTTTATTATTTATTTATATAATTGTGGCTTTAATATTTATTTGCGTTCTATAGTTTTATTACTTAAATGGGCCTTTATATCTTATTGTGCTTAGATGTATTTAATTATTGGTGTTTAATATTTATTATTTATCTACCTACCTTATTTTATTATTGGGTGAAGAAATTGGGGTAATTTAATAAAATACTATTTAATATTTTTACCTTGGTACTTGCATAATGGTTGATAATAAATTTATTTTAACCTATTATTATGATTGGCTAGGGTGAACTCACAATAATGGTTCCCACTTTTTTGCCACTTTTGACATTGAGATGAACATTTTTAAAATAATCTTTAACTTCAGACAACTATAACTTTTAAACTATTAGGAATTTGAAGATGATGTAAATTAGTGATTGTTAGCATTTTGTCTATAGATTCTATATTTTTTTTTTTCAAATTTTTTTGAAGATTTTTTTTAATTTTTTCATCTCTCTCGAAAAGTAGTTTATTACAACAAACTACATTTTTTAAGAGTGATGTGCCTCTCGAAAGGCATAAATTTTTTCTATAAATGATAAAAATTCAATTCTATCGAAATTTTATTTTATTTTATTTCTGAAGAAGACATCAATAACTAGGGCATAGATATTTTTCAAATTTTTTTTAATTAGTTTACTATTTTTCCCAGTGCATTGAATAGAGAAATTCATGTTCGGTGAAAAACCTATGATTGGTAAAATTAAAAAATGAAGTTCATAATAAACTCAATATGTAATAAAACTAAAGTCATTGAAAATCTCACTTCGAGAACTACCATACGACATTTTGGGTTGTCAAGAACATTCCATTTGAGCCTTCAACCAAAGGTTTGAAGGCCAAAAATCTACAAAAACTTGTAGAAAGTTTGAGAGAAGTGTAAAAAAAGGGGTTTGAACGAAGGGGGGTTCGAGCAAACCCCCCCTTTTTAGGGGGCTTCGAATGAAGGGGAGTTCAAGCGAACCACCCCAATATAATTAAAAATCAACATAAACAACATTAAAGGAAGTTCGCTCGAAAGAGGGGTTTCAAGTGAAGTGGGGGGTTCACGTGAACCCCAAAGGTTAGTTCATTCGAACACCCCCACTTTGCTCAAACCCCCTCTAAATTTGTTTTCCTACCATCTCGTTTTTCCTTCATGGGTGAAAGTGGGAACAATTATTGTGAACTCACCTGGTAACATATTCTATGGTATTGTCTTGAATTTCTATTTAATGTATTTTTTGTGATTTCATGGGGCTTGGTCTATGTGAGGTTTTTGGAGAATTATTGTTGTTTTTTCCTGTGAATTTGTATTGTGAAGTTTTTCTTTGGTTTGGTTGGTTTGTGATTTGGTTTGCTTTTCATCAATTGTTCATAGACCTTCTCTTCAATTTCCAAGTTGGAGATCTTTCCCTATTTGCATTTTATTTCTGAAATATTGTCTTATCCATGCTCATGTATGATCTTTGCAGGAAGGGAGAAATTCTATTGGAATTTAAATAATGGTTTTATCCATATTTTGAAGTTGAGGGTTTAATTTTTAATTATGCTCTTCCTATTGATTTGATTGTTGTTGTGAAAGACATTATGTTTTCTTGTGATTGTAATAGACTCCTTGGATGTGGTTTATAGTGTGAAAGTGTTTGTTTTTAATGTGTTTAAGTGTATTATGGATTAGCCTATGAGAATCATGGAGTGTTTTTTCTCTTTTGGGGTATATGCCTCCTATGAGTGTTGGGTGCTACCATTTTATTGGAGAGCCAATTAATTCTTGGTATTTTGTTTTATGTTGTGTTAATTGTTGAGTAATTTGATTAATATTTGGTCTTGTGTCTATTTCTAGGTCGATTTGAGTCCCTTATAGTGCCTTAGCTTAACTTGATTTTTTATTCATGATGTCTATGTCCATTTTTTATGTTTCTAGACTCTTTTTTGAATGTGCCATTTCCTGAGTCAAATGCACTTTATGTTAAAGGTGCTACAGTTTGTGTTAGAGGCACCATTGTTTATGTCATATGCATTGGATTTCACATCATAAGTACTAGAATAGTATTCAAACTGCTATTCTAGTTGTCAAAGGCACTAAAGAAATTGTTGAATACACCACAAAAACTATTAAATACGCTATTCTATGTTGTTTTTATGTTTTTTCTTTTTGAGTTGAATATATCTTTCATTATTTGGATTTTGAGTTTCAAGAGGCTATTTTTTGTTGTCATTTTGATTCCTGAGTTGTCCCAAGACTGGCTTATTGATTGAATTGGATTATTTGAGATTATTTACCTAGGCTCATATTGGTTATGATTTTCACATTGTTGATTTGATTGTATACTATTTATGAGTCTTCTATGAGGGCATTTGATGTTATTTATCTAATTGGGGACCTTGGTCAACTAGGATATGTGTTGTAGAGAGCCCTTGGTCATGTTATATGGTTTGTGTGTGTTTTCACCCTAAGGTCTAGGTGCATACTAGGGGGAGTGAGATTTCAAAAGAGTGACTAGGATTGCAAGGAGTAGGCAGCCAAGTTACCTGGGGTTTGGACTGCTAAAATTTCTTATAGGGAGTTTTTCTTGTAATCAAGTGATAACATAACAAATTATTTTTATGAGGGTTGGGTACTAGTAGGTTTTAACCTAAACAAGATAAGGAATGGATATTGTGGCCCCACTAACTTGGCCATGGGTAGTAATCCGAGATAGGATTGGGAAGGCCTAGGTGACCTAGGTAAGATAATCTCCCTAACTCCTTTAAAGTTTAGATGGCACTGAATGAGCATACTGGATGTTCAGATAGGTGCCTAGGTTCCCAATATGGTTACATGCGATGAAACTATTTCCTTACATGTAGGTCCTAGCACCTTGAGTCTTGATTTGATGCGTATCATCTAGAAGTCTCGTGTTTATATTGGGTTTTTCCCTAGCCACATGATGTATGGTTTGAGTTGTGTCCTTTGGTTCTTAGGTGACATCCCAGATCTAGAGTTTGAGTGGGATCTTGTATCATCCCCTAGCATGGGGAGTGGTTTCTTATGGTTTCGCATGGCTGAGTGGTTTTATGCCTTGTTACATTGGGATGTTCTTTGTTGTCTATTAGTGTGTGTGGATGTGGATTCCATATCTCTTATTCATGTGGATAGATCATTGGAGAATTTTCAATATATTTGAGATTGTAGTCATGTATCTTGTATCATGAGAAAGATGAAGTTGTAAAAGAGACTGTATCTTGCATTTATATGTGATAGTTTTTGTAATAGGTGGAGACCATGATGTATTATAATAGATTATGTTGTTATAAATAGTATAATGTTAAAGTTGTAATTGGATATTCTTGAAAGTAATTAAAGATTAGGAATCTTAATGGAACGTTTACAATTATTGGATTATCTTTATGTGGACCTATGAAATAGTAAAGTGGTATCTAGCATTGGAAATTGAATAATTATGTTAGGATGTTGAATAAAAATTGGGTGTTAGAAACATTTTGATTTGGCGTTCTAAAAGGAAACTAAGGTTAAAAGGAAAATGCAGTTTTTGATATCATAATTAACGATTCTCATATAAGGAAAGTAAATGGTTAGAAGATGAATATAATAGATGTTATTGACATCATAGAAGTGGATGTGTTTATTTAGTAATAGAGTTAAAGTGCCCTAGGCAATGATAATTGTAGAAATGTTATTTATTTCGCTTGTGTATCATGTGAATTTGGTTATGTTTAAGTTTCTTATCCATTCATGTATTGATATGATTTATGTATATGTGTGTTGGAGTTATATATGTTGCATTAGTAGATGATTTTATTTTTTAAATCTATAATTTTTATTTTGATTAGGGGGGAAATAGGTTTTGAGGGGACTAGAAACCACATACAACATGTTTTGAAGGGACCTAAAACCCTCAGATTTTCCATGGATCCAAAACCCACAAAGCAATTTTGAACAAAGATACATCAAAGATAAATAGTAGCTCACACATAACCTCAAAAATCAAAACAAATGTTACAGAACTAGAGGAAAAAAAGTTGCATAAAATAGAGCAGCCATCACCAAATAACAAAAAGAAGCCAATATAAACCAAGCTGGTAGAAACAACACATCCAAGAAAACAAACTATAAATCTAACAAAAAAAATGAGGGTATAACAATCACCCTCAGCCCACAAGAAGGGTTCTTCTAGGCTCCCTTAATTGGTAACAAATTCTCTAGGCCACCAAAAGAAAAGCTTGATCCTAACCAAACTAAAATTTTACCAAATTAGGCCCTTGAAAACTGCCAGCATATAGCCTGTCACATAAAAGAACAAAAAACAAAGGGATTTTCCAGGCTCCCTCAATCATGAGAGTGGGTTATCTAAGGTTCCCATAACCTACTAAGGGTTTTATCCAAGCATGCACAACCTTATCCTTAAGAGAATTCAGTGCCATGGGCCACATTTATTTCACCATCTCCACCTCCAAAGGATAATAATGGAAGAAGAAAGAAAAAAATCCATCAAAGGCTTCCACACAACCAAGAAATTGGACCTTTTTATCCCCCCACCAACACTTCCATGTAAATATAGAACCATCCAACTCTACCTCAATAGGATCTAGGTCACCACCAACCACATACATCTCCCCCTCCATAGAAGACATGACCACCTCAAAAGGAATAACCACGGTAACCCTTAGATGAAGAACATGTAGCACAAAGAGATCCAAAAGTCAAAAGATATAGCCATGGAAGACTAGACTCCATCAAATAGATACACTAGGGTTTTGAATAGGCACCCTTAACCTTCCTCTAAAATAAAAGAGAATGGGTTTTAACTAGGATCTCATAACCATTAACCCACAACAACACCAAAGAACATAAGGGAAGATAGTTCCACCTCTGAAAGGGAACCCCGAGCAAGACCAAAATAGCTATCAAGAGCAACTCCCTACATCCACTCAAAGTCAAACCAACAAAATACATCTCCACCTCAACAAGACATGGAGTTGCCTCAATAAACCAAGTTGAATGCAACCCATGAAGAGGAAAACAAAGAAATAACCTAGGAGATCCAAAACAGTCAAACCCAACAACAACACAAAAGGAGGGGAGCCAAGGCCCTCTAGAGAAATTGCCAAATAGCACACTCAAAAAGAATAGAGGCCCAGGAAAGAAGAAGGACCACATCCCAAAATAGGGGTGTTGAGAAATCTTTCCAAGCTACCAACCGAAAAATAGAGCAACATCCAAACAACTACCCACAAACCTACGCATACCCTCCACAAGATAAGAAAAATGACCTGGAAGGGGAAACCATAGCAGAGAAAAAATAAGAAGGCCCCCAAAAATAGTAGGAGAAACCATCACCTCCCAACACACACCTCTGTAGACTCAAAGCTAGACTGATCTAGGAACGGTCCATGCCACAGTCCATGGAACAGAGCGAGGACCTCCAAGCCGACACCACCCACCATCACTATCTTTGATTGAATCATCACCACCTCTATCTTTGACACCTTCTACAAAAACCCTACCCTTTCTCTCACCTCTCCCTTCATGCTCCATTTGTAAATTTTTAAAACTTCATGGTTTGTTGAAAGTAAGAATGTAGGCTCTATAGGCAAGAATCTCCACTATTTCTCCAAGGTTCTCCCCATGGTAAAGCATGCTCCATTGTTAAAATGGTAGAGATGAACCCACAGGGCTTGAACCTAGATTGTAGGCACTACAAGAAATAAGCCCCATCATTTTACCAAAGGGTCATCCCCCATCTCTATTTGTTAATTAGATTAGTGTTTTTTCTAGGGTATTTTTTTGGGAATTACAAAGTAAAATTTATCTATTTTTTGCGTAATCTTGACACAATATTCCAAAAGGGTTCCATTGTTCCACAAGAAAGGTTATGGTGTGTGATAAAAGTGTACAACCAATGTAATGGTGTGTACACAAAGTGAAGTTCATAGAAGAATGTATGCCTCCACCACTTATATATACACATACACATACACATACACATACACATACACATACACATACACATATACATATACATATATACACACACACATATATATACATATACATATATACATATACACATACACATACACATAGACATATACACACATATATATACATATACATATACATATACATATACATATATATGTATATGTATATATATACACACGCACACAAAGATATATACATATAGGTGTACACATATATATAAATGTGTATATATGGGTATATATCTATATATGTGTGTGTGTGTGTGTGTGTATGTATATATATGTATGTACATATCTATATACATATATATACATACATATATATACATATATACATATATACATATATATATATATATACATATATATATATATGCATATATATATATGCATATATATGTATGTATATATATATATGGACACCACACACACACACACACACACACATACATATACAGATTTATATGTATATATATGGGTAAACGCACAAAGTTGGGTCCCAATCCCGTGGAAGTCCATGGGTTGGGAAAAGAGCCCGTTAGAAATGGGTGCCCTATTTTTACAAATCGGGAACCCATTTAGCTTTAGGTGCTCAAGCTATTAATAAACGGGCGCCAATGGGTTCCCGAAGCTAAACGGGTGCCCGTTTCTTTCAAATCGGGTGCCTGATTTGAAAAAAATGGGCACCCATTTTTGAAATGTATTTATTTATTTTTTTAAACCATTTTCCATCATTTTCACTATTTGGAAAATGGGTAGACGTTTTAGAGGAGCACGGGTACCCATTTTTTTGACCCTAGTTGACCCCCCAGACCATTTTTACCTTCTTCTAGGTATTTAGTTTTATTATTTTTCATAAAAAAAGGT
Organism: Cryptomeria japonica; assembly: GCF_030272615.1. Lineage (NCBI taxonomy): Eukaryota > Viridiplantae > Streptophyta > Pinopsida > Cupressales > Cupressaceae > Cryptomeria > Cryptomeria japonica. The sequence continues at coordinate 694,562,162 of NC_081409.1, forward strand.
TAATGTATTGTTATTTTTTAATTTTAATTTTTTAAAGTTTGAAAATCGTCTTTTATTTTATTTTATTTCATGTTTAAAATAGTTTTTAGTTTTTAAATATTGCAAAAAACATGAATAGTAAAAACCGTAGGAAAAAAATGAAAAAACATGAATAGTATTTATACCGTAGGAAAAAAACAAAAAACAAAAACATAAATGAACAATAAACATTAGACACAAAAAATAGACAATAAACCTTGAATAGAAAAATGAACACTAAACCCTAAATAGAAAAAAATGAATGATAAACCATAGAAAATAAAACAATAAACCCTAGATGAAAATCAACAATAAACCCCCCTTCTCTCTCTTACACACATGTACATGTTACCGTCTCTGTCATTACGCTCTCTCTCTCTCTCAATCTCTCATTATCCCCTCTCTTTCTCACACACACACATTACCCCCTCTCTCTCTCTCTCTCACACACACACATACATTACCCCCCTCTCTTTCTTTCACACGTTAGGCTCTCTCTATCATTACCTACTCTCTATCTCTCAAATTATCTATTCTCTCTCTAACTCATTGTATCTCAAATTACCTACTCCCTCTCTCTCTCTCTCTATTTTAATCATGCATAAAAGTCTGAATTTTTAAATTTATATTTCTAAATGTTGTGTTTAATTATAAGATTCTTTTGTAAAAGTTGGATGTTTAATTTATGTTTAAATTGAACTTTAAAATGATAATGAATATGAATATGTTTTTTTGTGTGTGTGAAAAATACGGTTCTTAAATTTGATAATACTCTAACTATCACTATTAATCCTCACTACTTCCTAACTTACCCCAATCATGAAAGAGGATATCAATATCCTCAAAATAATATTTAACACATGTAATTATAAACTCCTCAAACAAGGATAATATATTCAAAAGATATGAATCCAAGTGGTCATGTTTAGAAGGTGATTAATGCCATGTAGAGTAAATCAATTGGGTTTATGGAATTGGTTATAATAATCTAAAATAATAAAAAACATTTAAGATGGATATTAGGTCTTGATAGGATGAGTACTTGAATAATAAGACAAGCCTCTAAATTGTCAAAACATGCAAGACCTATGATATAATAAATTTCCTCTTAAGTATCACCATCAAAGGGTATGTGATCTTCATCTACAAAGGGAATGAAACAATCTACAATAGGATCCTCTAGGAATGTAGAGATATGAGGGTCTCTATGGATCTCCTAAAGTCTATTCCAAAGTGTGTGGGGGAAATCAATATCCAATCCAATACACATAGAATCACGATCTTGATACTAGATCAAATCACTCCTACATGGTCAATTATAGACACATTGCAGAAGAGAGAGGATGCAAATGGTACATTAGGTTGAATCAAATTTATATGCATGTAATTTTGTGTTACTTGTGTGAACTCTTTTATATTTAATCATGATAATTGTTTTTGTTTATCCCTTTAACATTGTATTTGTCTACATTTGATACAATTTTGGTTTCATAAACAACATTGTATTAGTTATCTTCTTCTTAATGTTATTTTGTGCACATTGTAATTGTATTACAATTGAATTCTATTTTTTTATGATATATTTATTTTATCATAATCTCTTCATAGATTAATTGTAAGTTCAAAGATAGAATTATGCCTTAAATATGACAACTCAATATTTATCATTGTATGACAAATATATATTTATAGTGTGATTTTTTATTTTAGTAAAATTATATCCATCCTTTTCATATCACTACTATCCGCACTTATACACATTTTGCATTCGAGGTTGTTACACACTCCTTGCCCAATGGATTTTTTATAGCTATATAAATGAATTATATTATGGAAAAGGAGGTCACAATGTTCACCTACCATCTTTCAATGTAGCTAGCCATCATCATCTACTTGAACACATATCACTTTTTCTTAGGTTCTACACATCTAGCTAGCCAATACTCAACCTACTCATCATTATCCTCAGGTGCAACAACAACATACACATGTCCTAGAAAACAAATTTAAGTACATGTAGAAAAAAAACTTGTTAGAATTTATAATTCAAATATGTAACCATAAATTATATTACAATACATAAAAAATATATAATTTAAAGCTATAAACAATAAATTGAATTAAATTACCAAGTTGTATGAGGTTTGAAACATGATCATAATCTTTTGATGTAAATGCATGATCAGTGATGAGCTTAAAATATGCTCATAATTTGGATGTTTTGATAAAACTTTTAAATGCCTTCACTTTTGTTATTTCATGGATGTTCAGACTTTGTGAAACATTTTTGGGATATCCTGTAGCAAGAGACTTTTATATTTCTGCAGCTCTTTGTGATTGACTTGATTGCATTTATTGCCCCGTTGACTCTCTAAAATGACTGGTATATCATATACAGTTTTTGAATGATGAAGTAAATCTAAAATGTGTGATTAATGAATGGATATTGTGTATGTGCCATACACTTTTTCTGTTGCCTGTTACCTTTTGTTTTGCAGGTTGTTGAAGAATGATCGAGTCAAGCGCAGCCAATCTCGGCCTTGTAGTAAAGTCCATTTCCTGCACAACTTCGAGGAAGCTCTGACAAAGACTCTTTGACTGAAATCATGGGAAAGAATTTTAATGACAAAGAGTGGAGTGCTAGATTCTCTCTGGATTGGGTTGAACGCATAAACTCATTTATGAAGTTTTTTCCTTGATTCGAGGATATGTTTTACTTCCACGTCTTTCTTTGATGGAGTTAGTTAGTTAGTTGCTCCCCTATTTTTAAATAAAGCTTCTACTCCTGCACGAGAGGGGGGCAAGAGAAGAAAAGAATAAGAATAGTAGATGTCATGTAAGAATCAAGATGATAATGAAAGATAGAATCTATTTAACCAGAAGTAGAGTTTGTTGTTAGTTTCCATATCAACAAAACAATGTATATCATTCTGTTTTTATGAATAAAGTTCAATGAAGTTCTGAGTTTCGTATCTGCGTAATCAGGAGATGCTTGCTAAGGGGGCCCACTTAGTAGGTATCTGTAGCTAGTTAGTTAGTTGTTCTTTCCCGTTAAGCTTCAGTTTGCTTTCATCTTTAAAGTTTTTATACAAACTTAGCTTTACATTGCTCCTGCAGCACAAGGAATCCATCACTGTGTCTGTTCCTGCAGCATAAGGCCAGTTCATAGTTTGTGTTTCAGTTGTAGTTATTATGGTTTCTATCGTAATCAAATCATAGTTGAGTTAAAAAGGTTTGCATTACCTTCCTGTAGCGTAGGTAGGATTTCTTTTCAGTATGTATTTCCACTAGGATTTGACCAAAATAAGTTCCTAGTGCATATATTTTGCTGTGCCATTTAAAGTATACGTCCCCTACTTTGACAAGTAAATGAACGTCTACAGAGAGAGATATTGGTCACTTGTTGGAATGCCCAGTTCCCAGGAAAGGTTTTACTGTGATTTTCATGTCCTTTTGTGGGCGCGACCATCATTTTTGGCACCGTTGCCGGGGATGGCGTCTAGCTAGGAGTTTATCAAAAGTCATTTTTGACATTAGTTTAGCTTGTTAGTAAAATTTTCTAGATTTTTCAAGCCACTATTCATTATATTGCATGCATAGAAGAAGAAGAGACGCGCTGGGAAGGTTCATCCCTAAAAATCTGTTTATTGAACTACCATTTGACCTAGCTAACAATGAACCAGAGGAAAATCCATTCGCTCTGTTATTCCAGCAACCAAACATGGCAAATAATCAACCCAATAATCCACCTCCTGTATTTGAGTTTCCTATTGTTCCCTAGGGAGATACTAACAATCTTAAAAACATTCCCTCTTCTTTGCTTCCAAAGTTTTATGGCCTGGTCACAGAAAACCCAAAAACCTTTCTGTTTGAATTTGATGTCCTCTATCGCAGTTATGACTACAACACAGACGCTCATAAATTGAAGTTATTCCCTTCCACCTTGAAGGAAGGAGCTCTCAAATGGTTCATGAGTCTGGGAAGAGGTGTAGTTGATAGTTGGGAGGTCATGCAGACAAAATTCTTTGAAAAGTATAAGGAATATTGTAAGAGCGCCAACAAGGGTGATGATATATTCTGAATTCAGCAGAAGGAGGATGAAAGTCTGGAAGATTACATTTCCAGATTCTTGTTTGCACTATAGAGGAACTCAAACCATACTCTCAACGAGGACTCTCAAAAACTACTGTTTCTATAGGGAATCAGTGATGCTTCTATAGATGCCCTGGACCTGATAGGAGGAGGTGATATAACCCAGGTGCCTTGGGATGATATAAAGAAAATATGTCTTAACTACTCTCGAGCAATAGTTAAGAAAGGTAGAGGTCATCATGCTACAATAGGGAAGTCTTCTTTTGGCAGAGTTTCCCGAATAGAGATAACAAATTTTCTATCTGACTTCAAGTAGGACATCATTAATAATATGGCTACGCAACTAGACACTATGCAAACTCGAAAGAAACATGAGGAGGCTGACGCAGTTTTAGCCGAGTTTTGTCCATACTGCAGACAAAAGAAGCATGACTGCAGATGCAAGATGGTGGCTAATTTGGAAGCTAAACAACTACCTACTGACTTTAAGCCAGTAGAAGGAGATAATGATCACGTGTTCTTTGTTGCACAAAGGAGACCATGGGCCCAAAGACAAGGTATGCCTCAAGACCCTTTAACTTTTGGTAATTCTTATTCTGGATATAATAATCAATGGCAACATGCATATGGACCACCACCATCTTGGAACCCACCTCAACCAAATTGGCCTAATTATCAGAACCAGCAATGGCAACCCCCTCAAGGAGGATGGCAGCAGCCACAGGGGCAATGGACCCCACCTTTAGGAAATTGGCAGCAAAATTCTCAATGGCGAGGCCCTCAACAATGGCAAAACCAATCCTCTGGATTCCTGCAGCTTCCACAACCGCAACCACAAGCCTTTATGCCACCTCCTGCAGTAACTACCACAAATCCTGGACCTCCGAAACAAACGCCTATGCCTGCCCAGCCAATGCCCAATCCCAATAATAAACCTCAGCAGCCTGCGTATCTTGCCGAAGCCAACCAATATCAAGCTTATGCCTTAAACATTAATGACATCCATTTGAGGTCTGGAACTACTTTACCTGCTCCAAAACCACCTCGGATTACTGAAATATTAGATCCTCCCCATGAAGAACCTACTACACCTGTTGTTCCTACTAAGCACATGCAAATAACAGATACCATTCCTAAGGAGCCTATTCTGCAGAATCAAGATAACCCACCTTTTCCTCAGAGGTTGCAAAGTACTACATATAAACCCATGGAACAACCCACTTTTGACATTATGGATTAGCTCAAAAATGTGCAGATTCAAATTCCTTTATTTCAGGCTATTAAAGATATTCCTATTTTTGGAAAAGCTATTAAAGAAGCCTGTTTAAAGAAGCCTGGATGAAAGAAAAAGGACCCCCAAACAATTCATGTCTTAGGAAAATTGGCTGATATAATGTTGGGAAATGTAGTTATTCCAAAGTATATTGACCCTGGAAGTCCTATAGTGCAGATAAATGTAAATGGCCAAGTTGTAAAAAATGTTTTGATTGATTTAGGTGCTGCCATTAATATCATGACAAAGCATACTATGGACTCCCTGAACATTTCAAACATTAGGTCTACACCCACAGTCCTGCAGCTTGCAGACAGTTCCACAGTTAAACCTGATGGGATTGTAGAAGATGTAATTGTCATTCTTGAATCTTGGGAGTATCCTGCTGATTTCACAATATTATCAGTTAAGGCAACTTTAGGAGGGTATCCAGTTATTCTTGGTAGACCATGGTTAGCAACTACCAATGCTTTTATAGGATTCCGTTCTGGAGATATGACCATTTCTGATGGGCAGTCCACAAAGAAATTGGCTCTGTATCCTCCTACTAGACCTCAGCCAGATTTGTCCCAACCTGTTTGGCCAGATGTGGGGGAGGAAATTGAAGAAACCAATTCCTTGGCTTAATTAATGATGATTCAAAATGACCCATTCTCACAACTTCAGAGTGAAGATGCCTTATTGTTTCAAATTATACAAAACAACTTTGATAAAGGTGGTTCATCTGATCCAAATGATACTCATTTACAATATTTCCTGCAACAACCAGATTCTGAAAACTCACTGCCTAAACTTCTAGCGATTTTTCATAATTTGCTTCCACAAGAGATACAAACATTACCTGTAGACTCTATGAGTGATCTCATGGAGCAGATAGAATTGTCTCAAGGTCATTGTTTGAATATCAATAATAAGCTGTCACAGTCTCAACAGGCTGATCTATTAAAAATGCTACAAGAACAGCATAAAGCTTTTGCATGGGAATATGGGGACATGCAAGGAATAGATCCTCGAGTTTGTACTCATAGAATATATATCAAAGAAGATTATTCATCAATTAGACAACCTCAAAGAAGAGTAAATCCAGCACTTAGGGAAATAGTTAAAAGTGAGCTTCAAAAATTGCTTGATGCTAGCTTTATTTATCCAATCTCTGATAGTCAATGGGTTTCTCCCTTAGTCATTGTTCCCAAGAAAGGTGGAAAATGGAGAGTATGTGTAGATTACAGAGAATTGAACAGTGCTACTAAAAAAGATCACTTTCCACTACCTTTTGTAGATCAAGTACTAGACTCACTGTCTGGCAAAAAATATTTTTCTTTTTTGGATGGTTACAGTGGATACAATCAAATAAAAATAGCCCCTGAAGATCAAGATAAGACCACTTTTACCTATCCATGGGGAACATTTGCTTATTCGGTCTTGCCTTTTGGCTTATGCAATGCGCCAGCAACATTTCAAAGAGCAGTAATTAGTATCTTTGCTGATATATCTCATGAATGTATGGAGATTTACATGGAGGATTTCACTGCCTATGGAGTCACATTTGAAGAAGCACTGCTAAATTTAGAAAAAGTATTGAAAAGATGTAGAGAGCAAAATTTGTCTCTAAATAGTGAGAAGTGTTTTCTAATGATGGAAGAAGGTATTGTTCTAGGTCATCATGTTTCAAAAAATAGAATTCAAGTTGACCCTGCTAAAATTGAAGTAATTCAGAATTTACAAACTCCTGCAAAACAGAAAGATGTCAGAAGTTTTCTTGGTCATGCAAGGTATTATAGAAGGTTTATAAAAGACTTTAGTAAAATTGTCAGTCCACTTTATGCTTTGTTAACAAAAGATTCCCAATTTGAGTGGACGGAGGCCTGTGAAAAATCCTTCCTACAATTAAAGGACTTGCTTACTAAAGCCCCTGTTCTTCAAGGTCCAAAATGGAATTTGCCTTTTCACATACATGTTGATGCTTCTAACTTTGGCATAGGAGCAATTCTGAATCAAAAAGAAAATTTAGTTGAACATGCTATTTACTTTATCAACAAGAACCTTCAAGGTCCTGAGCTCAACTATACTGTCACAAAAAAGGAGTTGCTTGCAGTAGTATATGCTTTGAATAAATTTAGACATTATGTCACAGGGTATCAGATATTCATTCATACTAACCATGCAGCAATCAAATATCTGATGAACAAACCTGCCATTTCTAGTAGGTTGGCACGTTGGCTCCTGTTGTTACAAGAATTTGACATTTCCATAATTGACAAACCAGGGAGAGCTAATGTTGTAGCTAGCTTTTTATCAAGACTCCAATCAGCTACACCTGTTGAATATGAGATCATTGATGATAGGTTCCCAGATGAACGCTTATTTTCCATCACTGCACATATACCCTGGTATGCAGACATTGCCAATTATCTAGCAGCAAACAGAATACCAGACTACTTTTCTCCAAAAGAAAAGAAATTGTTAATAGAGAAATTTTTTAACTTTTCCTGGATTGCAAATAGTTTGTTTTATACTGGAGCTGATCAGGTAATGTGAAGATGTGTAAGAGAAGATGAAACTTATGACATATTGCATGCTTGCCATGATGAACCATGTCGAAGACATTTTGCAGCAAAAATAACATCAATGAAAGTTCTTACAACAGGGTACTACTGGCCAACATTACATAAGGATGCTGTAGCCTATACAAGAAAATGTGACAAATGCCAGCGTATGGGAAGACCAACTAAGTCCGATGAAATGCCACTACATCCACAGATAATAGTCACCCCTTTTGATAAATGGGAGATGGATTTTGTAGGACCAATTGATCCACCATCAAATGGAAAGTCATACATTCTAGTTTGCACAGACTATGTAACAAAATGGGTTGAGGTAACAGCTATGGCTCATGCTCGAGATAACAAAGTTGCTGAGTTTCTGTATGAACAAATTTTCACAAGATTTGGGGTTCCCAGAGAGCTTGTAACTGATCAAGGAGCTCAGTTTACGTCTAATTTGATCACAGCACTAATGAATGAATATACAATCAAACATAGGAAGTCCAGCCCTTATCACCCTCAAGCCAATGGTCAGGCAGAGGTAACAAATAGAGAAATTGAGGCGATCCTCACAAAGACAGTACAGATACATAGAAAAGATTGGAGCAATAGACTTCCTGAAGCAGTTTGTGCTTACAGAACTACATGAAAAACAACAACTAGTTTTACACTTTTTGAGCTACTTTATGGGAAAACAGCCATGTTACCCATAGAATTTGAACACAAAACTTTGAGGACAGCTCTTGAACTCAATATAGACATATCTGAAGCACAGAAGGACCGTCTCCAGCAGCTGAATACTTTGGACGAAATGAGAAAAGCCACCCTGCAGCATACAGAAGCAATCCAACAGCAAAGGAAAAAATGGCATGATCAGCACATCAAAACTAGGAAACTTTCTACTGGAGATTGGGCTCTATTATATGATTCCAGATATCAAGAAAACCAAGGTAAGCTCAAAACACGTTGGCTTGGCCCCTATGAAGTTGAAAATGTGTTTGACAATGGAGTTGTATAGCTGGTAACAATAGACCCAGTCCGCTTCAAATTGCTAGTGAATGGCCACCGACTCCGGTTATACCACAAACTAGTCTCCAAGGAAGAATTCATGCAGCAGTTCGTTCAGGTTCCTCCCGCTACTCTTCCTGCAACCGAAGGCTTTCGCCTTTCTCCTGCAGCGTCACCGTAATTTTCAAAAAGCATGCCCATAATAAAGGTTTTCTTTTTACAATTTACAAAAGGAAACCCCTTTTCTTCATTCTCATTTATCGCCCCCATTTCACTTCTTTCACTTCCATCCATTCATTTCATTTGTTCATTTCATTTGCCCATTTCACCCATCCACGTCATCCATCTGCATCAAACTTAATTAAGATATCTTTCCCACTTGTCAATCTATGCAGATGCCGTCATATTTCTTCACACGTACGTGCAATTATCAAAGGTACGCCATATCTTTTCTTATCGCATATTTGATTTATTTCATTCTATTCATTTTTTGATATGCATGTATCGGTCATTATTGCTAGAACTTCTGTCTATTCTTTGCGACATGTGAGGACACATGTCATATTTTAAGTAGGGGGCAGGGTAATCCATTTTTTAAAACCTGTCTTTTCGCCATTGCCATAACTGCAAAATAATCTTCTTTAATACTTTTCTGGTACTTTCCAACTATGATCGCATGTCTTTCTTTATTGCATAATCATGATTAAGACTGCTTGTTCAAAAAAGTTCATTTTTGGAAAAGAAAGAAAGTAATGTGACGGCACGAAAAAGAAAAAAACCAGAATAGAAGGGAAGTAGTGAATTTGAATCTTCAGCAAGGAATTGAGTTCAGCTGAAGGAAAACTGCAAACATGGGTGGTCAGTTGGTGCGACATGAGCCTATAGCTCATGAAACATTATTGCAAAATATGCAAACAATCCATGCATTCAGCCTCTGTGGATGGTTAAATTATTTTTTGAGCTTAAATGATTTCAATGAGGAGGCTGCTGCAAAATTTCTGAGAACCCTTTCTGAAGGGGAAGCCACCATATGGGGTCTAACGATTGTTGCAACCGAAAATAGAATTGCAGAAGTAACTGGGCTTCCAGCTATTGGAGAAAATTTTTCTTCAGACACTACAACAGCAAGGGCTAAGTTTTCTATGCCTACTGATGGACCTCTAGAAGTCTCCAAGCAGGGATGCAAGCGCGTATCATTGCCTCCTCCTTATTTAGAGTATACTATTTACATAATCAGGTATTTGACCTATGAAGGCCGTTTTTCCTATCTACATTCTCATCATTTCAAATTTTTGAGCCATATGAGGCATGGGTTAGTTATAAATGTTCCAAATTTCTTGTTAAAATTTTTAGAACACAATGCCCACAGAACTCAACAAGGAAAAGATAATTCTATCACTCATCATGGCCTCATTAAATTACCGATTGAGCACTCTTTAAGGGATGTCTCATCTCTCTCCTGGCAACAATTTGTTGCCCAAAAAAGTTTGCAAATTCCACAACCTCCTAGGGTACTTACCCCACGGCCTCAGAAAAGGAAGAAAGAAAGTCCATCTACTAGTAAAACAGGGCAAGGGTCATCTACTCCTGTAGCACCTGGTCCTGCAGCTTTCGTACCCGAATCCTCTGCTAGGATTCAAACTAGGTCTGCCACTAGGAGTGAGAAGGGAAAAACAAAGGCAGAAGGGTCCCCAAAATCTAACCCTCGTTCTTGGAAAAGGCAATGCCCTTCTCCTGCAGCACCTTCCCCTACAGCTGTACTTCCTACAGCAACGCTTGTTGCTATTTCTAGTTCACCATCATCTTCTGGTAGGGAAAAGCCCTCTAAGCAAACAAAGAAGAGGAAAACTACTGGAACACCTCCTATAGCCGCATCAGTGCCAAGAAGGGTTTTCGTAAGGAAACAATCTAAGACCTCCCCTGCTTCACCACAACCAGAGGTGATTGTAATTTCAGAAGAATCTGTTGAGTCCAAATTTAATGTTTCTTAGAATGTGTCTGAAAATGCTGCCCAGAGTTCGATTGTTCCTGAAGTGGAAAAAGTTGAGACAAAAGAAATAGGGCATAATGAGCAAGGGTTACCAAATCTTGGTAATTTGGCTACTACTGCTATGCAATTTTCGGAGGAAGCACAGGCTTCTCCACCATAGGAACAAGAAGAATTTATCTTACAGCAAGAGGAAGAACAGACTGAACAATCGAATGTGCCTAGTGAAGTTGTATCTCATCCTGAAGTTTGCAAAGCCATTGTTGTATATAAGAAAATATTTTTAATGGAGTTTCGAGAATATGTTAAAGCTAATTGGGAAACAGTTACATTGCAAACCCTAACTTTCCGATACATAGCCCAGACTGTCATGCAGCAAAGTCTATTGGAAATAGAAAAGAAGAAATTAAATAAGAAAATTGAAAGTTAGAAGCAAGAAATTGCTGAGTTGAAAGCAAAAACAGACGAAATGTTGAAAGTAACTGGCCAGATTATGGAATGTAGACCCCCACCCAGAGTTTATGCTCTGTGCCTTAAAGAATAGTTTTTATGGTTCCAATTAATGAGAATTTTCAGAAACCAAGATCCTATAATTCATAATGCCAAAGACTTCTATGGAGCATACCAGGCAGCCACTAACTGGTTAAGAAATTCTCTCTGTGAATTCTATTTTCATGGCTTTTTAATACCATTTGAAACAGAATGGAATCCTCTTCTATATATTGGTGATATTCATTTGAGAGCATTTATGTCATGGGCAGCAAATGAGGCAAATTATGGCAGGCAATGGGAAACATATGAGGAAGTTGAGAAAACAGAGCCTATTCCATTACGATCTCACAGTTCAAACCCTTATGCAATGTTGAAAGATTGGTTTGCTCTGACATATGGTGTTAATAATGCTTCATCAAGAGGGAAAATATTTGATATCAGAAAACAGGTATATGATGAATTCTAGGCACAACAATATTCATTTTGGAAATTGGCATTCTCTAGAAGTGAGAAAAGATGGGAAAGGTTAACTGTTGGGTTAAGAAAGTCAGAACCGCATGGTCCCTTAAATTTCACAGTAGCTCTCAAATGAACGAGCAGATATATTCAATTGGGACTTCAAACAAGATTTGAATTGTGGTTGCCACTGACATTCATACCCCCTGTGCTAATGTGGCCACTTTATCCTCACCAGGCTACAAATCTCAATAATGAATTAGAAGACCAAAGGTATGAAAAATGTTGGGATTTCAAAGGATTTTATTACAAGTTTAGAAATCCATTTTAGAGTCATGTAGCAGCCACCGACTTCAGAGAAACCACTAGGAAAGTTAACGCTGGAGGACCAACATTGGGCTAAGTAGGGGGCAGTGATGAGCTTAAAATATGCTCATAATTTGGATGTTTTGATAAAACTTTTAAATGCCTTTACTTTTGTTATTTCATGGATGTTCAGACTTTGTGAAACCTTTTTGGGATATCCTGTAGCAAGAGACTTTTATATTCCTGTAGCTCATTGTGTTGACTTGATTGCATTTATTGCCCCGTTGACTCCCTAAAATGACTGGTATATCGTATACAGTTTTTGAATGATGAAGTAAATCTAAAATATGTGATTAATGAATGGATATCGTGTATGTGCCATACACCTTTTCTGTTGCCTTTTACTTTTTTTTTCGTAGGTTGTTGAAGAATGATCGAGTCAAGCGCATCCAATCTCGGCCTTGCAGTAAAGTCCATTTCCTGCACGACTTCGAGGAAGCTCCGGAAAAGACTCTTTGACTAAAATCATGGGAAAGAATTTTAATGACAAAGAGTGGAGTGCTAGATTCTCTCTGGATCGGGTTGAATGCATAAACTCATTTATGAAGTTTGTTCCTTGATTCGAGGATATGTTTTACTTCCACGTCTTTCTTTGATAGAGTTAGTTAGTTAGTTGCTCCCCTATTTTTAAATAAAGCTTCTCCTCCTACACGAGAGGGGGGCAAGAGAAGGATAGAATAAGAATAGTAGATTTCATGTAAGAATCAAGATGATAATGAAAGACAAAATTTGTTTAACCAGAAGCAGAGTTTGTTGTTAGTTTCCATATCAACAAAACAATGTATATCATTCTATTTTTATGAATAAAGTTCAATGAAGTTTTGAGTTTCGTATCTGTGTAATCAAGAGATGCTTGCTAAGGGGGCCCACTTAGTAGGTATCTGTAGCTAGTTAGTTAGTTGTTCTTTCCTGTTAAGCTTCAGTTTGCTTTCATCTTTAAAGTTTTTATACAAACTCAGCTTTACATTGCTCCTGCAGCACAAGGAATCCATCACTGTGTCTGTTCCTGCAGCATAAGGCCAGTTCATAGTTTGTGTTTCAGTTGTAGTTATTATGGTTTCTGTCGTAATCAAATCATAGTTGAGTTAAAAAGCTTTGCATTACCTTCCTGTAGCATAGGTAGGATTTCTTTTCAGTATGTATTTCTGCTAGGATTTGACCAAAATAAGTTCCTAGTGCATATATTTTGCTGCGCTATTTAAAGTATACGTCCCCTGGTTTGACAAGTAAATGAACGTCTACAGAGAGAGATATTGGTCACCTGTTGGAATGCCCAATTCCCAGGAAAGGTTTTACTGTGATTTTCATATCCTTTTGTGGGTGCAACCATCAATCAGGGTTTTCATTTCTTCTAACATCTTCATATTGTGTCTCAGTAGGTGTTAAGGATTTGTGTTGCCATTCTTCGACCCATTCCGTATTCTTGCATTCTTCCCATTCACCTGCAACATAAAATTGACAAAAACATGCAAGCTCTCTAGTCCATATAGTCCAAGTGTTAGAATTAGAACTCTTAAATGAATGCCATCTAGTTGACCCATTTATTGTATCACAATCATATCTTGGAAGGATATTCTCCTCTTTAACTAGCTAGAAGAAATGTCTAATTGTAGAGTTCTGACTTGATTCTGTGGATAAGTTTGCACTACACCAATCCACGATTGCACTTGCATTTTTAAATTTAGCCTTTTCCTCGAATTTGAGTTGCTCTTTATAAAGGGTTCTCTTAGCACATGCACCAGCACGGTCATGTTGTCATTTCCCATGTCCAGCCTCAAAAAAACTCCACGTGTTCAATATTAGTTTTCTTATGAATCCTACTCAACCAATAAAACATTCTAGAATTCCTGAATTGCCCTGTGCAATTATCAGACCATATTAGATGTTGTGTCATCTAAATTTTTCTCTCCCTCAAATTCTGAAAACAGGTCTTGAGCAAAACTAGACAAACTCAGATGAGTGTAATTTATTATCACTCATATAGAAATGGTACTCTCTCAAAATTTTGTGATCCTCTTTTGTACTATCTGGTGCATGCCTCTAGACAATATGGAAAAAAATCGATACTTGCACTGAATTGTAGTATTGTGATTGGACCTCATCTTGTGCTGCAAGCATGTAGTTCTCTGCAAAGTAAACAACCAAAAGTATACTACCAATAGGAAATGTGTCCTTACATATTCGAAACTCACCGTCGAGCCATCTAGCATTTTGAGTGTGTTTAACATATTTAGGTATGATGTTACTCTTGAATTCATTCATAAATGCATGAACACTAACTTTTTCAGTGATTAGATCGCATTATTTTCCAACCTTTCCATGCTTCAGTGGATACTCAATAGTTTTAAATATTTTAACATCAACTAATTGTTGTCCAAAATCATTTGAAAGATTTTCATGCAAACATTCATCCAACAATGCAAGATTGCCACATATATCACATACACTAGAAACACATGCATTGAAAAGAAAATTTTGTTCATTTAGTGGGTTGCAAAACAAACTTGAAATAAACTCCTTTATAGTTTCAGGTGGTATATTTATACCACATTCTTGGAACATTCCATTACTATGCATGGTAACGCGTATATATCGAAATACATCATAATGGTAGCGAAATTGAACATGACTTTTGCAACAACATGTGACTCTTTTCTTGTTAATTCGAACATACCAGGGTTTAGACTTTTCAAAAGACCTTTGACAAATGCTAATAGCCAACACCTTATCATCCAAAATTTTTTTATACAATTCATTTTGAGTCATGTCCAATAGGTGTTTTGGATGTGGATCACAAATTTTTGACCCAACTCTTAATTTAAGAACATCTCCAACATTAGGTGATACTCTCATATTATCATGCCAGAATTTTTCGATCAAATTTTTGACTTCACTAGTAAGTTTCATATCAGACCTTGGTAGTCTACCACTAAAAGTCCACAATTTGTTTGCTGGATCACTTTCAAAATTAACTCTTCTTTTTACAGCTCTTGACAAAGTTTTGCGATGAATATTAAGATATCCACTTATGTTACTCATCATTCTTTTATTAGAAGTTGTTTGGCTTAATAAAGTTGTTGTTATTGCCCTTTGTGCCACATTTTTATCTTTAGAATGACTTTTCTTTCCAATTGTATCAAAGGTACTAGCAACCGTCGATAAAACTTGTTTTAAAGACTCGTCCTTCTTCTTGGGTTTGACATAAAAGCCTAATTTCTTCATCACTTTTCGCATTTTAGTCATTTTAATTGTACCATTAATTGACATTGAAACCCAAATTTCTTATTATAAAAAAATGTCTAAACAATCTATTTGCATTTGTCCTAATCTGTCTCCATGAAACCAAGCCACGAAGGTTGTCTAGTACATCACTTTTAATTTTAAAATTTTCATTCAAACATGTTCCATTTTCAATTGGTGTTTCCATGTCTACATACACATCATTGGTTTTAGTTGCAGGTGGATTTTCAATTTCATTTGGAGTTTCAAATTCGGTTTCAATTTTAGTTTCATGTTGAGATCTAGTTTCATTTGTGGTTTCAATTTGGATTTCAATTTTAGTTTCATGTTGAGATCTAGTTTCATTTGTGGTTTCAATTTGGATTTCAATTTTAGTTTCAACTTGAGTTCTAATTTCCTTTGGGGTTTGATTTTCAATTAGAATTTCATTTAATAAGTAACCCACTTCTACTAAATCACCAATTTCTTCATGAGAAAAAACATAGGGCTGTGAAGATATATATGTATCCAATAATGGATTAGAAGATGCACCTGAATTAAATGGTTCTATTGTGTTTCCTTCATCAAGCATTTATGGTCTCATTAATTTTCTCCTCTTCTAAAACGATTGTGAAACTTGAAGCTCCTTGTCTCATTCTTGATTTTCTCTCTCATTGATGCATTGCTTCCTCCCTATTTGCTGCAATCTCCTCAGTTGTTAGAACCTTCCTTTGCCTCTTCTTGCATTGATTTGATCCCATGGCTACACCAAAATTTGAATTCGAATCTATCTCCTTACCAAATCGACAATAAGACAAACAAAGAGAATGATTAATCAAAACATTCTCTTTGCAGATTGAATCTGTTAGGCAATGATTGAAAAATCATTCAATCATTGGGATTTGTTCTTTTGGGCTAGATTCTAGCCCAACGGATCTTTTTAGAAATGTGCATCTGTTATTTAATGAAACAGGTGCCCATTTTTGAAAATGGGTGCCCATTTCTCTTTCAACGGTACAAAGCAAAACGGACGCCCATTTTTTGAATTTAAAAAATGAGCGCCCATTTGTTAAAATTAGGGGTGGGAAACAACCCTTAGCTTTGTTTTTTTCTTCAGGATAGGCTTGGTCCCACAAAGCCTATGCTTGGACCTCCAAAAAATGACTATGGCAAAATGACATCAGATTTCTATCTTGGCCTAATTTTTTGAGGGCCTTTTTGATTGAATTTTTTGATGAAACGAAAACCCATTAGAGTTTTTAGCATCCTGATTTCTGAAATGTAAATTTCATAGTGATAAGATTACTTTTACTATTTTTGTATTATTTATTAATCAAAAGTGGAACCTAAACCTAAAATACCAAGGTTCACTAAAACTTTAATAACTTTTTTTGTTTTTAGGATTTTAGAAAAATAAATTATATGACATCAATCTACATACAATTATTTTGAATATTAAAAAAAAAAATTGAAAAATATGAAATTTTCATCAAATTATGGTGATCGTACAACGGATGTTTTGAAAATATACTTTATTGTCAGTTGAAAATTAATAAAAAAAATATTCGATAAAAAAATAAGCAAAAATATTCTCATCAATATTTGGTGTCTTAGGTATCATTTCTCAAAAGGATTTGCAAAAATTCATTTGTTTGCATCAAAAAAGGGTGGTCGTACACGTGTGGTATGGTCCTCAAACAAGCATTTTGAAAAACCGGTTTTTAAACATGCCTACTAAAAAGGGATTTCTAACATGTGGGTATTAAAATAAATTACATATTTGAAAAGTAGACTCCGAGCACTACATTTTCTATTACTGAAGTTTTTTGAGATTCAATCTCTAAGTGCATCAAATTTTGACATCAATCGACAGAAAATTTGAAAAACGGAGAAAACACTTCCACTTTTTGCCTAAAAGTGGGACTCAACTCCTTCCAGCCACCCATATATGTATATATATATACATCTATATATACATACATATATATACATATACACATACATACATACATATGTATATATATATATGCATACATATGTATATGTATATATATGTATGTACATATATGTGTATATACACACACACATACATATATATGTTTATATATTTATATATATACACATATATATACGCATATACATATATATGTACACACACATGCGCATGCACAAACTCACATGTATACATATATATACAAAAATGTGTGTGTGTGTGGATGTATGCATGTATTTATATATGTATATATATGTGTGTGTGAATGTTTGTGTGAACATATATGTATGTATACAAATATATGAATATATATGCATGTGTGTGTGTGTGTGTGTGTGTGTGTGTGCATATATATATGTATATATATATGTGTGTATATACATATATATCTATACATATATACATATATATACGCATATATATATATGTATAGATATATATGTATATACACATATATATGTATATATGTATATATATGTGTGTAGATATATATATACATATAGATACATAGATATATATGCATATATACATATATACAGACATATATATATACATACATATATATATATATGTATATATATATGTATATATGTATATATGTATCTGTTGGTGTAAATAATTATTCATCATGGATATTATTACACTTACTTAAGTTTACTGAGGATAATGCATTTCATAGTAGTTTGGATATGAGACACTTGGGTGTTTGTGCCGCATTGGGATAGTGTGTGTAGGAGAAATTCCACCTTTTATGGTGTTGATCTTGTTGTTACACTCCACATTCAGTGGGTGATCCACCTCATGTGGACTATTATATTATTTCTCCTACTTACCCACACTTATTTCCTACCTACCCTTGTTTCTTATTGAGCCACATGTCATATTTGTGTGCTCATACATATCCCTAGCCTTGCCTATATAAGTAGGCTCATCTACATTGTATGGAACAACTATTGAATCTAGTTGATTATTGTTGATCATTTCTATTGATGAGAATACAGTTTATTCTTGTCCTATATTGTGTCTCTATTTTGTACATTTCATTGAGCTCTTGATCTTGGCAAAATCTAACATGGTATCAGAGCCATTGGGGCTTCATTGATTCATCTTAAAGAGGCATTATTGCGATGGCAAGAGGCAGATCTGAGGAGCAGCATCTTTTGGAGGCATCCTAGACCAGATCTGGCCCCACCATTGCGTCCAAAAGGCTGTTTCCATGAATTTTGGTTATAAAGTCGGCCTATTTTGGTGAGAAAATTTTTTTCTCCAATTTTGCTATAATCGTACAGATTTTCAAATTTTTTAATATAATTTTCAAAAAAAAAAAATATTTTCATTTTCTGAAAATTTTCGAAAAATCAAAATTCGGAAAAAACAAAAAACTGAAAACTTCCGAAAGCAAAAAAATTGAAAAATCAATCAAAAAAAAAGAGAAAAAATCAAAAGTTTTTGGGGGGTCTGCAGACCCCCCCGTACCCGTACCTGGCAGGTCTGTACACAGCATGACCCGTACCTGTCTGTTGTTCGCCATGCCTTTCACTTTGCCTGCACCGAGAGCCGTGCCACAGCTTCTCCTGGCGCCTCCCGCAGCCTCTAAGCAGCGCCACCACCGGTGCCGGCTCATCCCGGCACTGCCCGCCACCGCAGACTCTGTCTCTGCCACTCGCTGCTCCCGGTCCTCTGCACAGTGCCACCAGTGGCTCCTCCCGCCGCTTCTCCTCTCCGGTTACCACCTACCGGCCTCCGTGCCCCGACACAGACCGGAGGAACCTACACCCGCCACGTGGCAGGCGGCCATTGGCCCGCGGGTACAAACCCTGACACATCGAATTTCCATATAGCAACATGCAGGCAATCCATACGCACAGTCATCTGCCAAGTGGCTCTTCCAGTCAGCAAATCCGTATGGTACGGACTACACAGTCAGCTACACAGTCGCCTGGCCACGTCATCTGTCTGTACGGTACAGACGCCCAGTCAGCAGGGGCAAAGTTTTTGTGATGGTCATACGGCCATCAAATTTAACCCCATGACTTGCTGACATCAGCACCACATCAGCAGGGTTTGAAAATTTTGGACCCCCCTCTCATTGAGCTTTTTGATTTTGTAGTTCAACTTCAAATGGCCAAAACTTGCTCATTTTTGCTCTTTTTTGGGTGCAATTTTTTTTGAAATGGGCTAGAATTTTGTGCTTTCCGCAGTGGTGAAGAAATTTTTTGATTTTGATGCATGGATTTTTTAGAAAATGCAGTTTTTGATGACTGTACCTGAGTAATCCTAGTTTTTGCAACTTCAGAGGCTTCGTTTGGGGTCATACGACCTCCTTTTCAGTGCTGTTTTTTTTTAAAAGTGCATATTTTTTTGTCTACTTTCACATGATGTTATCAGATTGATGTCATTGTAAGTAGAAATTGTACTTTCAGATCTTGGCCATTTTTGGCTCTCTTGGTACTTGTATATTTGCTTGAATCTCAGTTAGATTCATTGCACTATTGATTGAAGTCTCTTGTATCTCATTTGATAAATTGTAAAATTTGCATCATAAGTCCACTTTGCCTTCTTTTGCAAGTGGCTCATTGTAATCGCACTAAGTATAAAGTGCCAAAATCATCACTTTGGGGGGGGTACTTTGATTGAGTGAATTTGGGGGAGTGTCTCTTGTACTTTTGTGCTCTTATGTTCCTTCCTTTTTGCTGCTATGGGTTCTTCTAAGTTTCCTCTCTTAACTCCACATAATTATGCTACTTGGAAAATTGATGCATGGAGTAAACTTATGGAAAAAGGATTCACTCATTACATTGATGGAACTATTGTTGCTCTAGCTAATCTTAAGGTTGATCCAGTTGGTCACTTAGATTGGCTCACTAAAAATATCATGGCAATTGGTACCTTAAGAAAGTATGTATCAAAGGATCTCATTTTTCATATTGAGAAATGTACTCTAATCGAGGATGCTTGGCAAAAGTTTCAAGACTTGTATGGTCAAGTTGATGAGATTAGGGGATATCAAATTGATAGTGATCTTACCATGTTAGATCCCAACAACTTTGATACTATACAAGATTATGTCACTAAGGCAAATGAGTTGAGGGCACAACTCAAAGATTGTGGCATTGATAAGAAGGATACTCAATTGATATTCAACTTGATAGGCAAGCTTCCACCAGAATATGCAGCATTTGTTTCTAGTTTCCAAACCCATAGGATGACAATGGGTTCAAGCTACACAATGCCTACATTTGATGCTTTCAATGAAATGTTGATGATGGAACAAACTAAGTTGATAAGCATGGGCATTCTTAAGGCTTCTAAGTCTCAAGCATTAGTGGCAAATCAAGGGAACAAAGGAAATCAAGGAAAGGACAACTCAAACAAGAAGAAATGGAAATCAAAGCCTAAGGAAAAAGCACCATCTTCTCCACAACAAGGAGATTCATCCTCTTCCAAGAGAGATAATTCACCAAAGAGGGAGAGACCTACTTGTGCTTATTGTAAAAAGATTGGTCATGAGGAGCATTGTTGCCATTCTAAGAAGATTGATGAGCTTACACATATCATCAAAAAGCATAACATTGATTTGCCTAAAGTCTACAAGAAGGATGATTCATCAACTTCCACTTCCTCACATTCAAAAGGAAAAGGGCAAGAATTCATGGCTTCTACAAGTGGGAAGACTCACTCTTTTGGAACAAGAAAAGGAAAAGCTCTATGTGCTACGATCAGTCATGATTTAGAGAGATGGCTTCTAGATTCAGGGGCTTCTCATCATATGGCATCTTTGTAGTCTATGTTCTCTACATTTGAGCCTTGCACTATGCCACAGATTTTGATGGGCAATCATACATACATGGATGTAATTGGGAAAGGATCTATTGACATTGGGGATAACTCCTTCAATGATGTGTTGTGTGTAGCCCACTTCACAAACAATATCCTTTCTATTTATCAAATCACACATGGCGCAACTAAGAGAGTTGTGGAGTTCACACCTGACTTAGTTTTCATTAGAGACATGGAGACTAGAGCTATCATTGCAACTGGGGTGGTTGATCATGCATCTCGGTTATACTCCTTTTCAGATTTTGTTGATGATGATGATTTCACATTTGATGATTCTACACATGATGATCACACTTATTGTGATGGTTTAGATTTTGAGGAGAACTTTGGACACTTGAACATGGGGATTCTCACATGTGACCCCATTCTTGAGTCTTGTATTTCATCTCCTCATATTGATATCACATCACCTATTGCACCTGATGATGTGGATAGTGCGACAGTTTTGCCTTCATGTGATTCAGTGTAGCAGGATATTCATTGTCTTCCATCTTCAGATTCATGGGATGTTTACTTGACAGATATTGCAAATTTGTTTATGGAATCCTACATTGCAGATTTGGGAGACATCATTGATGACATTCATCTTCTCTTTGATGAAGGTGATCCTTCTTCGATTGTTGCGAGGGTACACTCTGACCCTCTTTTTCATTCTCTACATGATCATTCTTTCGAGGTTGACATGATTGTGGATACTTATGTACAGCAGTTGGAGGAGGTCTCTTTATGTTTTGAGGAGACATGTGAGTCTTTCGAACATGTTCTACCTATATCTCCACTAGATCTTGGAGTGCCTTTTTCACTAGTGTGGTACAGTTTACCATCTTTGGAAGGGGTATCTTTTAGCATCAACATGGGGACACTTGAGCAGTTTTCAGAGATTCCTTTTATCATGAGTTTTCTTCATACATCTTCCCTTCATGATTGGGGAGACTTCATGGATTCACCTTTGGTTTTGTTTCTTCCTAAGGGGAGGAATGTTGTTCGACGTTCATGGAGCAGTTTCTTCATACATCGAGCTTCTTCCAATGGTGCAGATTCTCCATTGAGGGGGGGTCATAGTTTGACTTCTCTTCTTCTCTCATATGGGGGGGACTTTCTCCTCACATGGGGTTTTGTTCCTCACATTCTTCTATGATAGTTCTCTTGTATAGCTTTCATCTCTCTTTTTGGGGGAGGGTTTTTTCCCATTGGGCTTTTCTCTCTTTCCCCACTTTGTGAGAGATTTCATTGCATTGGTTTGCATCCATTTGCATTTGTACATGGGTACCTAACATGGCCTAGTAGCCGGGACCCATCTTGCATTGCTTAGTTGCATTGTGGACTTAAGTGCATTCCCCTAAGTTGCACTTAAGGGGTGTTGTTGGTGTAAATAATTATTCATCATGGATATTATTACACTTACTTAAGTTTACTTAGAATAATGCATTTCATAGTAGTTTGGATATGAGACACTTGGGTGTTTGTGCCACATTGGGATAGTGTGTGTAGGGGAAATTCCACCTTTTATGGTGTTGATCTTGTTGTTACACTCCACATTCAGTGGGTGATCCAGCTCATGTGGACTATTATATTATTTCTCCTACCTACCCACACCTATTTCCTACCTACCCTTGCTTCTTATTGAGCTACATGTCATATTTGTGTGCTCATACATATCCCTAGCCTTGCCTATATAAGCAGGCTCATCTACATTGTATGGAACAACTATTGAATCCAGTTGATTATTGTTGATCATTCCTATTGATGAGAATATAGTTTATTCTTGTCCTATATTGTCTCTCTATTTTGTACATTTCATTGAGCTCTTGATCTTGGCAAAATCCAACAGTATCAATATAAACATATATGTATGTATATGTATATACATATGTATTTATATATATGTATGTATACATACGTATATACATATGTACATATGTATACATACATATATATACATACATAGGTATATACATATATATACATATATATGTATATATCTATACATATATACATACATATATACATATACATATATACATATATATGTATGTATGTATATATGTATACATACATATATATGTATGTATGTATGTATGTATATGCATATATACATTTATATATACATATATGTGTATGTAAATATACACACATATATTTATCTATATATATATATATATACAAGTTTATGGGGGTAATCTATATAATATTGGTGTGTGTAGTGATAGATGTCAATACAACTTATGGAGTGGAAATTACAAAAGTAGATGGAATGGCGAGGGAAAGATGACTAAATAAAAGTTTTGATTACAAAAGATAATAGATATGATTTTTATTGGAAGCTAAGGAGTGGGATAAATTGTCTTTAGGAATTAATTTTGAGGTTCCTCCATTATTTTATCCCTTTTCTTACTGTCTTTTTTAGAATTATAAATTTTATCCTTATACAATTTCATCCTCACCTAGCCCTCACCTTGTGCACAAGAATTTAGTATTCAATGTCTACTTTGTTGCTTCTCCTACCATCTTGAAATCTTCATTTTCATTTTCAACTCATCACAACAAGAATCTATCCATTTTGTGTCCTAATTGATAAGATCAAGATACCCTAGGCACCCTAGTCACAATGACTAGGACCCAAAATAGGACCCCTCAATGGACACTTGATGTGGGTGAGAAATTTTGCTGCATGTTGACCTACTCCAAAAATTAAAGCATTTAATGCATGGTTAGGTAGTAAATGAAGCCTATCCTCATCATTTGGTAACTTGAAAATGAGAACCTATAACTTCAATCAAGATGCTAATTGCACTCTATCAAAATCATGTCTATATGAGAAAGCATTCAAGTATTTATCAAGCATTAAAAGAGAATGGGAAATCAAGATCAAGCATTAATGGTCAGGAATCCATTATCAACTTCTATTATGAAGTTTTGCACCTTTGCATTATGATTCAAGTAAACTTCATCTGGGCATCAAGTTAAAGAATTTTTAGATCATAGATAGCCTTTCTCTCAAAAGGAAATCATTCTATTTCAATTATCATTTCAAAGTTAATTCCTAAACTAGAGTTTGACCTAAGGCAAACCCACATTACCCAAACCTATTTCCTTCCTTATATGTGTAAATAATTGTCTCAAGAGATGAAAATGATGAATCAAGTAATCTAGATGATAATAAACAAACTCAAATTTTGATTATGTAAAAAGTGGAGTATCGGGATGATTAGCTCCCCCATATCCCAAGAATTTCTTATGACCTTTTGATAGTGGAGGAACTCCAAGAGATTAGTCATAAAGTGGTGAGCTTATGAAATATCTTTCTTAGTTTGTTATGCTATTGCATCCTATTTAGGTCTATTTTTTTTGTTTTTTGGTTTTGGGGTGTATCCCCTATTTCTATAGCTAGTTAGAGACTAGCTAGACTCTGGTTACTGTGTTTAATCTTTTGTTGGATTTGGGTTTTGGGTCCCTATAAAACCCGTTTATCTTAATCAAAAACAATTGTAACAAGTTACATATGATAAATATAATGTTATGATCCAGGTGCATGATGGTTTTTATTTCCCTAGTATTGGTTCTATTACTCTTCCCATTGAAGTTTGTACTAAGTTTTTAGATGTTATCTTTACTATTATTGCTATATTAGATTAATTTTCTTTGAATTTAGGACATCCTTGTCTCTCTTCTATGAAATCTATTCCTTCTAAAATTGATGTGTTTGAAATTACCTCATAATTAAAATATTATCATGATTAATCATAGTGATACAGGAGCATCCCCGGTCTACTAGCAATCTTGCATCAACTAAAAATATTTTCTTTTTTTGTTTAAGTTCAGTGTACAATTTTATGTGTTCCTACTAGTAGGTGCTGATAGTTGCTTTCTTTTCATTGTAGATCATCTTTTCAATTTCCAAGCTAGTTAATATGCTTAATTCCATATTCTCAATTCATTTGGATTCTTTTTCGGCTAGTTAGCTCTCCCAATTTGACTATTTCTAGGTCTCGAAATAGTTCTTGATCTTACCAGTTGGTTTACCTTCATTTTTGGAGTCATTTCTTGGCATGTGGATCTATTTGGGGTCTTTTCTGATGTTCTTTGGCATGTGGTCAACCTTTCTATTGATCCGCACTTCTTGGTTGTTATTTTTGGAGGAATTCTTTCATTCTAAAGGCTGACCTATTTAAATGTTTCATTTTCCTACATTGGTGAATGTAATATTTTGTGGCTGACCTAGATGTTCCAAAGGGTATTTATATGATTTTATGTGATCATTTATAGAGAAAGAAACATAGTTGATGAAGATATAATTTTAGATTCAAGATTGGAAATCCAGATGGCTTTGAGTGTTTTGGTAGGGTTGTAATCTGATATGTTATCCAACATGTAACTGGTTGTTTACTTGATGTTATGTGAAGAATTTATGATGATAACCAGTTGGTTACTAGATGTTTTATGATGATGATGATATGATCTGAATTTGTATTCCCTCTATTTATTTTTCTATTGCTTCCATTGTGTTACTCTTGCTACATCAACTGGTTAGTTCTCTTTGAGGATCCATTCATCATGGCTGCATCAAGTGGTATCAGAGCTGGTTGTGAACCTATTCATAGAGGTTGTGAATCTTGAGGCATTCCTTTGGGTGGACAGATCATCAATTGGAGGTAGACTGCAAGTCGATCTGGTAGATCATCAAGGAGAGGAAACTGGAAGCTATAGTCAAATCCCCAAGTTTAAGCAGTTCAGTGGGGTAGAGGAGGAGATGTTGCCTAGAAGGATGAACCCCAAGAGGGTGGATTAGATAATGGAGGAATTCAAGAATGAGATGAGGAATAAGATCTAGAATGAATTAGCTGGTTTGCAAAGGAATCCAGAGTCTAAGGATGAGTATCAAGAAGTTGATGAAGAGCTTGAGGCTAAGGAAGCTAAGAGGCCATAATATGAAAGAGAGGACAAATTTTTGAGAGCAGTGGCAGAAGTGAGTAAAGTTCATAAAGTGTAGATTTTGAGCTTTTCCAGAATGGTGAACTCAGAGGATCTAATTGATTGGATCAGAGAGTTGAAAGACTACTTTGAGTTTGAAGATATTAAGGATCCACTAAGAGTCAAATTAGCACATACTAAGTTGAAGGGGCATGCCACATTATGATAGAAATAATTGTAGAGAGACAAAGTTGAGAATGGTGAATTGAATATCACCCGATGGACACATATGGTTGCAAGATTGAAGGCTAAGTTCATACCAGGAGACTATGAGGGAGTTATTAAAGAAGCTATAGAACCTGAAGCAAAGAAACATGAGTGTGAAAGAGTATACTGAGGAATTCTACAAGGTGATGATCAGATATAGACATAGAGAGATGGATAGAGAAAAGGTGGTGAGGTACATCAATGGACTTGTATTTAACATTCAGGATGAGATGAGTATGTTGAGAATTTATACAGTTGAAGAAGCTTATAAATATGCCTTGAAGGCTGAGGAGAAGGTGAGAAGAAGACAAGGTGAGAAGAAGACATCAGAATAACCCTAGAGGAAAGGAGAAATACAAAGGACATATGAGTGACAATATAGAGAAATTGGTTGTGGAGGATGAATCAAAACCTAAGTGGAGTAAAGAACTGGATCAAAAAAATAGAGAAAAGGCAGTGGCAGTAGTAGCAGAGACTTTCTTGACAAATGTATCAAGTTTGGAGAAACTGGTCATATATTCTATGAGTGTAAGAAGGGAATGGCAAGAAATTGTGTGGCAAATGAGGAACTGCAAGGAGGAGTTATTAAAACTAAGTGTGCACCAGAGCAAGGAGACTCTCTTATGTTCAGAAGAGTCCTGATGGAGCAAAATAGTGAAGATATCGGATCTACTGAGAGGAGGAGTCTTTTCCAAACTATGTGCAAATCAGGTGGTAAGTTTTGCAAG
The DNA here is from genome assembly GCF_030272615.1 of Cryptomeria japonica. Taxonomy (NCBI): domain Eukaryota; kingdom Viridiplantae; phylum Streptophyta; class Pinopsida; order Cupressales; family Cupressaceae; genus Cryptomeria; species Cryptomeria japonica. Next base: position 694,589,355 of record NC_081409.1, read on the forward strand.
GTTATTGTAGATACTCAGAGTACTGATAATTTGGTATCTAAGGAGATGGTAGAGAAACTTGGATTGAAGAAGATTGAGCATCCATGTCCTTACAAGGTAAGTTGGTTACAAGATGATTAGAAGTTGGAGGTAAAAGAGAAGTGTTTGGTGACTTTTAATATTGGAGCTTTTAGGGATGAGGTCTTGTGTGATGTTTTTCCTATGAGTTCTTGTCATGTCCTATTAGGAACCCCCTAGAAGTTTGATAAAAGAGCTATTTATGACTGTAGAATAAACCTAATCACTATTGAGAAGGATGCGAAGAAGTTCACATTGACTTATTTGAGGGAGAGAGAGAGAAGGATGTGAATAATTTAAGTCTTGAGAAGAGTTGAAGTGTTGAGAAACTAGTTGCATAGGTTATATCGAAAGGTGACATGAGTTTGCAGAAGGATCTGATACATAAGTCTGTTAGTAGAATGGAACCAGATGACAATATGGTTATGACAATGAACTAGATGAAGTCTTGTGGCAGAAATAAATTAGAATTGCAATAGAAAGAGAGCAGTAAGAAGAGGCAGTGTGTTGGTAAGAATCAAGGGTAGAGGAATAAAGAGGATTAGAGATTTGAGAATCTGATTGAGGTTCCGGACCAGCTTAGGAAGAGGTTTGTAGATAAGAAGGATGTTCGGATTAGGAATGAGCATGAGATCTATATCCTGAATCCTTTTCAATGTTCATGAGTTTCCTCTCATGGAAAATTCATTTCTACCTGGGGTGTCTGATGCAGGATCATCCCTGGTTTATGAGCAATCTTGCATCAACAAAAAAAAATCCCTTTTTGTTTAAGTTTAGTGTGCAGTTTTCTGTGTTCCTACCGATAGGTTTTGGTAGTTGCTTTCTTTTCATTGCAGATCATATTTTTGGTTTCCAAGATAGTTCATGTGCTTAATCCTAGATTCTCAATTCATTTGGATTCTTTTTCAGCTAGTTATCGCTCCCGGTTTGATTGTTTCTGGGTTCTGGAACACTTCTTGAGCTTACTAGTTGGTTTTCCTTCATTTTTCAGAGCATTTTCTTGGCTTGTGGACCTATTTGGGGTCTTGTCTTATGTTCTTTGGCATGTGGATGACCTTCCTGTTGATCCACACTGCATGGTTGTTATTTCTAGAGGAATTCTTTCATTCTTGGAGTTGGCCTATTTACACGTTTCATTTTCATGTATTGGTGAATGTAATCTTTTGTGGTCATCTTGGATATGTTTCAAAGGTTAGTTATATGATTTTATGTGATCATTTGTAGGGAAAGAAAGACAGTTGATGAAGATATAATTTTAGATTCATGATTGGCAATCTCGATGACTCTGAGAGTTTCAGTACGGTTGTAGTGTGACATGTTAGCGGACATGTAACCAGTTGTTTACCGCATGTTCTCTGAAGAATGTATGATGATAACCAGTTGGTTACTAGATGTTCTATGATAATAATATGATTTGAATTTGTATTTTTTCTATTTTTTTCCTATTCCTTTCATTGTGTTAATCTTGCTGCATGAGCCAGTCAGATCTCATTGAGAGTCCACTGATCATGGCTACATCACATAGCCTTTACTATCCCACAACAAAGCACCAAAATTTATGCCTTTATTAATTTTATCCTAAATAACCTAAACGATCGAAGACTCAAGATGATATTCTTTCTTTCTCTTATCAAAAATAAAAAATTGATATTGAAGAAGTTAAGAAATACAACTTCAGAGATCCCAAGAACGCTTGCAAGCAAAATACCTATCATAAGAGAAGAATGGAGGCAAAAAACAATAATGGCTCTGAAGAAGAAGATTATCATTCAGAGAGGGAATAGATCAATAAAATAGTACAATACAATCCTTATAAAAGGAAATTAGCGACTCTAAAGGGATAATGTGTATTTAATAATTAGAATAGTTATTAAATACCTACGATATTATTAAATGCCTAAGTTTATCTTAAGTGTAGAGTATAATAGACTAATAATAAAATAAATAATTTTTAGCTAATAAATGATAACTCTAATAGATATGATATTGGCCCTATGTAAACCAAGAGACTCATCACCAATGAATATTCCTCCTCCTCATCTTGGACCTAGCCTAATTCCTACACCTTCTATTCCTCCTATATATGCTACAATTCCACCTCTCATGTCTAGAGTAAAATGCTATACATCTTGTATCTCTCAACCTAGTGAGGTTCATTCCATTCCCTCCCCTACGAGGGAAGAAAATAATCCCATGTTGATTGACCCTCAACGTTCACAAATCTCCAATAAAACTAAAATAAATCATTGTGTGACAAAACGTCGACAAAGATGTCATGCCAAGACTTCTGAACTTTTTTTGCAAACCATTTCCTCCTCGAAGATAACAACTGTTGACTTATTATCAGATGTCCAACCATTTTCTAGCCCTAAGAAATAAGTTCAACTCAAATCAATAAGATTAATTTCTTTTCATTTTATGGTTGCTATTATAATTAATTTATATTATGATATGGATGATGATAATAATATTATTCACGCTAACAATGTTCATTCTAATGATTTTAATGATATGTATGAGTTTGTTGAGATTAATCATGAAATATCTTCACACTTTTAAATGCATCAATCCAAGATCCTAATGACAAGAAAAGTGACACATCATTAGAGTATGGTCCTTATATGGAACTTGTCATAACTCCATTTATTGTTCTCATTGTTGCTCATGTGTACCATAGAATCTTAGGTGTATTTTCTTGTGTGTAATGTTCCTTCCTTATAATGTACTACTTAAATATGTGTTTATGTTATGTTATATTATCTTTAGATGACCCTTGTTACTCCATTGGTGCAAGGTAATAAAGAAGTTGAGTTTGTTGTGACATTCCTCTATTTGTATTTTAATTATTCTCTATGTAATATCAATGTTATGTTGTGCATGTGTTATTGTTTGTAAATATGCTTTAATTTACCTACTTGGGGATGATGGAAAGTATTGAGATTCATTTTTGGTCTCTTCTATGTTAACTCAAAAGACATTTGTTTGTTCACCTTATGTGTTCTTCCATTTTGTACATAGATCCACTATCATTGGGGGATTAGGTCAATTGAATATAGTTATTCTTCATATAAATTATCTATCAAATGCACATACTAACCCCAACTAATGGATCCTTTATGTTATTTTTCCTCTATTTTTTATGACAATTGGCCTTTCAGTTGTCCTTTCTTTAGGGCATCTAATTGTGCAAATGTGGTTCTCCTTTTGATGCATGTATGATACCTTAAATCAAGTGCTTGTGATAAGGCATCCATAATCATTTTAACATGGGAGCATACACTCCGCTCAATGTTACACTTCACACACACACCATAAGACTTGGTTTGTGCATATTTTTTACATGCCATGGCATATTTGGTACATGTTGTAGTACATATTTTGGATACAATTCAATTTAATATTCAAATTACTTTAAAAACTGAGCCTTTTGCTTTGTAGTCTTTCAACCTACATGAATCAAAGTAAGCACAAGCCTTACTAGGCTAAGTATAGCCAGTCTTCTATATCCTCTTCATGTGTTACTCCTTTTACATTGATATGAGATTGATAACATCTTGAGTCCTTAGGGACTTGGTGTGTCTTGTCTCTTTAGTATCTTGGTGAAATATTTTAAAGGAAACTTTTTACTTTACTATGACTATGGACATAGGTTCATACTCCCCACTAAAATGAGTGCTAAATGTAGAATCATAAATTATATCCCTATAAAATTTTGTCCTTGCCTAGCTCTCACCTTGGCATTTTTGCCTCCTGTGATCAATGTCTAATTTGATGCTACTCCTGCCATCTTGAAATATTGATTTTCATCTTGCCACCTATCCTCTCTCCTAATTTGAGTTTCGATTGGCAAGACCAAGACACCAAAAAAGGACCTCACAATGGTCACTTTTTTATATGTGGAAAATTTGTCTATATGTTAGCCTCCTCTAAAAATTAGGCCATTGGATGCATGGTTAGGTATAAAAGAAAGCCTACCTACCTCATTTAGTAACTAAAAAAGGAGAACCTAAAACTTCAATAAAGATCCTAATTGTACTCAAGCAAAATCAATTCAAGTCTATGTGATCAAGCACTCAAGTATTCATCAAGCACTAAAGGAGAATGTTAGGTGAAGATAAAGCATACATGAAAACTATTATATTTAGGTTCGTTATGAAAACAATTTCATTACAATTTAAATACAACAAGTTTCAATACTTCTTGCCAAAGAAATAATGGAGAATATCCTTTGTAGTGGATGCATTGATAGGGACCTCAATGGAGATGTCTTGGATACACTATAGCATATAGATGGTTTTCCCAAACTATTTATAGTGCTAAGCTATGCTTCATCATATTATGTTTCAACATGATAGTAATTCTATTTTGTGATGTTACAAATGTGTATCTTTTTTACTAGAAGATGTAATGTAAATAGTATCTTCTTGTCATAAAATATGGTTCACTAGTGTCTCAAAAAATATTTATTAGAAAAACTACTATTTATTATGTTGCAAATGATCTACACGTATTAGAAATAGCTTTTAAATCAAAGTAAGCCTTAGCCAAGTGATGGCCATTAAAATAGATCCAAATTGTTCTTTTAAAGGGAGTGTGTCACTTTACTAACAAACTTCACATTTTATTTCTCTTTAATTTATTATTATTAAAATATATAAAAAAGAAAAAAAAAAGAGATAGTATTAGAGAGATGGAGAAAAAATATATACAAAGAGAGAAAGGGGATTAAATTCTGATCAACATTTTGCATCGACAATATAAAGGAGAACATGTCTATAGCCATCTATTTCAAAACTCATATCTTTATTTTTTTCACTTTATTTATCTTTTTTGTCTTTTTTTATCATCCAATGTCACCCTCTTCCTCTCTTTCCTTCTATCTCTTAAACTCTCCAAATCTCTTTATCTCCATCATCATCTCTCTATCTCTTTGTCTTCCTCTACCTCTTTGTCTATCTCTCTTAGAAAATATACTTGACAGCACATGAACATCGATCAAAACATAAAGCGTAAAAACTTTTTTTTGACATGTCGTTCTTAAAATAAATATCTAATCTAATAAAAATATGACAATCATTAATCGTGCGGCAAATATCCTCTTTTCTTCAAACAAGTTGGATGCGATAATATCTATCGCTGGAAGGTGCTAAAAATCAATTTAGCTGGCTAACAACGAAAATAATCTCTTAGAAAACATATTTCAGAGTAAAAGGTAGATAGTTTGAAACGACAGCCTTGGAAACGCAGAACGACCCATACTAAGCAACAACTCATCCATTTTCTTTCCGGTACGGCATATATCCTACTCTTCCTCTATATATACAGTCCACAATTTCTTCTCCACCACATGTAAACATTTGATCTCTCAACTACATTGTTCTCTAACGTTATGGAGAAAATTAATGTTTCGAAGTTTATGGGAGTATTGGTTGTATGGCTCTTGATTTTAAAGCCTTGTGTGGGTAGCTCTTTTATTGCGATGCAAGGGCCTGGGTGTAAACTCCCGGCTCATGTTTTCATGATCTGTGGTAATTGTTTTTCAATACCCACATCCTACCGCGCATGATATTTTTTTCGATACGATGACGGACAGCCTGCGTATCTTTATAATTCTGATACATGCGAAGGTACACCACATACTGTGCTTGCTGAACATACACAGGACTGCACTGGTTTTGGGTGGAATAATGTCTACATTGGGTGCCCATAATGTGTGGCCTAACAACTATTGCTATCCATGAATAAAGACACTGCTTTTCTGTGCCTGTCGTTGTGTCCAGTATAGCAGGAGTTGAGTCTGGGTTTTAATCTGGTGTGGTTTGTTTTATTTAGTAAGATTTGGATTTGGTCTTTATGACTGAGAACTATTCCTACAGTTAAATCTAGTAGGATTTTCATCTCGTCATTAAATTGATCCATAGGTTTTAATGTTAAACCTGTGGAGTTTGTAATCGTCCCTTCATATCGTATGTATGCACCCATTATAATTGAAGGCTTTGTTTACAGGACTGTTTAAGCCTTGAGTTTAATGGGCTCAAGTATTGTAATCGATCCTTCGGATCGTATTTATTTCACCTTTACAATTGAAGGTTCTGTTTAGAGGTAGAATTACTGGTTTGATTGTTGTGTTTAATGCGTTCAAGTGTTGAGATTTTGGGGAGCAGTTCGTTTTTTGTTTTGCTATTTTGATGTTTTGGTTTAGCATTCATTGTAGAATGTATTTAGCTGGTCATGATAGATCGATTTCGATGGATTTTTCTCTGACCTTTTTTTTCTTTTTCTTTTTTTTTTTTTTTTGCTTATTATGCATCCTTTTATTGTTATAACTTTTAAACTTATCTTTAACTATTAATCTCTTTGTGTCGGCCTTTTATAGAAGCCCCCCCAAAAATATTGACTTTTTATTTGTGAGATTGTATATTCAAATGTTAAAAGAGAATTTGTAAATAATTAATAATAATAATTTGTATTGGTTTCATATTGGTTCGGTGGTACAGTAGATCCTTTCATATTTTTATTTTATTTAGGTAAAAACTATTTTATTGATCAATATTATAAGTTTGTCCTGGCTTTTTCTTAATTGTTTCTATATATTTTTATTTTTTTGATTAATTTCATTTCTAAAATTAGTTTTGATTACCTTTATATAGTTATATAATGGATGTAAGCCTTTCCTCTTACTAATCTAATCAAAACATATATCTACCTAATGCAAATCATAAACTCAACATTATAAATTTTGTATTTAATATCTTCTTTTAATTTCTTATATATGTGTCATTCCTCATTAGGATGGGGTACCTAATTAGTTTAAGGTGTAGCTACCTTATCCTAAATTTCTTGCAAGTATTGCATTATTTGATTTGATTTGATTTATGAGATCTTTAAAGTAGCTATCTATGTTTGAGAAACTTTATGTAGAAAATGGAACTCTCTAATTCATATCTCTAAATGAGAACTAAAATAGCATTAAAAATAGTTTAAGGTGTAGCTACATCCTTAACCTTAAGAAATAGTGACGAGGGTTAACAAGCACCCTTAGCCAAACAATAGGGATGTTCCCAGCTCCCTTAAGATGAGAAAAAGACTCCAGACACCAAAAAACTAGCCTAGCCCATAACCAAAAACAACCATTGTCTACACTAGGCCCTTGAAAACTATCAACTTCCAGCAAGACAAGATTAAACATAAAAGACAAAACATGTTGAAAAGAAACAAGGGGATTTTGAAAGGCTTTCCTAACCTTAGACCTGGGTTTTGAGATGGTTCCCAGAACCACAAAAATGGTTTTGAAGTGGCTCCCTCAACCATCTTGGACTGAAATAGAGGCCTTAAAATAACAACATCCAAGCAGACAAACAACAGCGAAAAATCCACCTCTATAGGAGAAGACAGAAGAGAGCTTGAAAGTGTTGATCCATTAACCAGAAAATCATCTGCCTTAAGAAAAACCAAGCTCCCACAACTTGATGACATGGGTTTAGTCGTAGTGCTCATAACCACCATGGCAAGGCCAACAAGAAGAACACCTTCCAATTGCAGAATAAAGTCCAACAAATTAAGAAAAAACCCATCACGCTTAGCTAGAACAAAGGGTTTTGGCAGCCCCCCATAACCTAAAGATCTAGGAAAAAGATCTCCTCTAGAACCCAAGAGGTCCAAAATAAGGACAGCACTAGCCATCCACCAACACTACCCAACCTCAATGAAAGCACTCAACTCTAGCTCTATAGGAGAGAAGTTATCTCCAACACCATCCTTCTTCACCTCGGAATAAGGAAGGGCCACCTCAATGAGGAAAGTTGGAGAAACCTCAAGCATCATAAAGAGGGTGTACCAATAGAATCTGCAAAGAAAAACAAGATTGGGCTGAAGAGGATAGCTCCTCAGCAAATCTTCAACAAAGATTGAGTGATCAGAAAATACTGGACCACCCTCAGGGCCTTGAGCCACAGTTCCAGAAAGAACATCTCCTCCTTGGCAAAAAAAAGAGTAGCAATGGGAAAAAAAACCCTAAGCCCCAAAAAATTAAAAGCCCAAACCTCAAGAAGTAGGAGGGAACAAGCACAAAAAGGGGCTTCCCTAGCCTCAAGATCATCCCAGGACACTTCATTGCAGGGAACCCTAGAAACATTGTAGGGAGCCATCATCATCATAGTCCACCAAACAGTCAAACAATTTTTGGCCGATTGCAAGCAAACACCATTGCTCCCAAAGTCTGACAACATCGTCTCTGATCTGAAACCCCCAACTACTCTACCAAGCCATTGAGCAAGGAAAGGGGGAAAGGAACGGTAGCAAGATCGTGACAGATCCCACATAATCTTGCCCACCATTTGGGTTGCCTTCATCCTATTCCTGTGCAGCATCTCCCGCAGTCATAGATACCTCTGCCCCTTGCACATGCTCCATCCTACTTATAGGCACTCTAAATTGTTATTCAAAGGATTCTTCAAATGATTTATAATATATTTAGTTTCTAGCAACAATGATTGTAAGAGAAAAATTTAATAGTATCAATTATAGGTAAATTTTGAGTTGATATATTATTCAAATTTAAAATGTATGATATTTTTTGAAATTGCTAGTAGATCAACATAAAATTTATTTTAGTGTGAAGAAATTATTTAATAGTGCTCAAAGCATCCTATATACCATAATTTAGGGGAACTGCTTCTACATCCTTATAGATAAAAATCATCCTTTTAGTACATGTCCTACTCTAAATTTATTAGGTTTATTGTTTAACTCCCTTAAAATATTAGTTTGATGGAACCTGATTGGTAAGTAAAAAACTATGCCATCATAGGTGAAAAAAAAATTATTTTCAAAAGTATACTATATCCTTCAATATTTAGGATAAACACATGCAAGATCTACTATAACATTTTAAATTAGTCTGAAAATTATATAATGTACAAAATCACTAGAATGTTTAACGTTAGAAGAACAAGGTTAGGGGGGAGGTTGAGCAAAGTCAATCTAGAATATGAAACTATGTGATGTTATTACAATCTTTGTCCTTCAAATATTATTTAATCAATATTCACTTAATTTGAACATTTATTATTACAATCTTTTAAGGTGAATATTAAGTACAACATAAAACTCTATTAAACATATGTGTAATATTATTAATTAAAATTCATAAATAACAACAATATTGTTAGCACCACAAATTTGTACCAATGCTAAACACAAACAAAGTCATAATCAAACTAATAAATAAACATTTTTTTTAATAATGTAACTATATATTAAAAAAATAAACATGAAAACTAAGGCTGTAAATAATAGCCCTAAGTGCGCATGTACACATCTAAACAATTTCTAATAGATTTCTATACTGAAAATTCTCTAAACTAACTTCTAAAATATTTTTAAATTACATTTTTCAACCCAATTCTAAAATGTATTCTCTTATCTAATTTCATAAGATAACTTAGTTTAGAATTCTAGTACTTTTCCTTACCTTTGAAGAATTAAAAAAAAATTGTTTTGATGGGGTAGCAAGAGGTAATCACTGCATAGGGGGTACATGGTGTATTGATAGAAATGATGAAGGAATCATAATTGCTCAGATTTTAGAATCTATAGGAATGCCAAATAATAACATAGAAGAGATAAGAGTGGCTCTACTAGGGTTATAAATGTGCCTTTGATTTGGAGAAATTAGAATTCACCTAGAAGAAGACTCCCTGATTGTAGTTAGTAAAGTGCTAAACCCTTTATTGCATGAAAAATAGGCCCCTACCTAAAGGTTATGGACCTTGTAGTCTATTTTTTTAATTTAAACATGGTAATTGACTCGAATACCCACATTAAAAACCGATAATGATAAACCTAATTAATACATCTTATATTGAAAATAAAACATCACTTTCTTCTAAGCAAAATGATGGCTAAACTTCTAAATTCTCATAAAGGAAATATATTTGCAGTAGGTTTTTTTTTCCTTCCTTTTCCCATAGTCCTCTTTACCTTCCTACACATAGCCAACATATTCACAAGCATAGTTAGACCATAATAATAATTCTTATTATTTCCTATCATTTTTCTCAATTTTACTAGTTAATACCAACATATTTCTATAAAATTATCTCATTTGCAACCTCCCCAATATATCTAACCATCTATTAAATAAAATCATTTAACAGTTTACAATTGTATTGGCTATGTGAGAGGTGGGGTGTTACAAGGTCAATTACAAAAAAATTCTTGATATACATTATTTATCAAATGTGCATACTAACCCCAACTAGTGGATCCTTTATGTTCCTTTTCCTCTTTTTTTTGTGACCATTTCCCTTTGAGTTGTCCTTTCTTGGGGGCACCTCATTGTTCCAAGTTGCTTGTTTTTTGTATGCATGTATGATACCTTAAATAAATTCATCCTGATAAGGCATACACAATCACTTTAACATGGGATCATATAGTTCACTTAATGTTACTATTCACACACATACAATGAGACTTAGTTTGTACACATTCTTCACACACAATGAGATACTTGGTACATGTAGTACATATTGTAGAGTTAGTTTAGTTTAATGTTTAGGTTACTTTGCAAATTGAGCCTTTTTATTTGTAATCTTTCAACCTACATGAATAAAATTAAGCACAAGCCTTTCTAGGCTGAGTATAGTCATGCTTTTGTATCCTCTTCATGTGTTTCTCCTTTTATCTTGATATTAGATTGATAACATCCTAAGTGCTTGGGGACTAGGTTTATCTTGTCTATTTAGTATCTTGGTGAAATTTTCTAAAATAAACTTTTACTTTACTATGAGTATGGACATAGGTTCTTACACCAACTAAAGTTGGGGCTAAATGTAAGAACCTATAATATATACTTTATTTTGTGTGTAGTAAATTTTCTTAAGAGATACAAGTGAGGAATGAGGCATAAAAAGGACATGACTAGGGCAACAAGCTCCCCTTTGTCTCAAAAATTTGTGATAACCTTTAGAAAATAGATTTTGTGTGTCATCCAGATCCAAAAAATATCGAGCCTATTTGCCCTCAATATTTGAAGAATCAAGGTGACCTTCTCCCCTTGATCTTCACAGTTCAACCTGAAACTTTTATCACAAGTTCTAGTCTATTTTTCCTCCTCAAATATATGTTTACATCTCTACTTAATGTTTAGAAAATTTTGTTGCTATTATTTTATGTCACTATCTCACTATTTGTCCTAGAGTTAGCATTGCAACTTAACCCTAATTACAATTCAATTTTAACTTCAAGGAGACAAATAACATTATCAAAATTCAATCACTTTAGGATTGGATCAATCAAGTTCAATTATCTTTGCTTAATATAAGGTGATATCATAGAAATTAATGGCTTTATCCGAGTATGGTATTGAAGCTCTAATTTATCCACCTTACATCTTCTTCAGTAAAGTTTAGATCATCTTACTACTCCATTCCTTCCTTCTAGGGTGACTTTTACCAAGTGTTATAGTAATACACTATGGTAGAAATATTTTCTAGTCTCGCAAATCTCCTCTGCTGTAAGGAAATTATGATGTCTTCCTTAACATATTCCCCATCTAAAATGCCAATGGCTAATGGAGGAGGGTGTGAGACAATCAAGCTATTTGCCTAACAAATTTAAGTAGCTTCACTTTAGCTATATTTATTTATTTTCTACTAGTGATGGGGTTTCAACATATTCTTACCCTTATTATGTAGGTTTTATAGGGAATTTTAGGGAATAATTCAAAAAGTATGGGGCTTCATAGAAAATGATTTCCTTTTGTGTTATATGGGTGCACAAAAAGTACTTCTTGTAGTGTGATGACTTTTGATGAAGAGGGGATATCCTCAATGAAGTAAATTTTTATTTAACTTCTTTCATTTTCGGGAAGGTTATGGTTTTAGCTAGAGGTTAACACATTGTAGGTGGGGGTGGGATTCAATTGGTGGGTATTTTCCAAATATAATTTATAAATTGCATAAATTAACCCTTAGTGTAGTGAAGGATATGCATCTTCAAGAGCACTTTTTAGTATTTAAGAAAGTAAAAAGTAAGGAAAAATGATAGGCTTGTTATAGTTAAGATGAATAAAATAAAGAAAGTGATATTCATGTACAGTGGAAAATCTATGTTCAAGGGTGAAATGTTTTTTCAGGTGGTAGCTCATAAGCCCCTAAGTAGGAAGAAATTCATCTCCTCTAAAACCATTTTTCACCACTTGATTGATTCATCCTCCTCCAAGAATATTTAAATAAAATATATATATACATGTTTGTGGATTGATCCTGACACGTTTTCAACTTCATAATTTAAGATAGTCACTTGTGTTATGAGCCCCTATTAATAGAGACAAAGGTAGTAGGCTTTACTCTAAATCTTTGTCCTCACATTATAGTAATCTTCATTTTCTTATACATAGTAACCAAAGGATTGAAACAACAATCAAGCAAATATAATGAACAAAAAATAATTTTTTTTACTCTTGCTGAAAATAATTTGGCATTCATTGAATGGACCATTATTATGATAATGTCTTTGTGTCTGCCACATGAGAACAATAGATACTTTTTAGGTCTATCTTTAGCCTTAATTATTTTTCCCTTTCCTATTTTAATTTGTTGATCAACTTTTATCTTTTCCATAGTTCACCATACCTTATCTATGTATTTTGATCAATAATTTTACCACCTAGACCCATAAGTTTCTTAAGAATAATTATAGTGTCACCTTTGAATTGATGATTACCTTTATATCCTTCTTTTTTTGGTTTACTAAAAGTTATTTTCCATCTAATTTGTCCTTTTGAGCATAATGATTTTCACCCCACTATTATTAAATGTATTATTGTGAACCATCACTATAGAAATTGGTAAAGTATAGTAAATAAATTCAGTTCCTTGGATGATTAATAAAAGAATTTAAAAAGCTACTTGCTATCTTCATCGATGTCTCATATCCTCCAAGGAGGATGTGAAGAATAATTTAGTATATAAATCACAATATTCAAATCACATTTCATAAGTACTTTCTAAAAGACATATATTAGGACACATTTTATTCTTCACCATACATTATAGGCCCCAACTTCATTATTTTTCATAAATCTAATTTTCTTTGCATATCCTTCAATCAATTTTCCATTTTCATCTATTTAAATTGTGTCGATTTCACGTTTTCTTTGAGGAGTCTCCTATTGGTTTTAATTTTATTCACTTGGTAGGTGATCCACTGATTTAATCTCACTAATAGTTCAAGGTTTGAAGGAGACATGAAAACTTATTGGTTTTTTAAATGGTTTATATTTTCTTTAGTCCAATTTGTGACAATTTATAGGACCTCATTACCATTTTTTTTTTCTTTTCTAAAAGTCCTATTATTCCTTTCTTTCCAGATCCCACAGACAAAAAGGTGGACTTTGGTTCCATATTTCTTCGATAATGAGATGTTAGAAAGTAGTAGAATATTTTAGACTTTCAAAGGAACTTCTTAAAGCTCTTAGGATAACCTAATTTACTAGAATGAAATGAATCACTTCATCCCAAACTTGTAATTTCAGCATAGACTACATGTATTTTCCTTAGAAACCCCACTTGACAAGATTATTTGTATTTAAAATTTTATTGTCATTTGTCATCCACTAAAACTAGGTAATCCTTTGTAGTACTATAGGTGTTAATACAATAACATGATAATGATAAATGATAAAGATGAATTTATACTTGAATATATAATGATTTTATTATGCTTCTATTATCTCTCTATTGGATCATATTTAAAAGGTGTTTATTTTATAGTCTTTTCTCTCTAGGCTTATGAATTATAAATGATGATAGTTAAATATGGATCACTACATTATTTAAAATTTAGGTTGATAAAATATGATCAAATGTAATGATAATGATGAAGTCATGAATGGTCAAAGCTAAAACTCACAATATTTATAATTTGGTCATCTTTTGTAGTGAAAGGTGTTTGTCAGCTTGCTCCATTCAAATAGAGGTGATGCAGGGACTTCATGGGGTCATAACTTTTGACTCGATTGCCCAATCAGGATGAAATTTTACGTGGAAGTGTATCTTGAGGAGTTGAATGGATTAAAAATTGAACCTAATTCCATAGGACATCCAAAAATTCAAATTTTCAGGGCCAGATTCCTTCATCTAAGGCCTCAAAGTTGGCTTTACTTTCTTTTTCGAGTTTTTAGAAAGTTGATTTTTTAGTTAATTTTGAACTCGTAATATTTATGGGTTATAAAGTTGGCAATTTGTGTCATAGGATTGTTTTTTAGATTTCCTTTAGATTTCATGATTTTGGGGATAGATTTGAAATTTTCCATAACTGGCAATTTTCGGATTTTGTAAAAAACGGCCCAAAAAGGAAGTTTTTGTTGATTGTTTAAAATAGGGACTTTTTCATTGTAATGGCATAATGGTTGGAGTTTTCAGAGAAGAATAATGAAGAACATTTGATCTAGACTTTTGTTTATTTTGTTGATTATTCTTTGTTATATTGATTATGTTTTAACTGGCTACATCAAGAGGTCTCCAAACGAGTGATCAAAGTGTAGAGGCCCTAAATATTGGATCTACTATTAGTTTCACATTTGGAAATAATTATATTGTAGGATGATCTATAAAAAAAATATTATATAATAGAGCACAAATGGGCTTAAAATTATGTATAAGGGAAGCCACACTAAATTAAATGCAAAACTAGAGTATGAAATTGTTTAGGGTAAAAAAATAATGATAGTATTTTTGGAACTCATTAATATTTTTGTCTTCAAGCTAGTGGCCCTTGTATTTTTGAATTGCAATCCACTCTTAGATGGCTAAGAAATTGATGTCACTAGGGTCACTTGTGCAAATTTATGTGCCATCTATATCTCTAACAATGATGAATTTTCCATTTGTTCAGTACTTGATTATCATTTAATTATAATTATTAGCAACACTAATGTAAATTGTTGTCTCCCTGATCCTTCTCATCATCTAGATTTTAGAGGAGATTATTCATTCATTATTCTATTGTACTCTTTTTCAAATAGTTTTCTATGGCTTATTCCTTGTATCCTCATTAGCCCATTTTTTGTTGAGACCTATCCTTTTCACTTTTACACATAATTTTATGTCAACCCAATTTTCACCAAGGGTGGGGCATGGTGGTGCAATCTATATTTCTAGAGGCACACTATTTTTAGCTTAATCTTACCTATGGCTTCTTGGAGATATTTTTAGTTTCTAGTTATAGATTAGGTCTTTCAATTCTCTTTTCTATAAAGAAAATATCCTTTTTCCTTTTATTCATTCATTCTATACTCTTTTCTCTTTAGAATTACACCAAATCTTCATTAGTACTCTTATTTGATCACAATTTTTTTGTTTGATGTTTGATCTTATAAATGTGTTTTTTTTGTAAACTTTGAAAAACCTTTATAGTCTCATACCAATTGTATATGTCTTATGGTTGCTTGACATCCATATTGATATATGTTAAAATTTAAATTTAGAAGAATCAACTTTTTAAAAATTTATATTATAAATATTAATATTAAATTACTATACATATAGATTTGATAAAAACTAAATAATTATATTAATATTAATGTTACAGATTATAACATCAATCCATAACGTTTCTACAAAAGAGAGGTTAAGATTCAAGCTAGGAAGAAAATAGAAATAACTATTCCTAGATTTAACAAAATAATCTACAACATATCCACATGGTATTAGATTGAAGAACAAATGAGTGAGTCAATAAACAAATTAAATCACCAAAAAATAATATTAATAAATTAATAATGAAATTATATTAATTAAATTAATATATTTTTTAAAATATTATAATAATTAATCGATATACTTTTATTGTGGTATTGTGTTTTCACATTTTAAAGAAAACATATTTCACACTTAAATATCTTTTTACTCCCCGAAAACGATACGAGGAAACATCTTCCCATCGACAGAAAAGTATTGTTCATCCAATTTTGAGATTACGGGCAAAGTTGGAATTCGTAGTTCAAACATTTGTGGCCTTAGTCGTCCAACATTTTTACTCGTTCTTAAACTTGTCCAATGAATGCACATTTCATATATGCTGACGTATAGTTAATTGTTCAGTGGAAATGGAATTGGTTGTAAAATTTTGATGTTTGATGTTGTATGTCACAAAAATCAGAAGTAATGGTCTAAAATATTTCAATATCACCACTTACTATTTAAATTCTAGCTGTAAGCATCAATAAAATAGTACAAAGAGTAAATATAAATAAATAAAATGTTTAAAAAAATGAGAGTTTAAGGGACTTCTAATAAAGAAAATGATTAACCTATTTATCTTTCTAATTGAAATATTAAATAATAAAAGAATTTAGCATCATATAGGCACCAATACAACACCATTGTAACTTTTAATTTTGCCCGCACCACTAGAGGTAAAATATAAATCTTTGTTTGCACCAAAATAAACATCATAGTAATCTGAATGTTTCATAAGTTAAAACTTCTTTTTCAAGTAGCAGCGTAACATATTCATTAGTACATATCCATTTTTTTATTTGAATATGATGATCTAAATTGGATCAGCCTTAAACCACACACATTAAGCAATATATTAAGCTTAGTGTGTAATTTAAGCCATCCATAATAGTTTAAAAATTCACTACTATAACGACTGTGCAAGGAAAACAAAGAAAAAGAGAGTTTCATTGTTTGAAGTATTATCAATCATTTCTTTTAGTTATTATAGAACTAATTATGTAGAATTCTTATAGTTATTATATAATTAATTGTATAATATTAATATTATATCTTTAATTTTCTATGGAATTATCCTTTACAATTTATCTCGCTATCAACAAAAAAACAATTTCTAAGTTATGATATCTATATATTAATTTATATTGGTTTTGTATTAGTTTGGTGGTACAATAGGTTCTTTTATATTTTTATTTTATTTAGATTAAAAATATTTTATTGATCAATTTCACAAGCTTATGTTGAGTAGGCTTTTAAGGAAACTAAAAATATAAGTTTAATAAAACTTACGTCAACCAAACTTGAAATATAAAATTCATATTGAGAAGACAATGCTCTAATATTCCTCATATTAGTGTCAAAGCATTATTTTCTAGAATTATTAATGTTCTGAAAATAATTTATTCATTTCTACCATTGATCACTCTTTAAAAACTAGACTTTAAAAACTAGACTATGTAAGACTTATTTAGAAAATGAAATTGTTTGTTTCACACTATGATATTAGTGGAAGCATCTTAATTTCCATTGAACCTATTACTTATAATATGATGAAGCCAAGAAGTACTTGACATTAAATTTGACATGACCTATTCATTGATGGGTAATTACATAGGAACACTTGCTTATTTGTTTCTATGTGACCATACATCTACAAATATTTACCGTAAAAACATAAATATTCGCACATTACTAGGATAATGAACATATTTGACTTATACACTCTACCAAAATTGTTTTTAAACTTGTCCAATGAATGCACCATTTCATATGTGGCCACCTATAGTTAATTCTTCAGTTGAAACAAATTTTGGAATTGGTTGTAAAATTTGATATTTGATCTTGTACGCCACAAAAATCATAAGTACTGGTCTAAAATATATCTTGATCCCCATTTAGTGTTTAAATTCTAGCTGTACGCATCAATAAAATAATACAAATAGTGAATATAAATAAATAAAATGTTTAAAAAATTTAGAGTTTAAGGGAATCCTAATAAAGAAAAGGATTCACTTATTTATCTCTTTTAATTGAAATAGGGGTTGTTTATTGCATGGAGGGAGCATTGTGCTTAATTGGACTGAGTTTATGGTGGATGTTGAGTTGCTGAATTTTTTTTTTTAACAATTTAATTCAAAAGCAGTAAGCTTACCAATGATGGAGTCAATGGTTACCTTGGTTTTGTCAATCGACTTTAGCTCCTGATGGCTACAACTCAGATAGCGTACACCGGTAGTAGGGTTATCAACACCTTACTAACTATTGTGGCATCATCCATTTTACCACCAACATTCTTGACCTTTCCAACTATCTCTTTTATCCTTTGACCATATTGTTGGATATTCTCACCTTCAGCCATCCGCATGTCATCAAAATTCCCTCTTAGACTCTCTTCCTTGGCAATCTTCACATGTTCATCACCACTGTAAATCTCTTCAAGTTTCTTCCATACCAAATGTGTAGTCTTGAGACCATGAACATCAACATATTTTACATTAGACAAAGAACTGCTAATAGCCTCCAGTGCTTGGTTGTTTTCTTATTTCTCTTTCTTCTCATCATCAGTCATAATACCACTAGGTGCAACATATTGAGTATTAACATGTTCCCCGTATTGATTTCCAAGACTCTTGATAAATTTTCCTTTTGTCACTCAATATCATGTAGTTTTCTCTTTTAAACTTTGGACCTTCCTTCTTCACCATGTTCAACAAGATCTTTACCTTGAGTTGTTAGGCTTATACATCAAAGGACCTGAGAAGCACTCTGATACCAATTGATGGTATGATGAAAGAATAAGGATCTGGTCAACTACTGAGAGGGAGGGGTAAATCAGTAGATAGAAAAACTGAATAACTTTCATCTTACTCAGAAACAATCTCTCAATTAAACTTTGAAACTGACAAGTTAAACCACTAAACTTAAATAAATGCAATATATCTGTCAGAATAAAATTGTCAAGATAAACTGGTTGACTATTTCAACAGTTAACAATAAACAACTTGAAAATTCTCAATCATCCAAATACTTTTACTTGCATACGTAAAATCTTATTTTAGATTGATACCGGTTGACATAAATTATCAAAGTGATTCAAGTAGTTAAACAATTCAATCATAGAAACATAACAACAAAAACATTCACCACTTGACACAATATTTTAACGTGGAAACCCAAATGGGAAAAACCATGGTGAGATGAGACTCACAAGATAACTATCTGAACTATTCTGAAGTTCGCCTTGTTAGGAGCCAAGCCTATTAAAGCTTTTACAAAAAGTTCTGTGAAGAAGAGATCCTGTTAGGGACCACTCGGTTAAAGGATTGACTATAATGCCTTATTAGATGCAATACCACATGAGGAGTAACCTTTGTAAAGTATTTAGAATCCAAACTAATAGATCACCTGGTTAGAGGATTTGAATAACACAAATCTTGTTAGAGCTTACTCGGTTAGGGGATTTTATTGTTGTAATTGTTATAAAACAATAATGGTTTGTTGATCTGTTTAAATAGCACTTCACTTGGTTGTTTAGGTCCTTTTCATGCTCTTATCTTATTTTACTCAAACTATAGATACATCATCTGGTTTGGCAACCTCACACTTAATTCAACTTTGCCAACACACCTAAACAAAAACAACTCATCGACCTTATAAATAAATCAATTAGGTTGGTAACACAAAAAAAACCTAATTCTCTCATAGAGATTACAAACAAGTCGGTTTAGGTATGACCGTTGTTTAAAAAAATAATCTATGCACATCATTCAAGAAAACCTTGACCACTCCTAATCACTACTTCATCGAACTCAGTAACTCATCACGCATTTTGCATTACATGAAATATACTTGCTCATTTCCAAGATAAAAATAATTAACTCAATGTGCCCAACTCTCTCCTTCATACAATATGCATACATTTCATAATCATTACCACTCATCATCAGATCATAAACCTATATAACCAATTCACTAGTCTTAATCGGTTAGTTTTTATCAAAACAACAAGGAGGGTTTACCGGTTGAACTCTCTAATTCTTAGCAATACCAGTTCACTCCACAAACTTACCTACCAATTACAGTTCCTTTCACTTAGCTCTTCCTACCGGTTACAAAATGACATTATATCAATATCATTATTACCAGTTAATTGACATCAATAAAAACATAACAAATCATTAATGCAATCTTCATGCTAATGCCAACATGTATGTTCTTCTATTAGACAAGGGAAGTTGATACTTACTGAAAAGATTATCCCATAAAATGAGAGCACTATTTATAATAATATCTTTAAAATGACATATACCTTTGTTGGCCCATTTCTTGGTCGCACACCCTTGAGTGAGTGCAAGGGGTTTTCCATTGTGGGTTAAGATCCACCAAATTGATCTTTCCCCACAAACTTGGTTATCCCGGCTGATCCAATTATTATCAATATTAATCCTAATGCTCTCCCAACCCTTCCAAATAGATTTTAAGACAATAGAGCCTGTAGTAGAGACTGAGAAATTACTAGCTATAAGGTCACTAATAGGAAGGAATCTCTAGGATTTAGCCTTCTTGGGAACACATAGTCTGATGTTGTTCCAAATGAGAACTTTCCAAGGTTCGTTGCCTTCCAATGAATGGAAGATCCATTTAGTAGCAAGTGAAATCCCTTGCACTTTAAGATCCTTAAGTCCTAGCCCTCCAATAGCCTTATCCATACAACACCACTCCCATTTGACTGAGTGTGCTTTTTTGTGTCCTCTACCACCCGACCATAAGAATTCACTGATAATCTTCTACAACTCATTGATTTGATAATTACTAAACATCCACATAGAGTCATGGTAGATACTATAAGATGACAAAATATTTTTATAAACTTGTACTCTCCCAGCAAGTGAGAGGTAGAGTTTATTCTAATTTGTAAGCTTGGCTTCAATCTTGCCCTTAATCTAAAATGACATATCTTGAAGACAAGGAGAGATTGTGAAAAGAATCCCTAGGTATTTGACAATTGCGTTAGGCCCTCCCCATTGAAAACCATAGGTGGAAAGCCAGTCTGGTGGTCACTCAAACCAACTAACAAAAGCATATTTGGCTTGGGAAATTCTTGACCCCCTGAAGCATCACCAAACAAGGTGAGCTTGGCAGATAAAGAACTCATATTTTCATTTGATAGCTCAAGGAATATTGCAGTGTCATCCACAAAATTGAATGTTAAAAAATTTAGACTTATCTAGAAGGGAGATCCCTCTAACTTTAGGAGAGAGAGAGTTATCCCTAAGTAGGTAATACAAAGAATTTGAGGCTATCACAAAGAGGGTAGGGGAAAGAGGGCACCCTTTCCTAATGGACATACTAAGCTTGAAGGGCTGAGAGATAGAACCAATAACTTCAATCTAGGCATGTGTATCCTTAAGGAGAACCTAGACATATTGCCCAAAAACATTAGGGAAACCAAAATATTTAATCATCATGGAAATAAAATTCCATTCGATCATGTCGTACGCCTTCTCAAAGTATAGTAGAAACATGGCCACATTTTGATCTGAAAGTTTAGCCTACTCCATACCCTCCTAGCTGGTAATGAGGTTCTTCAAGATGTATCTCCCTTTAAAAAAATTGGCCTGTCTAGCACAAATAAACCTAGGTAGGATATTTTCTAGTCTAATAGCAAGTATCTTCACAAGAATATTATAAGATACATTAAGGACTCTAATAGGACACCAATTATCGATAAGATCTTTGTCCCATTCTTTAGCGATAAGTTTGATAAGGCCTCTATCAATGTCAGCAACTAGTGACCCAATCAAAGTAGCTTCCCTGTACACCTCAAGCAAGTCATTTACAATCTAACTAATGTTAGCCTTTTAAAATTCAATGGTAAGACCATCCAGCCCAAGGGACTTATCATTATGCAGAGATTTGATGGCTCTTTTGATTTCCTCAACCAAAAATGGTCTACTAAGAGTCTGGCCTTCTTCAAGTGATAAAATCTTGGGGACAAGAGACTGACACTTGTCTCTAGCAAGGATGTATGAAGGAGAATCTTCTGAGGAGAAAATCATCTTATAGAAGCTAAGGAATTCTGTTGTGATATCTTCTTCTTCAGAAACTTCCCTGCCATCCACCCAAAGCTTGTCTATCTTTTCTTTGATCTTCTTCTACTTCAGTAGGTTGAAGAAGAACTTAGACCCTTTATCTCCTTGAGACAACCATTGCATCCTAGCCCAACTCCTGGGTCCAATGGCTCTTACATTCTGCATTCTTCTCAGCTTATCTCTAGCCATCGCCACCAAGTGAGTAAGATGTGAATTGTTGGGATCATTTCGAATGTCCTCCTCTTCCTTATGCAGATTACAAGAGAGAATAATCTCCATATGTCTAGTATCCTTGGCCTTCTTCTTGCCAATGGTACTAAGAAACTTCTTCCAACTACACACTGAGGTGTTCCACCTAGAAATATTAGAAATAGCTTGAGAATTCTAGTTATTGAACAATCTCACAATATGGATAGTAGCCAAAACATATTGATCTTGTAGAAGTTTATTATTAAGAATGAATTTGCCATCATCTTTGCTGCTAACCTTGATAGCTCATCTGAAGACAATATTGGCAAAAAAGGGGAGGTGGTTAGATAGGTAAGATGGCCTCACAACCACCAGGAACCCATGGTGATCTGAGATAAAGATGAGGGCATCCTTATTGGTGTAGAATCTGTCCAATCTAGAGAAAATCCTACTCCCACCTTTTGGGTAATTGCACAAGGTAAACCAGATTCCTTTGTAAGATTGTTTTAAGTCATCCAAGAGATCAAAAATTCTATTGATACCTTTCAGTCTTTCCCAATGTAGCTTCTCTTCCCATCTCCATTCAACATTGGCTCCCCCTAGCTTATCATCCTTATGTTGAACCATGTTAAAATCTCCCCCCAAGATCTACGAGATATCTGGTAGGGATGTGAGCCATTTCTAGAGGTCAAATCTATCCCTATAGTCATTAGGAGCATAAATAGTGCAAAGCCCAAAGGTGGAATCACCATCCATAAAGGTGACCCATATAGCCCTATTGCTAAGGGAGATCTCTGAGGAAAGGATAGAATGACTTCGCTTGGGGTTCATAAGAATAGCAGCCCCCTCTTTGCCTTTCTCATGGTTAGTGGAATATCTGAGAGCATCTCTCGACACAAAATTAAGATTGATCTCCAATGAGAAATTAGTGGCTTTAATTTCTTGCAACAAGGAAAAGTCCAGATCCTTGAATTGTTTAAACATCGTTCTCACTACATATTTCCTATCGGGGGACTCCAACACTTGGATATTCCAAGATAAGCACTTCATGGTAACAAATCAATTAGTTATCATTTTTGTTAGCTTTAAGTCTGCTAAAACACTTGGGGAAGGTGGAATTCTAGTTGGAATTTTTATGCAATAGGGAGTTCTTATTCTTAGAGGCTAGGGGCCTACTTGTCTTCCTTCTAGTGATGACTTCAACCTCAGAAATCTCCTCATCTGGATTACCTTTGTCCCTAATCCCTTCACCACTAGTGACGAAAAAGTTGGATCTCAACTCAGCCTCAATCTCAGTCTTATGAATGTCTACTAAGGAGACTTCCTTAGGGGTATGATTCTCATAAAAACCTAACACAAAAGGGTAATTAGGCTTGGTATTGTCAATCATTACTTAGGTCGGGAAAACCTAATAGAAGACACTATCATCATCATCAAGGGAATTAGATCTCATAGGGATAGATCCCAAAGAGACTATGGTTTGAGAGGGAGGGGGGAAATCTCCATCCCCTTGGGGATCCCCAAAGCTTGTCCACACTATGGCTGAGTCTGTCAAATCAGACAAGACCTGAAACTTATAAGAGTTAGGAGTAGATGCAGGATCATTGGGGGGAGAGGAGGTTACATCCCTCCTTCTAAAATCCTAGTTTCCTCGATCAATCCATTCAAAATACTTAATAATAGACTTAACATGAGAATCCTTATCAGAATCATTCATTAATAAAACCTCAAGTGGAGGCCTAATAGCATTATCATCCATGGGGGCCTTGACAGAGCATGGCTTCTCTTTCCCTCTAGCCCTTATTTTATACAATACTAATTGTTGTGCATTTTTCCTCTTAGACCTCTTATTCTTTCTAGAAATCACTTGAAAGATAGAGCCCTCGACTCCTTCCATTTGAGAGATGGCAGCAGAAACAACCGAATGGGGGGAGGGTAGGCCAACATTAAAGAAAAAAAAAATGGAGTCTTTTTCAATAACAAGGGCATTCACAGGTTGTTCTTTCAGAAAACTAGCCACAATAATATTAATGGCCTTTCTGAGAGAATCCAAATTATCTAAAATAGGAGGGGTTCCTTCATGCTTAGCAGCTGAATTATGGGTAGTAACATCACCTGACTTGGAAACGGTCTTGGAAGGGTTAATACCATTTCTTCTCTTCGTCGCAAGGATAGGGCACAATCTTCTAATGTGGCCTTCATGTCTAGATAGAAAGCAAGAGTTCAGGCCTCCTATGGTTTGGATAACACATATGAATGTGTCACCTTGGAGTTTAATCTCAATAAATCTCAGAATATCAATGCTAGAGATAATGGAGAATAGGACTCTGGCATCCAGGTGGGGGACAAGATTCAATGAGTTATCAACACTAATCACTCTACCAATGGAGTCCAAAATTTGGGGAATAGAATTCCAAAATATGGGAGGCAAGTTCTTAATCAAGAGCCAAAATCTCTTCATTAGTAGTATCAAAAGACCATTAAGGGCCCTAAGAGTGGTTTTATGAACGACCGAGAACTGTCTTTGGAGGACATCCAGCTATGTCTTATTATCATTGAAAAAATAATAAATAAACATTTTTAAATCATTCTATAGAAAGAGAATTTAAACCCTAATCTTTTATTCGAAACATTTTTCATCCTATCATCTAAAAACTTTCTAGTCAGACATTTATCAATATTAGTAGTAGCAAAGAAAATGGAGATATCTTGAAGCCTGATATTTTTCATTTCAATAACCTTGGCCATAGAGTCATTACGAAATACATAAAAGGTATAAAGAGGCGAGGAACGACCCTTACCTCATCCTCCATCTCTGCCATTGCACCTAGAAGAAGAATAACTTACTAGGTCAAACTTAGCCTCGAGGGGGACCTGCACAGAATCGCCAAGAGTGGTATCCCTGAAGGACTTGCCAATAAGACCTTCTTCCACCAAACTCAGGGGCATTGGCCATGTCGAATCAATGCCGACCCCACTTGAATCCTCACCCATTGGGCATTTAGTATGAGAGAGTTTTCACACATCTGCAATCAAACCAAGTGGAGGAAAAAAACTAAGTAGAATAAATGCAGAAAAGAAAGGATGGCAACAATAAAAGTTAAAAAAATCCAAGGAAGTGATACCACTATGGAGGAAGCCTTACCACCTCCTCCACACGTAGGGGGAAGACTCCAATGCCCAACGCAGCCGTCCACATCAATCCCTATTTTCTAAAGACAATGTCATTGGTATGAGAAGAACCAACAATAGTTTTCAAAGGATCTTCTTGTAATTTTTGTATATGTTGTCCGTTTTCATTACCGATACAATTGCGCAGACTCAAGCAAGTGTAGAAAATAGTGAAGTGTGTGGTAGATTCTCGAATTGCAAAGACCAGAGAGTCTGAAACAAAGTCCTCTACAATCCTTCAATCTGGCCAATAACAATGGCCTGTTTACTATCGATGAGTTTGTTCAGATGAATGGTAGACCATAAACTAGAAGCTTTTTAGCGTCAAAACACTCAAGTGCTATGATGGAGATATCACTATGGTGAGATTTATATACAATAATATTGGATGTGCTTTTGTTGATGAAAAATCTTTATATTTATTGCAGATTGTTGTATATAGATCCTTGAGCTATCTCTTTTCCTTTCATTGCATATAAATTCACCACCAACCATGCTGATCAAACAAGGGTCAGATTGCTCAAAATAGGCATCGATGTCAAACCTAGAAAATGCACAGATCAAAAAAATTAAGCATGTAGCAAAACAATAGACCAACAGGATGCAATGTTTAGCAACTTCTATGTCGACCAATCGTTCAAACCCTTGTTGATGACCAATAAATCTCCCATTTTACATATAGATTTGAGAAGAACTAGATAATTATATTAATGTTCATACTAGAGATTATAACTTCAATACTTAATATTTATAGAGAAAACAAGGTTAAGGTTCAAGCTAAGAGGAAAATAGAGATAAATATTCCTATATTTAATGAAATAATTGGCATGTCCACATGGTAATATTGATAGATGATTGGAAAATAAATGAGTCAATGAAAAAATTAAATAATGAAAAATTGATATTAATAATTGAACAATGGAATTATATTAAATAATATTAATATTTAATTTTTATATTATCATAATTCTAATGTTTCTTAATCATATTGATATTTGTGTACTAATAATAATAATAATAAAATTATGTAATTAAGGTAAAGTGGAGTTCTAGTATGGTAGTGGATATGCTAAAAAAAATTGAGAATAACTTTTTGTTTATTATTGTTACTTCTCAATAGTGTGTTTTTTAATAAATATTGTGTCTTTGTTTATCTATAGTAATATTGAATTCTCATTCAGCCATTAAGTTTTATCTAAAATTAATGTGTATTTTCTTTATATTTGTCTATCAAATCTTTAGAATTTGGTGGGTGGTGCAATTGTTAGGTCTGTAAGTCAAATTTAAAACCCATAAAGCAAATGATGTTCTACGTACAATGTAACTCTTTTTAGATATGTTGCATCTATTATTTATTTGTGCATAAAAAATGGGATAACTTCATTATAAAATCCAATTTCCAGCTATTATATTTAGGTTCCTTATGAAAACAATTTCATTACACTTTAAGTAGAACAAGTTTCAATACTTCTTTCCAAAGAAATGATGGGGAATATCCTTTGTAATGGATGCATTGTTAGGGACATCAATGGAGATGTGTTGGATACCCTATAGCATATAGTTGGTTTTCCCAAACTATTTGTAGTGTTAAGCTATGCTTGATCATATTATGTTTCAATGTGATAGTAATTCTATTTTGTGATGTTAGAAATGTGTATCTTTCTTACTAGAAGATGTAATGTAAATAGTATCTTCTTGTCATAAAATATGGTTCACTAGTGTCTCCAAAAATATTTATTAGAAGAACTATTATTTATTATGATGTAACTGATCTACACATATTATAAATTGATTTTAAATCAAAGTAAGTATTCGGAAAGAAATAGCCATCAAAATAGATCCATCTTGTTCTTTTAAACGGAGCGTGTTAGTTTACTAGAAAATTTAACCTTTTACTTCTCTTTAATTTATTATAATTAAAATATATAAGAAGAAAAAAGGAGAGATAGTATTAGAAAGATGGAGAAAAAATATAAAAAAAGAGGGTAGGGGCAAGAGGGCACCCTTTCCTCATAGGCCTACTAAGCTTGAAGGCTTGAGAGATAGAAATATTAACTTCAATATAGGCATGTGCATCCTTAAGGAGAACCTGAACATATTGGCAAAAAACCTTAGGGAAACCAAAAGATCTAAGCATCATGGAAATAAAGTTCCATTCAATTATGTCGTATGCCTTCTCAAGGTACAGTAGAAACATAGCCACCTTTTTGTGTGAAAGTTTAGCCCACTCCATAGCCTCCCAGCTCGTAATGAGTTTCTTCGGGATGTATCTCCCTTTAAAAAAACCGGTCTGTGTGGCATAAATAAACCTAGGTAGGATATTTTCCAGTTTGTTAGCAAGCATCTTCACAAGAATCTTATAAGATACATTAATGAGTGTAATAGGACACCAATTATTGATAAGATCTTTGTCCCCTTCTTTAGGGATAAGTTTGATAAGGCATCTATTAATGTCAGCACCCAGTGACTCAGTCATAGTAGCTTCCTTGTCCACCTCAAGCAAGTCATCTGTAATCTAACTAATGTTAGCCTTTTAGAATTAAATGGTAAGCCCATTTGGCCTAGGGGCCTTATCATTATGCAAAGAGTTGATGGATCTTTTTATTTCCTCAACCGAAAATGGTCTACTAAGAGTTTGGCCTTCTTCAAGTGACAAAATAATTGGGACAAGAGACTGACACTTGTCTTCAGATAGTTCCTTACCATCCACCCATAGCTTGTCTATCTTCTCTCTGATTTGCTTCTGCTTCAGCAGGTTGAAGAAGAACTTAGACCCTTTATCTCCTTCAGACAACCATTGCATCCTAGCCTTAATCCTGGGTCCAATGGCTCTTAACTGCTGCATTCTTCTAAGCTTATCTCTAGCCACCGCCACCAAGTGAGTAAGATGTGAATTATTGGGATCATTTTGAATGTCCTCCTCTGCCTTATGGAGATTACAAGAGAGGATAAGCTCCACCTATCCAGTATCCTTGGCCTTCTTCTTGCAAATGGTACTAAGAACCTTTTGCCAACTAGACACCAAGGTGTTCCACCTATAAATATTAGAAATAGCTTGAGAATTCTAGTTATTGAATAATCTCACAATATGGATAGCACCCAAAACATATTAATCTTGTAGTAATTTAGTGTTAAAAGTGAATTTGGCACCATCTTTGCTGTCAACCTTGATAGATCTCTTGAAGACAATATTGGCCAAAAAGGGTGTTGTGGTCAAATAGGGAAGATGGCCTCACAACCACTGGGCACCCTTGTTGATTCAAGACAAAGGAGAATGCATCCTATTGACATAGAATCTATCCAATCTAGAGAAAATCCTACTCCCACCTTTTGGGTAATTGCACTAGGTAAACCAGATTCCTTTGTAAGATTATTTTAAGTCATCCAAGGGATCAAAAAGTCTATTGATACCTTTTTACTCTTTCCCAATGTAGCTTCTCTCCCCATCTCCATTCAACATTGGCTCCCCCTAGCTTATCATCCTTGTGTTCAACCATGTTAAAATCTCCCCCCAAGATCCACGGGATATCTGGTAGGGATGCAAGCCATTTCCATAGGTCAAATCTATCCCTATAGTCATTGGGAGCATACACAATGCAAAGCCCAAAGGTGGAATCACCATCCATAAAGGTGACCCATATAGCGCTATTTTTGGGGGAGATTCCCTATGAAAAGGATAGAATTACTCCACTTGGGGTTGATAAGAATAACAGGCCCCCCTTTGCCTTTCTCATGCTTAGTGCAAAATTTGAGAGCATCTCTCCACACAAAATTAAGATTGATCTTTGATGAGAAGCTAGTGGCTTTAACTTCTTGCAACAAGGAAAAGTCCAAATCCTTGTGTTGGTTAAACATCCTTCTCACCACATATTTCCTATCGAGGGACTCCAACCCTTGGATATTCGATGATAAGCACTTCATGGTAATGAATCATTTTTTTATCATTCTTGTCAGCTTTAAGGTTACTAAAACACTTGGGGAAGGTGGACTTCCCATTAGACTTTTTATGCAGCAAAGAGTTCTTATTCTTAGAGCATAGGGTCCTGCCTGCCTTCCTTCTAGTGACGACTTTAGCCTCAAAAATATCCTCATCTGGATTAAATTTGTCCCTAATCCCTTCACAACTAGTGACCAAAAAGTTGGATCTCAACTCAGCCTCAATCTCAGACTCAAGAATGTCTACTAAATAGACTTCATCAGGGGTATCATTCTCATAAAAACCTAACTCAAAAGGGTAATTAGACCTAGTATTTTCAATCATTGGTTCAATCGGGATAACCTAATAGAAGACACTATCATCATCAACAAGGGAATTAGATTTCATAGGGACAGATCTCAAAGAGACAATGGTTTCAGAGGGAGGGGGGCAATCTCCATCCCCTTGGGGATCCCAAAAGCCAATCTATACTATGACTAAGTCAGTCAAATCAGACAAGACCTAACACGTATTAGAGTTAGGAGTAGATGCAGGATCACTGGGGGGAGAAGAGGTTACGTCCCTCCTTCTAAAATCCTAGTTTCCTTGTTAAATCCCTTCAAAATACTTAATAATAGACTTAACATGAGATTTCTTATCAGAATAATTCATTAATAAAACCTCAGGTGGAGGCCTACTAGCATCATCATCCATGGGTGCCTCGATAGAGCATGGCTTCTCTTTCCTTCTAGCCCTTATTTTATACAATGCTAATGGTTGTACACTTTTCCTCTTAGAACCCTTTTTTTTTCTAGAAACCACCTGAAAGCCAAAGCCCTCGACTCCCTCCATTTAATAGATGGGAGTAGAAATAGGTGAATGGTAGGGGTTGGGTCGGCATTAAAGGAGAAAAAAAGGATCCTTTTTCAATAGCAGGGGTGTTCCCATGTTCTTTTGGAAAACTAGCCAAAACAATATTAATGGCCTTTCTGAGAGAATCTAATTTATCTATAATAGGAGGGGTTCTTTAGGCTTAGCGATCTATTTAGGGGTAGAAAAATCACCCGACATGGAAATGGTCTTGGAAGGGTTAATACCATTTCTTCTCTTTGTCGCAAGGATAGGGCACAATCTTCTGATGTGGCCTTCACGTCTACTCGAGGCCATTTGTTGGGCTGAATTAATTCCCACCCCACTTGAATCGTCACCCATCAGGCATTTAGTATGGAGGGCTCTTGACACATCTACAATCAAGCCAAGTGGAGGAAAAAAACCAAGCAGAATAAATGCAGAAAAAAAAGAATCGCAACAATAAAAGTTGAAAAATCCAAAAAGTGATACCACCATGGAAGAGGCTTTACCACCTCCAACACACATAGGGGGAAGACCCCAACGCCCAACATAGTCATCCATGTCAAACCCTATTTTTTGAAGACAATGTCATTGGTATGAGAAGAATCGGCAATAGTTTTCAAAGTCTCTTCTTGTAATTTTTGTATATGTTTCCCTTTTTCATTACTAATACAATCATGCGGACTCAAGCAAGTGCAGAAAATAGTGAAGTGTGTGGTAGATTCTCAAATTGCAAAGACCAGAGAGTCTAAAACAAAGCCCTCTACAATTCTTCAATCTAGCCAATAACAATGGCCTGATTACTATCAATGAGTTTGTTCAAATGAATGATAGACCATAAAATGGAAGCTTTTTAGCATCAAAACCCTCAAGTGCTACAATGGAGATATCAGTATGGTGCAATTTATATACAGTGATATTGGATGTGCTTTTGTTGATGAAACCTCTTCATATTTATTGCAGATTATTGTATATAGACCTTTGAACTATCTCTTTGCCTTTAATTGCATATAAATTCACCACCAACCATACTGATCAAACGAGGGCCAGATTGCTCAAAACAGGCATCGATGTCGAACCCAGAAAATGCATAGATTGAAAAAATAAGAATTCAGCAAGAATAATCGACCAACAAGATGCGATCTTTAGCAATTCTATGTTGACCGATCCTTCAAACCCTTGTTGCAGACCAATCAATCTCCCATTTTACATATAGATTTGATAAGAACTACATAATTATATTAATATTCATACTAGAGATTATAACTTCGATACTTAATATTTATAGAGAAACCTATGTTAACATTCAAGCTAAGAGGAAAATAGAGATAAATATTCCTATATCAAAATAATCCACATGTCCACATGGTGATATTGCTAAATGATTGCAAAATAAATGGGTCAATGAAAATCTTAAATAATAAAAAATTAATATTAATAATTGAACAATGAAATTATATTAAATAATATTAATATTTATTTTTCAATTATAATAATTCTAATGTTTCTTAATCATATTGATATTTGTGTACTAATAATAATAATTAAATTACGTAATTAAGGTAAAGAGGAGTTCTAGTATGGTAGTGGATATGCTAAAAAAAAATTGAGAATAACTTTTTGTTTATTATTGTTACTTCTCAATAGTGCGTTTTTTAATACATATTCTGCATCTTTGTTTATCTATAGTAATATTGAATTCTCATTGAGCCACTAAGTTTTATCTAAATTTAATGTGTATTTTCTTTATATTGGTATGTTAAATCTGTAGAATTTTGTGGGTGGTGCAATTGTTAGGGCTGTAAGTCAAATTTAAAACCCATTAAGCAAATGATGTTCTACATACAATGTACCTCTTTTTAGATATGTTGCATCTATTATTCCTTTGTGCATAGAAAATGTGATAACTTCATGTACAGGATCCAATTTCCAACTGTTATATTTAGGTTCGTTATGAAAACAATTTCATTACACTTTAAGTAGAACAAGTTTCAATACTTCTCGCCAAAGAAATGATGGGGAATATCCTTTGTAGTGGATGCATTGACAGGAACATCAATGGAGATTTGTTGGATACCCTATAGTATATAGTTGGTTTTCCCAAACTATTTGTAGTGTTAAGCTATGCTTCATCATATTATGTTTCAACATGATAGTAATTCTATTTTGTGATGTTAGAAATGTGTAGCTTTTTTACTAGAAGATTTAATGTAAATAGTATCTTCTTGTCATAAAATATGGTTCACTAGTGTCTCAAAAAATATTTATTAGAAGAACTACTATTTATTATGATGCAAATGATCTACATGTATTATAAATTGCTTTTAAATCAAAGTAAGTCTTAGGCAAGCAATGGCCATCAAAATAGATCCAACTTGTTCTTTTAAAGGGGGTGTGTCACTTTACTAGCACATTTAACATTTTATTTCTCTTTAATTTATTATAATTAAAACATATAAGAAGAAAAAAAAAAGAGATGGCGTTAGAAAGATGCACAAAAAATATATACAAAGAAAAAGAAAGGGGATTAAATTTTAATCAACTTTTTGCATCAACAATCCAAAGGAGAACATATCCATAGCTATCTTTTTCAGAACTCATATCTCTATTTTTGTCACTTTATTTATCTTTTATGTCTTTATTTATCATCCAATGCCACCCTCTTCCTCTCTTTCCTTCTATCTCTTAAACTCTCCAAATCTCTTTATCTCCATAATCATCTCTCTATCTCTTTGTCTTCCTCTACCTCTTTGTCTATCTCTCTTAGAAAATATACCTGACAGCACATGAACATTGATCAAAACATAAAGCGTAAAAACTTTTTTTTGACATGCCGTTCTTAAAATAAATATCTAATCCAATAAAAATATGACAACCATTAATGGTTGCAATAATGTCTATGACATTATTTGCTGGTGCGGCAAATATCCTCTTTGCTTCAAACAAGTTGCATGGGATAATATCTATGATGGAAGGTGCTGAAAAATAATTTAGCTCGCTAACAACGAAAACAATTTCTTAAAAAACATATTTCAGAATAAAAGGTACATAATTTTAAACGACAGCCTTGGAAACGCAGAACAACCCCTACTAAGCAACAACTCATCCAATTTCTTTCTGGTCCGGCAAAAATCCTACTCTTCCTCTATATATACAATGCACAATTTCCTCTCCACCACATATAAATATTTGATCTGTCAAATACATGTTTAGTAACATTATGGAGAAAATTAATGTTTCGAAGTTTATGGGAGTATTGCTTGTATGGCTCTTGATTTTAAAGCCTTGTGTGGGTAGCGCTTTTATTGCGATGCAAGGGCCTGGGTGTAAACTCCCGGCTCATGTTTTCTCGATCTGTGGTAATTGTTTTTCAATACCCACAGACTACCGCGCAGGATATTTTTTTCGATACGATGAGGGACAGCCTGTGTATCTTTATAATTCTGATACATGCGAGGGTACACCACATACTGTGCTTGCTGAATATACACAGGACTGCACTGGTTTTGGGTGGAATAATGTCTACATTGGGTGCCCATAATGTGTGGCCTAACAACTATTGCTATCCATGAATAAAGACACTGCTTTTGTGTGCCTGTCGTTGTGTCCAGTATAGCAGGAGTTGAGTCTGGGTTTTAATCTGGTGTGGTTTGTTTAATTTAGTAAGATTTGTATTTGGTCTTTATGATTGAGAACTATTCCTACAGTTAAATCTAGTAGGATTTGCATCTCGTCAATAAATTGATCCATAGGTTTTTAATGTTAAACCTGTGGAGTTTGTAATCGACCCTTCATTTCGTATGTATCCACCCATTAAAATTGAAGGCTTTGTTTACAGGACTGTTTAAGCCTTGAGTTTAATGGGTTCAAGCATTGTAATCGATCCTTCGTATCGTATTTATGTCACCTTTACAATTGAAGGTTCTGTTTAGAGATAGAATTACTGGTTTGAGTGTTGTGTTTAATGCGTTCAAGTATTGAGATTTTGGGCAGCAGTTGGTTTTTTGTTTTGCTATTTTGAAGTTTTGGTTTAGCATTCATTGTAGAATGTATTTAGCTGGTCATGATATATCGATTTGGATGGATTTTTCTCTCACCCTTTTTTCCTTATTATGCATCTTTTTATTGTTATAACTTTTAAACTTATATTTAACTATTAATCTTTTTGTTTCCGTCTTTTATAGAGAAAAAAGAAAATTATTGACTTTTCTATTTCTGAGATTGTATACTCAAAATTTAAAAGAGAATCTGTAAATAATTAATAATAATAATTTGTATTGGTTTCATATTGGTTTTGTGGTACAGTAGATCATTTCATATTTTTGTTTTATTTAGCTAAAAATTATTTTATTGATCAATATTATAAGTTTGGCCTGAGTAAGTTTTTATTCCACATATTAGAAATTCTATATCATCGAAATCATTTTGTTGGATCAATGGAATATGTAAGTTTTATTATATCAAATTCATTTATAGTTTAATAGTTTTAAAATAATAATGCCATGTCATATCTGGCTTTTTCTTAATTGTTTCTATATATTTTTTTATTTGTTTGATTAATCTCATTTCTAAAATTAGTTTTGATTACCTTTATATATTTATATAATGGATCTAAGCCTTTCCTCTTACTAATCTAATCAAAACATATATCTACCTAATGCAAATCATAAACTCAACATTATTGAGCCCAAACACCAAACACCAAAAAACCAGCCTAGCCCATAACCAAAAATAACCACTGTCTACATTGAGCCCTTGAAAACTATCAACTTCCAGCTAGATAAGATTAAACATAAAAGCTAAAACATGCTGAAAAGAAACAAGGGGATTTTGAAAGGCTTCCCTAACCTTAGACCTAGGTTTTGCGATGGTTCCCAGAACCACAAAAAGGGTTTTGAAGTGGCTCCCTCAACCATCTTGGACTGAAACCACCTCTATAGGAGAAGACAAAAGAGGGCTTGAAACCATGAATCCATTAACTAGAAAATTATGTGCCTCAAGAAAAACCAACCTCCCACAGCCTAATAAGATGGGTTTTGTCATAGAGTTCATAACCACTAGGGCAAAGCCAACAAGAAGAACAACTTCCAACTATAGAACATATTCCATCAAATTAAGAAAAAACCCATCATGCTTAGCTGGAACAAATTGTTTTGGCAGACCCCCATAAGCTCAAGATCCAAGAGAAAGATCTCCTCTAGAACCCCAGTGGACTAGAAAAAGGAAAACACCAGCCATCCACTAGCACCACCCAACCTCCATGGCAATACTCAAATCAACCTCTATAGGAGAGAATTTTTCTCTAGCACTGTCCTTCTTCACCTTAGAATAAGGAGGGGCCACCTCAATAAGGAAAGCTGGAGAAAACCTAGGCAACATAGAGATGGTGTGCCAACAGAATCTGCAAATAAAAATAAGACTAGGCTGAAGAGGACAACCCCTCAATAGATCTTTAGCAAAGATTGAGTGAGCAAAAAGTACTCCCTCCCTTAGGGCCTTGAGCAAGAGTTATAGAAAGAACATCTCCTCCTTGGCAAAAAAAAGAGTAGTAGCGGGCAAAAAATCTCTAAGGCCCAAAATATTAGAAGCCCAAACCTTAACAAGGAGTAGAGAACAATAACAGAAAGGGGTTTCCCCAGCCTCAATATCATCTTAGGACACTTCAATGCAGGGAACCCCAAAAATCCTATGAGGAGCCATCATCACCACAGTTGACCAAATGGTCAAATGATTTTTGGTCGATGGTAGACAAAGCATGCCGATAAAATACCATTGACCCCAAAGTGTCACAACACCCTCTCCAATCAGAAACCCCAAACTACTCCACCAAGCTAGTGAGTAGCGAAAGGGGGAAAGGGACAACAACAAGATCGTGAAGGATCCCATGACATCCTACCCACCATTCGATTCACCTTCGTCCTCTTTCCCTACAACATCGCTCGTATCCCTAGCCGCTCCTGCCCCTTGTGCATGCTCCATCCTACTTATAGGAACTCTAAATTGTTAATCAAAGGATTCTTCAAATGATTTGTAATATATTTATTTTTTAGCAACAATGATTGTAAGAGAAAAATTTAATAGCATCAATTATAGGTAGATTTTGAGTTGATATATTATTAAAATTTAAAATGTATGATATTTTTTTAAATTGGAAGAAAATCAACATAAAATTTATTTTAGTGAGAAGAAATTATTTAATAGTGTTCAGAGTATCCTATATGCCGAAATTTAGGGGAATTTATTCTACATCCTTATAGATAAAAAACATCCTTTAAGTGCATGTCCTACTCTAAATTTATTAGGTTTATTGTTTAATCCCATTAAAATATTAGTTTCATGGAGCCTAATTGGTAGGTAAAAAACTACGCCATCATAGGTGAACAAAAAAATATTTTCAAAAGTATACGATAACCTTCAATATTTAGGATAAACACATACAATCTACTATAACATTTTAAATTAGGATAAAAAATTATATAATGTAGAAAATCACTAGAATGTTTCAAATTAGAAGAACAAGGGTAGGGGGAGGTTGAGAAAATTCAATCTAGAATATGAAAATATGTGATGTTATTACAATATTTGTCCCTCAAATATTAATTAATCAATATTCACTTAATTTAAATATTGATTATTACAATCTTTTTGGGTGAATATCAAGTACAATATAAAACTCTATTAAACATATGTATAATATTATTAATTAAAATTCATAAATAACAACAATATTGTTAGCACCACAAATTTGTACCAATGCTAATCACAAATGAAATCATAATGAAACTAATAAATAGTGTTTTTTTTAATAATGTAACTATATATTAAAAAAATAAACATGAAAAGTAGGCCTTTAAAGAATAGCCCTAAGTGTACATGTACACATCTAAACAATTGCTAGTAGATTTCTATACGGAAGATTCTCTAAACTTACTTCTAAAATATTTTTAAATTACAATTTTCAACCCACTTCTAAAATGTATTTTCTTATCTAATTTCATAAGCTCACTTAGTTTAGAATGCTAGTATTTTTCCTTACATTTGAAGAATTAAAAAAAATCTATTTTGATGGTGTAGAAAGAGGTAATCAAGGCGTAGGGGGTACAAGGTGTATTGATAGAAATTATGAAGGAATCATAATTGCTCATGTTAACATAGCATAGATAAGAGCGGCTCTGCTAGGCTTATAAATGGGCCTCAAATTTGGAGCAATTAGAATTCACCTAGGAGACTCCTTGATTGTAGTTAATAAAGTACTAAGGCCTTTATTGCATGAAAAATAGGCCCCTACCTCAAGGGTATGGACCTTGGGGGTCTATTTTTGTAAATTAAACATGGTAATTGAGTTGAAAAACCACATTAAAAAAACATAATGATAAACCTAATGAAAACATCTTATATTGAAAATAAAACATCACTTTATTCTAAGGAAAAAGATGGCTAAACTTATAAACTCTCATAAAGGATATGTATTTGTAGTATTTTTTTTTTCCTTCCTTCTCCCACAGTCCTCTTTACCTTCTAGCACATAGCCAACATATTCACAAGCATAGTTAGACCACAATAATAATTCATATTATTTGCTATCATTTTCTCAAGTTTACTAGTTAATACGAACATATTTCTATAAAATTATATCATTTGCAACCTCCCTAATCTATCTAACCATCTATTAAATAAAATCATTTAACAGTTTACAATTGTATTGGCTATGTGTGAGGTGGGGTGTTACAAAGGTCAATTGCAAAAAAATATTCTTGATATACATTATTTATCAAATGTTCACATTGACCCCAAGTAGTGGATCCCTTATGTACTTTTTCCTCTATTTTTTGTGATCATTTCCCTTTGAGTTGTCCTTTCTTGTGGGTACCTCATTGTGCCAACGTGCTTGTCTTTTGTTTGCATTTATGATACCTTAAATAAATTAATCTTGATAAGGCATACACAATCACTTTAACATGGGGTCATACACTTCACTCAATATTACTATTCAGAGACATACAATGAAACTTGGTTTGTACACTTTCTTCGAACACAATGAGATATTTGGTACATGTAGTACACATTTAAGAGTTAGTTTAATTTAATGTTTTGGTTACTTTGCAAATTGAGCCTTTTACTTTGTAATATTTCAACCTACATGAATAAAATTAAGCACAAGCCTTTCTAGGCTGAGTATAGTCATTCTTTTGTATCCTCTTCATGTGTTGCTCCTTTCGTCTTGATATTAGATTGATAACATCTTAAGTCCTTGGGGACTTAGTGTATCTTGTCTATTTAGTATCTTGGTGAAATTTTTTAAAATAAACTTTTTACTTTACTATGAGTATGGACATACATTCTTACACCAACTAAAGTCGGGGCTAAATTTAAGAACCTATAATATTTACTTTAATCTGTGTGTAGTAAATTTTCTTAAGAGCTACACGTGAGGAATAAGGTAGCGTAGATGATGATAATCAAAATTAAATTTTGAAGGCATAAAAAGGACATGACTAGGAGAAAAAGCTCCCCTAGTCATGTCCTTTTAATGGAATAAAGATAACCTTTAGAAAATGGATTTTGTGTGTCATTCTGATCCAAAAAATATCAAGCCTATTTGTCCTCAATATTTGAAGAATCAAGGTGACCTTCTCCTCTTGATCTTCACAGTTCAACCTGAAACTTTTATCACAAGTTCTAATCTATTTTTCTTCCTCAAATATATGTTGACATCTTTGCATAATATTTAAAAAATTTTGTTGCTATTATTTTATGTCAATATCTCATTGCTTGTCCTATATTTAACATTAAAACTTAACCCTAATTACAATTCAATTTATCCTTTAAAAAGGAGAGAAATAACATAATCAAAATTCAATCACTTTAGGATTGGAACAATCAAGTTCAATTATCTTTGCTTAATATAAGGTGATACCGTAGAAATTAATGGCTTTATCCAAGTAAGGTATTGAAGCCCAAATTTATCCACCTTACATCTTCCTCAATAAAATTTAGATCGTCAGACTACTCTTTTTCTTCCTTTTAGGGTGACTTTTACCAAGTGTTACAATAATCTTCACTATGGTAGAAATATTTTATAGTCTCGCAGATCTCCTCTACTGTAAGGAAATTATAATATCTTCCTTAACATATTCCCAATCTAAAATGCTAATGACTAATGGAGGAGGGTGTGAGACAGTCAAGTTGTTTACCTAACAAATTTAAGTAGCTTCACTTTAGCCATTTTTTGTTTTCTACTAGTGATGCGGTTTCAACATATTCTTATCCTTATTGTGTAGGTTTTAAATAGGTGATTTTAGGGAATAATTAAACAATTATGGGGCTTCATAGCTAATGCTTTCCTTTTGTGTTATAGGGGTGCACAACAAATACTTCTTGTAGTGAGATGACTTTTGATGAAGAGGGAATATCCTCAGTGAAGGAAATTTTTATTTAACTTCTTTCATTTTGGGGAAGGTTATGGTTTTAGCTAGAGGTTAACAGATTATAGGTGGGGGTTGGATTCAATTGATGGGTATTTTTCCAATATAATTTATAAATTGAATAAATTAACTGCTAGTGTAGTGAAGCATATGTATCCTCAAGAGCACTTCTTAGTATTTAAGAAAGTAAAAATTAATGAAAAATGATAGGCTTGTTATAGTTAAGATGAATAAAATAAAGAAAGTGATATTCATGTATATTAGAAAGCCTATGTTCAAGGGAAATACTTTTTTAGGTGGTAGCTCATAAGCCCCTATGTAGGAAGAAATTCATCTCTTCTAAAACCATTTTGCACCAATTGATTGATTCACCCCCCTCCAAGAACATTAATATAAAATATACATAGACATGTTTGTGGATTAAGCATGGCACCTTCTCAACTTCATAATTTAAGATAGTGACTTGTGTTATGATCCCCTATTAATAGAGACAAAGGCAGTAGGTTTTACTCTAAATCTTTTCCCTCATATTATAGTAGTCTTAATTTTCTTATTCATAGTAACCAAAGGATTGAAACAACAATCAAGAAAATATAATGAACAAAAAATAATTTTTCTACACTTGTTGAAAATACTTTGGAATTAATTGAATGGACCATTATTATGATAATATCCTTGTGTCTGCCACATGAGAGAAATAGATACTTTTTAGCTCTATCTTTAGCCTTATGTATTTTCCCTTTCCTATTTTATTTTGTTGATCGAGTTTAATCTTTTCAATAGTTCACCATACTTTATCTATGTATTTTGATCAATAATTTTACCACCTAGACCCATAAATTTCTTAAGAATAATTATAGCATCACCTTTGAATTGATGATTACTTTTATATCCTTCTTTTTTTGACATACTAAAAGTTTTTTTCAATCTATTTTGTCCTTTTGAGCATATGATTTTCACCCCACTCTTATTAAACATATTATTGTGAATCATCACTATAGAAATTGGTAAAGTACACTAAATAAATGCAGTTCCTTGGATGATTAATAAAAGAATTTTGTTGATCATAAATTAAAATATTCTTTATCAAAAGGGGAATATTCTTGTGTATCCTATAATAGTTACACTCAACATATTGAAGAGATGTACTAGATAAAACATAAAATAACTTATTCCTTCCTATATGTATCATTTTTAAATGTAGTTAAAAATTTAAGAAGCTACTTGGTATCTTAATCAATGCCTCATATTCTCTAGGGAGGATGTGAAGATGAATTTAGTATATAAATCATAATATTCAAATCATATTTCATAATTACTTTCTAAAAGACATATGTTAGGGCACATTTTATTCTTCACCATACATTATAGGCCCCAACTTCATTATTTATCATAAATATAATTTTCTTTGCATATCCTTGAATTAGTTTTGCATTTTCATCTATTTCTATTTGTCCATTTCACATTTTCCTTGAGGATTCTCCTATTGGTTTTGATTTTATTCATTCGGTATGTGATCCATTGATTTAATCTTGCTGATAGTTCAAGGTTTGAAGGAGACAAGAAACTTATTGGTGCTTTAAATGGTTTATATTTTCTTTAATCCAATTTGTGATAATTTGTAGGACCTCATTGCCATTTTTTTTCCTTCTCTAAAAATCCTATTATTCCTTTCTTTCTAGATCCTAGAGAGAAAAAGGTGGACTTTGGTTCCATAGTTCTTTGATAATGAGATGTTAGAAAGGGGCATAATATTTTAGAGTTTCAAAGGAACTTCTTAAAGATTTTAGGATAGCCTAATTTACTTTAATGAAATACGTCAATTCATCCCAAAATTATCATTTTAGCATAAAGTACATTTATTTTCCTTAGAAACCCCACTTGACAAGATTATTTGTATTTAAAATTTTATTGTCATTTGTCATCTGCTAAAACTAGGTAATCCTTTGTAGTACTATAGGTGTTAATACAATAACATGAATACAATAAATGATAGAGATGAATGTATAGTTGAATACATAATGATTTTATTATGCTTCTTTTATCTCTCTATTGGATCATACTTAAAAGGTGTTTATTTTATAGTCTTTTATCTCTAGGCTTATGAATTATAAAGGATGTTAGTTAAATATGGATCACTAAGTTATTTAAAATTTAGGTTGATAAACTATAATCAAATATAATTATTATGATGAAGTCATGAATGGTCAAAGCTAAAACTGACAATATTTGAAATTTGGTCTTCTTTTGTAGTGACTAGGGTGTTTGTCAGCTCGCTCCACTCAAATAGAGGTGATGCATGGACTTACTGGGGTCATAACTATTGACTCGGTTGTCTGATTGGGTTGAAATTTTACGTAGGAGTGTATCTTAAGGAGTTTATTAGATTGCCAATCAAAACAAGTTTTATAGTACCTACAAAAATTCAAATTTTCAGGGCCGGATTCCTTCATCTAAGGCCTCAAAATTGGCTTTTACTTTCTTTTTCGGGTTTTTAGAAAGTTAGTTTTTAAGTTAATTTTAAACTCGTAATCTTTATGGGGTTAGAAAGTTGATGATTTGTCTCGTAGGAATGTTTCTTATATTTCCAAAAGATGGCTAGGAGAGGAAGAGGAAGAGGTCTTACTTAGATACATAGACACATGTAAAATCTCCAAAGGCAGGTTGCAGAGCTCACGAATATAATGGAAAATCAGAGACAGAGGCAAATGGAAGATAATTATGATGAAGGCTTAGATCAAGGAGATACAAATCAGTCTGAAGAGCTTGAAGAAGAGCTAGTAAATCATGGAAATTTTAAAGACAGGGTTCTTAGGGCATTAGAAGGGAAGAATGAAGGAATTAAAGTTGAAGTTTCAGAATATGTAGGTAGTCTTAAACTAGAGGAGATGATTGATTGGCTAAATGAGATGGAGAATCTTTTTGAATGGAAGTCTACGAAAGAGGAAAAAAAAGTTAAGCTTAAATGCAATAAGTTAAAATACCTCATGTAATGATATGGTGGTACCATCTACAAAAGGAGAGAATGAGGAGAAGAAAAGAGAAAAAGATCAAAACCTGGAGCAATATGGAGAATAAATTAAGAGAAATGTTTTTGCCTTTAGACTATGCACAAACTCTGT